>NC_072405.2:39393257-39696287 GCF_028858775.2 Pan troglodytes
AAGCACCAACATGTGGAACAAATAAAATAATATGCAACTCTGTGGAGGTTCTCCACCAAATTTGGCAAATCAGGGATGACAATAAAAAATGAAGATCTCTTACTCATGTAATAATCATATTGATATATATTTGCAAATAAATGGAATGCACAGAAAGTTAAATTTTGAATATTTTTGTTGTTTCTGAGTGTGATAAAACTAGAGTTGCCTCATCATAAACTAAGATTCTCCCCCACCTCAAAATTCTATTGTTCAGAGGAGAGAGAGAATGTAAGATTATGATTCTCTGTGACAGATGACCTGGGCTCTGCTACACCACAGGCTGCAGTGTAGTGCCCCATTTAATTAGGGTGAAAGCTGGTAAGAACATAAAAGTACTAAAATTAAAATTAGGATTAGTTCATAGTCAAAGAACATTAAATAACTGTCTAAATGGGTCCCTTCCTTGAGCATCTGAATCTTAGGTATAAGAATGACTATATAGAAGCATCTTAAAGACATGGCCCATTCTATAAATTCATCTTTTGAGGGTGTATAATGGGATATAAATTGGCATCCTCATCTTCTGAGAGAATTAACAAACTTTAAAAACATTAACTAAAATCAGAAAAGACCAGGCATAATAAATCACTGAACCCAACATACTGGCAAGTTAATCACAGGATATTCATCTTATTTAACAAACCTTCCTACAGTTTCTGAGTATTAAAATATAATCCGTTGTTTGTGAATAATAGTCTTGGATAGTTTCAGCATTTAAATATTGGAGAAATACTTCCGATAAACATTGAAATACAGAAATTCTTAATAGAAGCTGCAGATTTATAGAAACTTCATAGTATGTGTGATATTCCAACTATATTTAGCTCACATAATACCCAAAATAATACAACATTCCACAATTTATCTTGTTAATACACACACGTATTTTCTTGACTTTGTAAAAGCTAGGCAATTGTATTTACCTAAAATAGCTTTTCCCTGGTAATAGTCCTATATCGTTGACATAAATACTGAACATACCTATGAGAATCATTTCTACCCTATAATTTAATGTTGTTTTCTTTCATTCAGTTGCTTTGTAGCTCTTTTCATTTCCAAAGTGCTTCACAACTAATTATAACAGTTATTTCTCACCATATCCCAATGAGCAAGGCAAAGTTAATGCATTGCTTGTGCAGTGGTTCAGGTGCACAGGTTTATAATGATCTCATGTAGCTTCTCTGCTCTCTGGGCAGTTATCTAGCATTGTCCATGTTGTGAGTACCTGTACTGTATGCTCTTTGGGGCCAAAGACTGGATCTTGTTGTCTGCTATATTATCCAGACCCAGAGAAATGGTTAGCTCATACCACAGGCAAAATAAATATCTATTGATTTAATGAATGGAGAAATGAGACTGAGAAAACAAAACAAAGAACTTCACTATAACACTCTCCTACCACTAACCCCCACAAAAAGCTGTGCTGGTCCACTTTTGCTTCACCCATACAATGTGGTAGGTAGTATTACTTGTCTTAAAGAATAGGGTAGTATTACTCACTCTTGAAGTGGTACTCTTGAATCGGGTAGTATTACTCTTGAATAGGGTAGTATTACTCATCCTGAATCGCTATGGCAAAATCCATATGATGTGTTTTCCAGAGAACCAATGACACAATTGACTATTACTACAACTACTTCTAAAACTCTGAATTACTCATCTTTACCTTTGCCAAACATTTAAATTAAAAGTTGTGCTTCTGGTAGACTATTCTTTTCTTAAGCTAATTCAGGCATAATGAATCAAGGAAATAATCCTCATAGCTGCAATCATTAACATGAATATGGAGACTATCAGAGGGAATGAAAAGGCAGTTATACATATACACAAAGGGGATCTGGGGACTACTAGTTCTTCATTGTTTTGGAAATTAGGGCAGGAAAGCTAAGACCTGTAAAAAGATAATAATTATATTGAACTATTGAATACTGAGAGGTAAGACTTGATGATGTTGAAAGTCTCTTCTAGCTCTAAAATTCTATGTTATGCTAACTGGTTCTTCCTCTGATAAGATGGGAATCTGTACAGTATTCAAAATATATTTTCTTTTTTTTTTTTTTTTAAAAAAAAGGATAGTTAAATCCCAAAAGTTTGATGTGTTGGAACTCTTGAACAACTGTATTAAACGTTTTCTTTAAACCACCATTATTCCTTCTTTTGCAATGATACCATGTAAAATATTTTACTTTGTTTTTATTTTTCTTGAGACAGGGTCTCTCTCTGAAGCCCAGGCTGGGGTGCAATGGCATGATCTCGGCTCACTGCAACCTCTGTCTCCTGGGTTCAAGTGATTCTCCTGACTCAGCCTCCCAAGTAGCTGGGATTACAGGAACTCACCACCACACCTGGCTAATTTTTGTATTTTTCGTAGAGACGGTGTTTCACCACGTTGGCCGGGCTGGTCTCGAACTGTTGACCTCAGGTGATCCACTTGCCTCGGCCTCCCAAAGTGCTAGGATTACAGGCATGAGCCACCGCGCCCGGCCGAGATCTCTTTTATCTTTCTAACATTAAATGGATAGCAGTGTTCATATTCAAGTGGGAACAAAGACCATATCCTCATTTTTTCATCTGGAACAAACATTATCGGCAGTTTAATTAAAATTAATTACTACAACCAAAACGATAATGAACTGTTTAGAGACTTCAATTCATACTTTTGAGCAATTGCTCAAAAGCACTTATCAATCTTGAGAAGATATATCCTTGAGGCTTAGTATGACAGCACTGTGAGTTGCCCTTCTGGGTTAAATTATACCAACAAGATTCTCTTGGTAATTCAAATGTAACTGCTTTTGTATGAGAAATGACTTAGGCCAAATTCTACACTAAAGTAGGTCATGTGAAAGGGAGGATTCATTTCAGTATTTTTGGAATTATCAGAATGAAATATGAAGACGGTAAAACAACTTAGGAACCTGAACAAAAAAGTAAGTATGATAGGGGAAAAGGAAAGCACGTGTATTTCAGTGGTAGGTGAAAGAAATAAGAAAAGTGAATGAGAAATATTTCAAGAACGGGAATAATCTGAAACTTTATCAGTGTTCTCTCACTAATCAGGCTATATTTCTTATTTCTTTTGGGTACCATTATTTTTTTTTCCCACTGAAGTGATATAAGCATTATAGTACTATATGGCTACTTTTTTTCTGGCTGAATAATTGTACAAATACAGAAAACTGGCTGGGCACAGTGCCTCACACCTGTCATCCCAGCACTTTGGGAGGCCACAGTGGGCAGATCACTTGACGTCAGGAGTTTGAGACCAGCCTGGCCAACATGGCAAAACCCTATCTCTACTAAAAATACAAAAATTAGCTGGGCATGGTGGTGCCCACTTGTAATCCCAGCTACTTGGGAGGCTGAGGCAAAAGAATCGCTTGAACCTGGGAAGTGGAGGTTGCAATGAACCGAGATCGCCCCACTGCAATCCAGCCTGGGTGACAGAGCAAGACTCCATCTCAAAAAAAAACCCAAAAAAACAAAAAAACAAAAAAAACACCATACTAACTTTTTGTAAAAGTAAGAAAGTGGCTGTTGGTATGTGACAATGTTTTGGGATCTCTTTGTGCTCCTGCAGCTCCTTATTTCAGTCTTGAAGGTGGAGATGGTAAGAATAGGGGTGGACTAGCCAAAGGCCAGCTCAACCTTCTCCTTTATTATGTCAAAATTCAGCCACCTTTTTGGTAACTATAGAATTTTCTTGAAAAAGACAATAAGCAGAAAGTAAAAATTCACCCTTTAGATTTGTTGATACACAATTTACTATGGCTCCCCAGAATCACAGTATAATCTTTGCTTAAATTTACTGCCACTCCCCAGAATCTCAATGAATCTTTGTATAACATGGCAAACAATTTAATTAGGACTTTCAAAAGAAGAAAAATGCAATCTGGATGCTGCTCTTACTGTATCTACTCTTGTTTCATTTATATAATATTTGCTTGGAATTACAGATCAAAATGAGTTTCTAATAATAAAACTGAGTTCATCAGGTCTATATTACATAATTTTAAGAGGGCTTAAAAGCTCCTGAGGCATCACCATATTGATAAACAAGTAAAACATCCTTTCCAGCACGTTTTGATAATGGAGATACTACAAGAAAAATATCCTTGGCTGGGCACAGTGGCTCACGCAGGTAATCCCAGAACTTTGGAAGCCCGAGGTGGGTGGATCACTTGAGGTCAGGAGTTCGAGACCAGCCTGGCTAACATGGTGAAACCCAAATTAGCTGGGCATGGTGGCAGGTGCCAGCTACTAGGGAGGCTGAGGCAAGAGAATTGCTTGAACCAGGGAGGCAGAGGTTGCAGTTACAGTGAGCCAAGATTGTGCCACTGCACTCCAGACTGGGCAACAGAGCAAGACTCTGTCTCAAAAAAGAAAAAAAAAAAGAATATCCTTAAATGGGATTATTTTTCAAACTAGTTTCTGAAGTCAAAGCAGAACTATAAAGCGATGGAAACAGTCATAGGTTTATGGCTATTACAATTCCTGATGCAAACTCAGGTTCTGTTTTTAGTAATTTAGAGTCTTCCAAAAGAGTAGCTCTTGATGCATATAACGCTAATTAAGGTGGGAGAGTTGTTCAGATGTTAGAAGTACTGTCACTTAATATTAATATAAGAGGGTATTTTCTCCCCCTGCATTCTTACTACAGGTTTGCTGCCATGATTTTAATAGTAGTTATGTGTCAATCAAGATATTCAGTGACGATCTGCTTATTTCTTGCCTGTTTTAAAAAAGTATCATCAGGCAATAAAAGAAACACTCTACTGACAGACTCAAAAACATGGACAATCTCAAAATTATTATGTTGAGTGAAATAAGCCAAACAGAGAAAAATACACGCAGACCAGGCATAGTGGCTTATGCCCATAATCCTAGCACTTTGGGAGGCTGAGATGGGCAGATCACCTGATCTCAGGAGTTTGAGACCAGCCTGGGCAACATGGTGAAACCCCATCTCTACAAAAAAGTTAGCTGGGCGTGGTGGCATGTGCCTGTAGTCCCAGCTACTTGGGAGGCTGAGGCATGAGAATTGCTTAAAGCTGGGAGGTGGAGGTTGCAGCGAGCTGAGATTGTGACACTGCACTCCAGCCTGGGTAACAGAGTGAGATCCTGTCACCAAAACAAAAAAAAAAAAGAAAAGAAAAGAAAAGAAAAATACATGCAATTAACAGGGGATTCCAGAATACACAAAACTAATCTGTGGTGATAGACATCTGATCAGTGGTTGCTTTTGGAAGTCAGGGTCGGGGGAGTGTTGACTGGGGAGGGGTACATGGGAACTTTCTGGGGTGACAGAAATGTGTCTTCATATTCATCAAATCTGACTGAATGACATGCTAAGATCTGAGCATTTTATTAAATTATATCTTAATAAAAATGTTAAAATGCATTGTAATGAAACACGACATTCCTTCTAAAGCATCAGAAATTGCTTAGCATTTTTCTTTTTTCTTTTTTCTTTTTTTTTTCATTTCAAAACTTCTCCCTTCAAATCACCACATAGAGAACAACACGCCCTGGAAAGGGATTCATGACTAATTATCTATGGAGGACACGGGTTTTGTATCAGGGGCTACTAGTGGAGCAACAGGACACCACCAGTAGAGAAAGGAGACTGATGCACTTAACACTTACAGGTGGGAAGGAAACAAGATTTTACCTTATGCCTCTTGGTGCACAATCAAGTGTATACATGGTCTATCACACTTCAAAATCACGTTGAATGCCAGTGTCTGGGAGCCTAACTTATGACTACCTTACCACTTCAAATCTAAGGGGCCACTCGTTCATCAGCTTTAAAGAGGTTACATTCAGAGTCAAATAGCCAATGAATTCCCAGTTTCCTACAGAAATAACTTTATTACACTACCTGACAATTCTAAAAATAAATAAGTGAGAAAATTCTATTGGTTTTGAGAAGAAAACAATAATGACCTTGACAGAATTTATCCACGTCATGCCAAATTCATCTACAAAATTAAAACTGTCATCAGAAGGCTGGGTGTGGTAGCTCACGGCTGTAATCCCAGCACTTTGAGAGGGCGAGGAGGGTGGATCACAAGGTCAGGAGATTGAGACGAGCCATGGCCAATATGGTGCAACCCCGTCTCTACTAAAAATATAAAAATTAGCGAGGCGTGGTGGTGGGCGCCTGTGGTCCCGGCTACTCGGGAGACTGAGGCAAGAGAATAGCTCCGTCTCAAAACAAAAACAAGAACAAAAACAAAAACACCCTATCATCAGAAGTCAGACAATTATTTCTCAATTTACTTCTTTTTGTAATTCCAAGTGAAACACACCAAAGGCTTTTGCTGTCCCAAATCCACCTATAACATACAAAGACATCTAAAACATGTAATTTTACTATTCATTATCATCTCCACCTTAGGTTAGAGGGGAAAAATAAAAATAGTGAGCAATTTCCCTAGTACAATGCTGGGCCTATGGGAGGAACTCAATCCATATTTGTTGACTGAATAAACGAATGTTCTTGTTCCCCTTGAACTGCCATTTCTTACCTCACACAGTGTCTTCTAACTCAACATTACACATTCAATATGGTTAAAAAGGAAAAGCATAGGCACATACTTAGTTTTTTTTAAAAAGCTCTGAAACTCCCAAGGCACACATTATATTGCTACTGCTATTATGCTATTAACATAAAAATTGCATAAATATATCTTGACCCAATTGTAAAAATGATAAATTGATACAAGACAACAGATTCTTAGCTATCAAATCTTCCTTTTAAAAACTCAATTAGTGACACTGAAGGACATTATTTGCCTCTCTAGAATGAACAATAAAAAGTTTTGGGATCAACAAAAAGGACAGTCATGTGCTGTTTCATGTAAACATTTCTGAGGGCAAGAGGAATCATTAGTATCAAAGGAAAATAGAGTTCTAAGAGCTAGATGATAGAAAAAAATATAGTTCAAATATGAAAGAGGAAAATATCAGTATTAAGATGGTGGTCTGGTAAAAGCTGTTTTATGACAGTCACTGGGGCCTAAATTATAATGGTTCTTTACTATCCTGAAATTGAAGATTAAAGTGTGATCAACCTTTAAAAAGCTATTTTTTTCAGAGTCAAATGACCCGCTAACATAATCTTATAATAATGTTTTCAACTTGAAAATAAAGAGGTGAGAAAACTCTTCGAGTTGAAGGATAAAAACAAATATTCTGAATGACGTCTATATAATCTCACTGATTTTGAAGCAAAATCAGTGTAATAAGAAAAACAGACACTGAACAGTGGAAGTACCACTTAATATAGTTCAAGTTCTGAAAGACTAGTTAAATGATGTCAAAGTCATACAAATATTTTTCCTATCTCTTGTAAAATGAGGGTGTCATATTACCCCCAAAGACACCTTCAGGCAAAAAACCATCAAAATCGATGGTAGATCTAGATGAGAAAAACTGTAGGTACTAGGAAGTAGGTGAATGTAATACTTTTAGCGCTGCAGCAATTGGTCCCTCAATCATGCAAACAGCCTAATGATTCTCTTTTTTTAAAAAAAGAAAAATCAAAGCTGTTCTGATTTCCTCCAGGAATAAAACTATGCTTCAATTATTTTCCAGTCTGTGGATAGTTTATTCATTTTCTTAATGGTGTCTTTGGATGAGTAGGAAATTTTAATTTTGATGGAGTCTAATGTATTGTTTTTTTCTCTTATAGTTAGTGCTTTTTGTTTCCTGTGCAAGAAATTTTTGCCTGCACAATTGTGCACTTTTATATTTGACTGAAAACAGTTTTATGAGATTATAAGCAGCCCAATTCCCTTGCAGCTGCTACACCTAAAGGTTCCTATGGTAAAAGGAGGCTCCCTTTGAACTTTGCATAATGTTGTTATACTTTCCAGGGAACCATCCATTTCGTGGGTTGGGAAGAATTAATAATGATGTTAACTAATATTTGTTAAATGCTTTGATTATGTGACATTTCGTTAACAGCCTTATGTACCTGAAGGCATTTAACTTTCTGTTTTTTTGAGATGGAATCTTGCTCTGTTGCCCAGCCTGGAGTGCAGTGGCATGATCTCGGCTCGCTGCCACTGCAACCTCCGCCTCCTGGGTTCAAGCGATTCTCCTGACTCAGCCTCCCGAGTAGCTGGGATTACAGCTGCATGCCACCACGCCTGGTTAATTTTTGTATTTTTAGTAAAGATGGGGTTTCACCATGTTGGCCAGGCTGGTCTTGAATGCCTGACCTCAAGTGAGGCCCACCAAGGCCTCCCAAAGTGCTGGGATTACAGGCGTGAGCCACTGCGCCTGGTTGCATTTAACTTTTTTAAGAGAATTCTGGTTGACTCTAGGTTCTGTGAGGGCAGGGAACTTTATGTTTTGTTATCAATATAATTCCCTGAACTTTAAAGATTGACCAGCACATAGTAGGTGATTGATGAATATACAATAAATGATGAATGAATTCTCACAACTCTATACAGTTACATAAACTGCTCCAAATTTCACAATAAATGACAGAATTTGGACTTGAACCCAGGACTGGCTGACATCAAGGTCTGTTCTGTTTGCACTTTATACTAGGCCACTGAGATTGCCTGATAACTTTAGGGGATCCAATACCTAAAAATAGAGCTGAAATTACTGCCATTGCTTAAGGGGGTAGAGGAAGTGGATTAAAGTCATTGTTGTTTTCTTCTCCCGGCAAAAGGCAAGTGTGGAACTCCTATTAAGCTCCTCTGTGATAATCTTAGCCATATTGATCTGACTTTTATATTTATAACTATATGATAATTTGTGCAGATTTAGCCAATATGAAACTTCTGTGGCCATAAATACAGAAACAGAATAATTCGGACAGGTGCAGTGGCTCACACTTGTAATCCCAGCACTTTGGGAGGTCAAAATGGGTGGATCACTTGAGGTCAGGAGTTCAAGACCAGTCTGGCCAACACAGTGAAACCCCATCTCTTCCAAAGAATACAAAAATTAGCTGGGCGTGGTGACATATACCTGTAGTCCCAGCTACTCTGGGGGCTGGGGTGGGAGAAGTACTTGAACCCGGGAGGTGGAGGTTGCAGTGAGCTGAGATCGTGCCACTGCACTCTAGCCTGGGTGACAGAGTAAGACTGTCTCAAAACAAAACAAAACAAAACAACAACAACAAAAACCACCAGAATAATTCAGTCTGCATGTAAGAATTCAGAATTTAGCCTGCCAGTTCCTCAGTGATGCTACAAAACCATGGTTAACTGGGAATGTCAGGGAGTGAAGTCATTTACTTAACAGCAATTCCTAGCTAACAGTATGCTTTTAATCCTATTGAAATGGAAATATTTCTAACATGTATTATTTTGATTTTCTGCTTTAATAAATACAACATAATAAACGTGATTAAATTTTGCATGCACAAATGAGAATACTGCAGTGCTCTAGGGCCTTCACTGTCAACAACTGTAATCATGGTACTGATGCAGATGAAGAACAGTGGGTTCTTGAGTTGGTTTCATAAAACCTGGATCATTCCTTTCAAACAGGTTTCTGAAAAAGTCTGCTTCTAACTTATCATGTGGTCATTTATCTCTTGTTCATAAGCATGTAGAGGGAAAACCAGTCTAGGGAACATAGTGAGACCCTGTGTCCACAAAAAATAGGAAAAATAGCTGGGCATGGTGGTGCATGCCTGTAGTACCAGCTACTCAGGAGTCTGAGGCGGGAGGATCACTTAAGCCCCGGAAGTCAAGGCTGCAGTGAGCCGTCACTGCACCACTGCACTCCAGCCTGGGTGACAAAGCAAGACCCTGTCTCGAAAAAATAAAAAATAAAAAAATAATAAAAAATGGAACGCAGGGAAAAGATTTACTCGCTGTTTAATTAACCAAACTTATTATGCAAATGTAGTTTTACATTTAAATCCTCTAAACGATATCACTTTTAGAGGGCTATTCTGCAAAGCAGGTGCCATGACAAGACTTGGGTTAACAGGTGAGGAAACGTCAAGTTCTGGAAGGTTAGCTAAGGTGGGAAGCTCAGGCAGGGAGTCTTAAGCACAGAGGACAAAGGCTCAGAGTTTGAGGCAGAGGCTGAGGTCGGCAAGCAGCTGGTGCACAGACATGAGCACCAATGAGTTGCTAGGCCTTCTGCCAGGGCCAAAACCAAGAGTTTACTGAGCGCAGAATTGAGCCTAAAGATGTGATGAAAGCAACAAAATACCTAGAATGCATTTCAAAAAAACTCTTTAAATGAGCTATAAACATATATGCTTAATTTTGCCAAATTTTGATTTCAAGTTTACCTCTTTAAATTTCTATGTTATTATTAATATAAAAGGCTTCAATGAGCAGTGGGCTTGTTAAAACCCTGGTATTTTTATTAGGCAGCTAAGTGATTACAGCAAACCATTTCACCTGCTGGGCTTTGGTTTTCTTCATCTGTTAAGTGGGGACAGTGATATTGAACTAATCTAAATCAGGAGTTTCATCAGGGTAAAATGAGGTATAATAGAAAAAAGAACTTGGAAAATGATTTTAACCTATATGTAAATTATTATAATTTAAAATTACATATTCTTTTTATATTTAATTGAATTAGAAAATATTTCATAATTAATGACCAGTTATGGAAAACTTTCAGGACAAATTTTTTGTACTCATGATTAACTGAATTTATCTATTAATTGTCTTCATTGCAATGTCTCTACAGTGAAAATTATTACAACTGTGGATTTACTGACACAGAGGTGTTAGTAAATCTCATTTGGTTGGCTAAGACATTGGTGAGATAGTCATCATAGCTGAGAACACTGATGGATTTTTGTCAATCCAAACATATGAGGAGAAAAAGAATTTGTGAATATACTGAATATGCAATGAGAGTGAAATAAAATTAGTGAGGATGAATACAAAAGCCCGGGGCAGGAAGGGCTAACATGTGACATGTATATAAATACTCCTTGCTTTCCTCATCTAACTGCCCCATCAACATACAGAAATCATCGCAGTCTTTTACCATGGGCCTGAATGGAGCTTCACAATCATCTCCAACCTAGGACTCAGGTAGTCATTACCACTTGAACACAATGGCACATGAAATGAAACAGAATAGTTATTTTCACCCTAGGATATCAAGGCAGATTTGGAATGAGGAAGACAGAATTATTGTTTAAAATAGTATCATTGTATTTCTCTAAATCTGCATCAATGAAATATATTTTGAGCACTATGACAGTATGTAGATAATCATATTTAAAGGATAAATTGATAAGGGAAAAATAATGCATAGCATTTTATACTAGATAGCTTCAAATACACTTCCATATGTACCAACAAACTGTCTAGCACATGGCAGATAATCAAATAAATATCTGTTGAATGAACAAAATGATACTGTAATTAGGCTCCAAAAGCTGCTTTGAATCAAATAACTTTGGACATGGCACACTTAAAGCTAATGGCGGTGAAATATTTGTCTTTCCTAAGTTATTGTATCCCTAGACCCTAGCACAGAACCTGGCAAAAAGTAGCTACTCAATGTCCATTGAATGAGTAGAGGAACAGCATCACTTATCCATTAAGCAAGGGAAAGAATATTTCTGAAATAAAATTTAGGGTGTGCAGGCAACAAATCATCCTTTAATTGTGAGTCATCTTTGAAATAAAGATGACATAGCATTTTTTGTTAGGTTTTAAAACTATCGCTTTCATTAACAATTGTCGCCATTTAGATTTGTCTGTTAAGTACCGTGATTCTGAAGCAACAAGATTTCAAAGACAAAACAGGAACAGGAATGCTGGTGATTAAGTGAAAAGAGATGATTTAAGTAATCAGCCCAGTGCAAGGTGGAGAGGGGAATACAAAAGAGGAAGAAACTGTCTCTGCTTTTAAACTTAAATGCAAGTTAAGGAGTTAGGATTTTTCAAATGGGAAATTTAAGTTTAAAATATACTCCAACAAGTTTTAGGTTGTGTGTCTAAAAAAATCTCTTGGAACTGGAAGAATTGCCTCTTTAAAACTTTTGTGTACAGGGCCAAAAGATAAGTCTTATTGATTATATATATAATATATCATGATCAACTAGTTTTTGTGTTAGTTCCAAGATAATTTATATGTAAAATTAAAATGGCAGGGTAAAAAAGGGAACTGGGCAAATTAGGCAGAGAAGCAGCATACTGCAACACTGTAAAGTGGCCATAACTAAATATGAACCATGCCAAGAAGGAAAGGATGGTCAATAAATGTCAGATGAGAGACGAAACCAAGGGGAGTGGGAGGAAAATGAGAAAAGGCCAAAGAAGAAAGTAGAAACTAACTTTAAGAGAAGTTTCACTGACTTCAGGGATACAGAAATTGAAGAGGTTCTTAGAGATCATCACTCTGATCCAATTCCCTCAATTTATGGATAAGCAAGCTGGGGTCCACAGAGGTTAAATGACTTGCCCCAGGCCCAGCTAGAAGGCATAGATCCAAGGCTTCTGAAAGACAGTGCATCATCTCTATATCACACTACTGCACACTATGAAGTCAGCAGCAAGACTGCAAGGATTTTTTAAAACAAATTTCTGAATGATTGAAATAGTAGTCCAAAAAATACACAACTAATTTTTGGAGTTTATTAATTATAGCATAGATACACTGAGTAATGTAGCATTCACGTTCACTTTATAGTTATTTTGTGACAAATTTAATAAGTAATCATTTAGAATTGAGTTATTAAGAATCTAATTTAAGAATCAAGTTGTGTTTACCTAAGATTAATTTTTTATATAAATATAAAACATTTGCATCAAATAAAATGTAGATTTTATTTAATATGCTTCAAGTCAGATGCAAATCACCTTAATAGAGGGCACTGCTTGAATTAGAGCTTGGTATGTCATTAAATATAATACTTGGGGCTTTGAAAAAGTGAGTCAAACAATAAATGGTGATCAATAAACCAAATCACATAGTTACCTAGTGACCCAAAAACTTGCTTAAAGAGGAGTACGGTTTAATAACGCTTGAAGAAAAATAATGCAAACTAACTTTAGTCATTATAAATCTTACAGTCATTCTTCATTCTAAGTTTAATATAATAATTGATATATTTGGTAAATATGTATGAAGTAAAGGCTCAGAACTTGGGGATTTTCAGGCTGGAATTCATTGTACCATATAAAGGTTCCTGGCCGGGCGCGGCGGCTCATGCCTGTAATCCCAGCACTTTGGAAGCACGAGGCAGGAGGATTACCTGAGGCAGGAGTTTGAGACTAGCCCGGCCAACATGGTGAAACTCCCGTCTCTACTAAAAACACAAAATTAGCCAGGCATGGTGGCGGGCGCCTGTAATCCCAGTTATTCAGGAGGCTGAAGCAGGAGAATCACTTGAACCCAGGAGGCGGAGGTTGCAGTGAGCCGAGATCGCGCCACTGCACTCCAGCCTGGGCAACAAGAGCGAAACTGTCTCAAAAAATAAAAGGTTCCTACTGGCAAAATATTAGTGTCCAGCTTAGGTTAGAAGCTGAAAATTGAGGGGAGGTTAAGTTCTGGCATCACGTGCTCTGAGGAACGCATGGAATTAAATAAACTTCTGTGATTTTGGGGTGGTATGATGATCAATGAGGAAAGATCTTAAAGAGTGAGGGGAGCGCTGAAAACAAAAAAAGGTTAATTGCCTGGAACATTACTGAATCAGCTGCAACACAACTCCTTCACTAAATCTTTTCAACTCAAGGAGTATTTTTTCTCCCAGAAAATATTTCTAATTTTATAATGGAAATCAAAGAAAAAATGAGATTCAATAATACCAATATGTTGCAGCAGATCATTAAAAAAATCTGAATTATTCCAGATTATGGAATTATTTAAAATGGTTCAATACAAATAGCATTTTTCTGAAAAACTCATAAGGTAGCACTGATATAAATTGTTAAATTCATAAAACGAAGACTTAGTTATCATTATCCAAGAGTCATGATCAATCAGTTTTTGTGCTAGCTCTGAAATAATTTAGGCCGAGAAAAGACAGATGTTTTTCCCTATGGGAAGATCATAAGCAGCATACTCATAATTATAGCATTTTTGGTTATTTAGATGTATATTGCTTATAAGACTTTAAGCTTTTATTGATTTCTTAAAAAAATTTTAATAACAGAGGAAGAGAAATGCTTCAAAAGAAAAACTTTTACAGAATAAGAGTTTAAAAAATTTATTTCTCGGGTTGAGTATTTTCTTACTGCCAAAGATTTTGAAAATAACATTTGAAACAGTTCATTTGCAGAAAAATACATTTTTATTTTTTACCTATTTCCTCCCAAATTGTGTTTCTATTAAAGCTGTTTAAAGGTAAACCATTTTATACTGAATAAGCAAAGATTATTAAATCATTTAGTAAACACTAATTTGTCAAATTCCAGAAAAACTTCCAATCTACTACTTACGTTATAAAGTGTTATGGTAAAACAGTCTTAGAATGTAGACAGGAAAAAGCCAAGGAAATTCTAGGATTTAAGCCTAATTGCCCTGGTAACTCTAACCTTAAACCTTCAACAAACAAATAAAATACCAAACCAGCCAGGAAGCATAAAGTGAGATCCATAGGTCTCAAGAGGAATAAAGGCTTACCTCCCCCTGTAAATCAGTGGAAAAGCTTCCAGGATAAAATACCTTCACTCAAAGATTATAAGCATATCTTATTAGCACAATTGCTTTGTAATTGTAAATCTTTTTGCATGTGAGAATTCTAACAATACAGGAGATAAGCTTTATACTTGGAGAGCTAAATAGCAATAACTGTAAACCCATTATGGATGGGAGAAAGGTTAAGAAAACATATTGCTTATTTTAAAGAAAAGGTTGAGAAGAAAGTGTAATGGTAGTTGCCAGGCTTGCGGGGGAAAGGAAGATGGGGAGTTGTTCAATGGATATAGCTTTTCAGTTTTGTAGGACAAAAAAGTTCTGGAGATTGGTTGCATGACAAGGTGAATATACTTAACGCTACTGAACACAACATTACTGAACACTTAGAAATGCTTAAGATGGTAAATTTTATGCTATGCATTTTTTTAACCACAATTGAAAACAAACAAACACACAAACAAACAAACAAACACACCACCACCAGAAGTGAGGCATTCAAAGATTAACTAGATTGACTAAGGCAATTTTTTTCTACTCCTGATAAATGATAGGTTTATACTGCATATATATTAAAAAAAAAAAAAGAGGTTGAGAAATGTCATTTGAGACGTAAAGGGTCAACTTTTGAGACTGAAAGACCAGTCGCTTGGCTCTAAAGACTCTGAATGTTTGGTTGTGAAATCCAGGGAGTATGAAACCAGTGGACTGATGTCAAGTAAGACCAGACAGACAGAACTTGAGTTTAGGAGGCGGGTGAGAAACTGGCATTTCCAGTAATCACTGCCCAGAAAGCTGGCCAATATGATAGCATACAAAATCTTAAACACCTGGATTTATGCATTTAGCCTCTCTGTGTTTAAAGTGAGCCCTGGCTGGGTGCAGTGCCTCATGCCTGTAATCCCAGCACTTTGGAAGGCCGAGGTGGGAGAAATGCTTGAGCCCAGGACTTTAACACCAGCTGGGTCAACATAAAGAGATGCTGTCATTACAAAAAATAAAAAAAAATTCGCCAGGCATGGTGGCATGCACCTATGGTCCCAGCTACTTGGGAGGCTGAGGTGGGAGGACTGCTTGTGCCTGCCAAGTCGAGGCTGCAGTGAGCTGTGATTGGGCCACTGCACTCCAGCTTGTGTGACAGAACAAGACCCTGTCTCAAAAACAAACAAACAAACAATGACAAAAACAAACAAACAAACCAAGGCCGGGCACAGTGGCTCACACCTGTAATTCCAGCACTTTGGGAGGCCAAGGCGGGCAGGTCAGCTGAGGCTAGGAGTTTGACACCAGCCTGGCCAACAAGGTGAAACCCTGTCTCTATCAAAAATACAAAAATTAGCCAGGCACAGTGGCACATGCCTGTAGTCCCAGCTACTCAGGAGGCCGAGGCATGAGAATCACTTGAACCTGGGAGGTGGAGGTTGCAGTGAGCTGAGATCACACCACTGCACCCCAGCCTGGGCAACAGAGTGAGACTCTGTCTGAAAAATAAATAAATAAATAGATAAATAAATACATAGATAGATAAATAAATAAATAAAATAAAGTGAGCCCTGGATACTACTTATTAATATTGTAACTAAAAAAATCATCATTCCATGGTGTCATGACTGACAGTATTTAAAACTTAAGCAATTTGTGCTGGAAAAACGATATGGAAGAAAGAATGCAAGTCTAACAAGAAACAAAAAAAAAAAAAAAAAAAAAAAAGAACGCAAGTCCACAGTCTAAGTCAATGACAAAGAGTGGCTTCCAGACCACTTGTATCAGAATGAGTAAGATGATGAAAAATGCCAATTTCTGAACCCCTCTCTTGAACCAATCAAATCAGAATCTCTGAGGATGGGGACCAAACCTGTATTTTTATTTAATACACCTGCACACTTCTGTTTGAGAATCACTGGACTAAAATTTAAAGGATGCAACTGCTGTCATTTTAATGGGGGTTAGAACTCATTAGAAGCAAATGTAGAGTTTAATACTTAAGAGTATCTTTGATGACATCATCATGGCCATCATTCTAGTTTCTAAGAGGCATAGTGGAGATGCTCTGCTCTTTTAAAGGAGAGATGATCAAAAGAAAAAAGAAAAAAGGAAAGAGATTTCAAATAATCTCTTTCACATATTAGAAGAGACACATTCCAGGTGAGTCACATGGTAGTTTGTGCTGCAACTGCCAGCTATCTGGCTAAGCTAGAAATTTTTAGAGCTACAATGAAAACTTTTGTGTCTCTAAAGCAGGAATGATAGCATGAACACTGTTTTTTCCCTCTCCCTGTAGATACAAACACAGCACTTTAGGGCAGCCAATCAATTGCAAATACAAGCGAGATGAAACCCATTTACCACTACTTCTCCAGGGACAAGAAAAAGGTGAATAGGATTGGGATCTCTTTTAAAATTTTTTACACATATATGTAAAAAATTGTATATATATGCATGTGCAATATATGTATGTTTAATATATATTACACATTCTGTAAGAGATTATATATCTATATCTATATCTATCTATTATATATAAAGGGTATGTAATATTTATCTGGAGGAATAAAATTTGCTTAGCCAAATATTTAGAAATGTGCAATATAGTTTATAGATGTTTGTGTGATAACATTTAAATCACTCAGATCTCTCCATAAAAGCTACTATTTGCCCACTTGAAATCTGGAAATGTTACAGTATCACAAGAAAGCACAGATGATTAGAAGAAGTGACAAGAAAAAAGTGGACACCACCAGGGAGAATCGAGTTTCATATGAATTCACTAGGTCCTGAATTTAGATATGATTGCATTTGCAGCAATAATGAACTTACTTGGAAACTTGTTGTCTAAAACAAAAAATTTAAGATGAAATTAGCAAACGATGTTGCTTCTTTCCACCTTAATTAGCAGTGCAAGAAAAAATGGAGAAAGATATTATAGATGTTTCGACTTTTAAACAGAATTTAATGTGAATTTTTATAAAGAAAAAATTTGATAATATCCAATAATTTGGTTTTCCAATTTACCCTACTGCCTCTTGTGTCATTCTAAATAAACCGACAGCAGGTACTTTTGAAATAGCACTATAAATACTAAATTTATTCCTTCATATTTTTGAAAACAGATTGAAAGTGAAAAGTTTCTTTGAAGATTATAAAAGGTAGACTTAATCTTACAGAATAAATTTCATAAATACTATTTAACTAGTCATTTAATTAATAAAGTTCATGAAAATTTAAAACCTAGTTCTTACGTTGTTTTGCAATAACAAAGGATGGGAAGAAGGATTTCTTTTCTTTATATGTTTTCACAATAATATTAGAAAATTTGAAATCACACTTCTTTATCCAAACCAGTAAATTAACAGAAGGCCTGAAGGCAAAAGTTCCAATGATTATTTCCAATAAATTCTGAATCCCTCAGAGTGGAGAAGAATCTGAGCCATAACAATTCACCTTTTCTGATTTATTAATTCCCTTTATGCATCCCACATTCAGTGCATGCCTAAATAATTAATTCCAGGAGCAGAGAAGTCATGCAATCCTTAAAGTTTGCCCTAATGTTGAGCTGAAGTCTACTATAAATTTATTCTGCCTGAAGCCTACTCAAAGTATAATTCTAACACTTAATTTTTTTAAATCTAAAATTTATCTTGTAGCCATAATGCAAATGAATAGAGAATTTTTAAAAAAGTTACATTGCCTATAATGATCCATTTGAGTTTGTGACTATCTCTGTTATGTCAGCAGTTAGTTAATCATTTTCACAATTAGGAACTCATTCAGTTTTCTGGAGTGCTAATCATTCAAAGGTAGTAGCTGTTAAGAGAAGTCAATGAACTTGCAGAACTGCCAAATGTCTATGTATGAATTAATTTAATACTTCAATACAATGTAATCCACTAGAATGACAGCATTAAGGTTTATATATAGTTATAGATATTATATAGATTTAGACATAAAATATGGTTTTATTATTGGGAGGCTGAGGCGGGTGGATCACGAGGTCAGGAGATCGAGACTATTCTGGCTAACATGGTGAAAACCCGTCTCTACTAAAGAATAGAAAAAATTAGGCGTTGTGTCGGGCGCCTGTAGTCCCAGCTACTCGGGAGGCTGAGGCAGGAGAATGGCATGAACCCGGGAGGCGGAGCTTGCAGTGAGCCGAGATCGCGCCACTGCACTCCAGCCTGGGTGACAGAGCGAGACTCTGTCTCAAAAAAAAAAAAAAAAAAAAAAAAAAAAAAAAAATATATATATATATATATATATATATGGCTTTAATTTTGATCAACATATTAATTATAGTACAGAATATCTACAAAGTTGTCAAGCATAGAATAAATTATTTAAAAATATGTTAGTTATAGAAAATGGGCTCAATGAGTGTTCAGGTGAAACACCTCTAATTTTTTTTTTTTTTTTTTTTTTTTAGAGGGAGTCTTGTTCTGTTGCCCAGGCTGGAGTCTAGTGGCTCAATCTTGGCTCACTGCAATCTCCACTTCCTGTGTTCAAGTGATTCTCCTGCCTCAGCCTCCCAAGTAGCTGGGATTACAGGAGCCTGCCAACACGCCTGGCTAATTTTTGTATTTTAGTAGAGACGGGGTTTCACTATGTAGGTCAAGCTGATCTTGAACTCCTGACCTCAAATGGTCTGCCTGCCTCTGCCTCCCAAAGTGTTGGGATTACAGGTGTGAGCTACCATGCCCAGCCAATATCTCTTTTTTCTTTGTTTTTTGTGAGATGGAGTCTCACTCTGTCATCCCCATGCCTGGCTAATTTTTTGTATTTTTAGTAGAGATGGGGTTTCACTATGTTAGCCAGGCTGGTCTCGAACACCTGACCTTGTGATCCACCCGCCTCGGCCTCCCAAAGTGCTGGGAGTAGAGGTGTGAGCCACCATGTCTGGCCCAATATCTCTAATTTTAAAGCAGTGAGTTCAATTGCTGATCTAAAGAAAAGTACTGTAGGCTGGGGGTGGTGGCTCATGCCTATAATCCCACCACTTTGGGAGGCCAAGGCGGGTGGATCACCTGAGGTCAGGAGTTCGAGACCAGCCTGGCCAACATGGCAAAACCCTGTTTCTACCAAGAATACAAAAATCAGCTGGGCGTGGTGGCACGCGCCTGTAATTCCAGCTACTCGGGAGGCTGAGGCCGGAGAATCGCTTGAACCTGGGAGGCAGAGTTTGCAGACAAAAAAAGGTACTATAAACACAGTACAGTATATAGTTCCTCCATTCTATACGTACAGAGAGGATACAGGAAGATGGTAAAAATGCGATATGCTTTTAGAAGAAATTAGTATATTTCTCACCATTTATATATCTTAAGAGATAATCAGCAATTTAAGCTCTAGCCTTTAAATTCTGTTTACTTAGCGTATTCTAGTAACTATGAACAATTTGAGCTACATGATGTATGTCACAAAATGGAAAACTAAGGGATTAAATTAATTCCAAGGTCTTTCAAGTCCTAATATTTAATAGTCATTAAACTTGTATTAATAATTCTTAGGTAGAGAAATTGTTCACTTTTCTTTACCAAGATTTATATACTATAATTACAAAATAAATTAAAAATATGCATCAGTCTCCATATATTTAAAAGCTAAGCTTTTCACATGAGGCTTCATAACTGTTAATTCCTATCAGATTTCTCTCAAGATAGCTGTTGAAAAATGAGAGGGAATCAGAAAGGTTATTCAAAAGGGAAGAAAATAATTTTTTACAAAACTCTGGTCAACTTATTAAAAAGTTGCTTGTTTCAAGATTTGTAAGCTTGTCAAGGCAGAAGAAGGAGTAGCTCTCAGTCTTCTTTCTACCCAGATACCCTAGTTGTTTTGACTGAGTTTTTCCATCACTATCTTCTGTAGCTAAGGTAAAATCTCATCAGCTGACAGCAGTGTGGTTCTTAAAGTGCGGTCCCCCTAGATCACAGCATCCACTCTCCTTGGGACTGTTAGAAATGCATATTCTTGGTCTTCTCCCCACCTCACCAGTCCTACTGAACAGAAACTCTGAGCTGGGGCCAGCAATCTGTGGTTTAACAAACCATCAAGATGATTTGTATTCACATTGAAGTTTGAAAATTAGTGCCCTATAGTAATGGGGAAAAATATGTATCTGTAAATGGAGAATTATCTGTTTATTGTACTGGAATTAAGAGAAAGAGGAGGAAATTTGGTAATTAAATATGAAAATGAGTGGGATGATATAGGGAGGAGTATGGCAGGAAAAGTTGTGAGACATCAATAAGATGGCAGGAAAAAGTTGTGAGAAATCAATAAAACTTCCAAAAATATTGATAAGATTTATTTTGAAACTAAGATAACGTAACCAGTTGTTTTTGGTTCATGAAAATGAAATTGTAGACCCATAGTGAATAGTAATTTGTCTCCTCTCTGCCCTTAGGGATGAAACTGTGAAGCTCTTCTACATTCTTATGATCTGATCCCTTTAAAAAGTTATGATCCCTTTAAAAAGTTTATTGGAAATAGTTGATCAAGATTAGAGGTTTTATCTGTAAACTAAAGATCAAATAACTTGTATTTATTAGCACCAACTTTAACCAATGGAATCCTCACATAAGCCAAGTGTCTCTTTGGTGAGACTAGTCCCACATATAGGGGATGGTTTTGGATAAAATAATTCCAAGTAAGCTGAGGCAGATGTATAGTGGCGGCTGGGGGTAGACTGTGCTTTATTAGAGTTGGAAGGATCAGCTTCACAGGAAATCTGAAAGGCAGTTTGGCCTAACTGAATGGGCACAATCTTTGGCTTTGGTGTAAATTTGGGTTCAAATACATTAGTTCTGATATTCTGAACCAGTTTATAAACCTCTGGAAAATCATATGAAAATGGGGATAATAGGGTTGTTATAAGGATTAGGAATAGTAGCTATAAGGGGCCCAGCTATGTCTAGTATACAGTGGGTGGTCAATAAGCAATAGTTATTACTACTAATAAATCTTAATTGACTCTTCCGTTTCTTACCACCTGCTCTTT
This sequence comes from Pan troglodytes, assembly GCF_028858775.2. NCBI lineage: Eukaryota > Metazoa > Chordata > Mammalia > Primates > Hominidae > Pan > Pan troglodytes. The sequence goes on from NC_072405.2 coordinate 39,414,886, forward strand.
TAAAATGGTCATGGTGAAACTTCTCTAGGGACCAAATTCATTTCTTTCTTTCTTTCTTTTTTTTTTTTGAGATGGCGTCTCACTCCGTTGCCCAGGCAGGAGTGCAGTGGTGCCATCTCAGCTCACTGCAACCTCCGCCTCCTGGGTTCAAGCGATTCTCCTGCCTCAGCCTTCTGACTAGCTGGGATTACAGGAGCGTGCCCCCATGCCTGGCTAATTTTGGTATTTTTAGTAGAGACGGAGTTTAACCATGTTGGTCAGGCTGGTCTTGAACTCCTGAACTTAAGTGATCCGCCCGCCTTGGCCTCCCAAAGTGCTGGGATTACAGGCGTGAGCCACCACACCCAGCCTAAATTCATTTCTGAAATTACCTGTCAATCATGCTCGTCAAAAATATTTTCTGAAGATGCACTGTGTATTGAAAAGTTGGAGGAACTGACCTTTCAGTTCATGTCATCCCAAGTCAAATCTGTTTTCTATTCATCCTAAACTGTCATATAGAAATCTGGCAAGAGTGTGGAGAACAGTTCAGTGAAGTAGTAACCCTTCTTTCTTACAGTCTATAGATCAAGCTCACAGGGCAATTTCTAGATTTTCAAAGAGCAGCTCTGGTCTCTATTATGTTTCAATTGTCTTCTGAACAAATAAATAGGATGGAGTGGGTCCATGTGATAGTGAAAGAAATTAATGCCCTTACCCACTTCCAATAGGGTACAGTGTACAGGAGGGAAGAAGGAAAGAGGATTATAATGAATGGAATTTTAGAATTCTATTTTTACAACTGATTATAACATGAGATACCCTTTTTGGAACATTTACTAAGCAGCAAAAGATTTTGTTCTATTGACATTCTAGACTGACAAATCATTGGAATAAACCACATTGCTAGTTTGAAGAACCTAGAAATAAAATACAGCAGTCTCTGAAGTAAATTAGCAAATGATAAGGAATGTTGTGAATTTGGGTGTCTGTATATATCTTTATCTTTACTCCTACATCATTTTCTATGGCTCTGTTGTTTTATTTTGCTCGGCAGTTTTGGCACGTAGGTGACTTCTTTTGGTAAAGTTGCTTAGAATATCTGATGGGAAGCTGAGGAAAGTTTCTACAAAATGGCAAGGGTAAAGAACTGCCAAACTAAACTATTCTCTCAAATCCCACTTAGATTTCAAACACCACTGAAAAAGAAGCAATCAAGGATTTAAAATGTATCTGCTATTTTGAGAAGAGGGAGGAGAAAAGAGAGAAAACATTTTCTAACAACAGCCAATTCATTCTATAGAATTTGTTGAAAACAGACCAACCAAATTGCTATTTTGAACCACCACCAGGGCAAAGATTAGTTATCATATGGAATGTTTCCGTAATGGAATTTATGTGCACAGAAACTTTTGAAATTAGCAAAATACACATGCATATGCACTTGAAAATACACTTCAGTTACCCTTAAATGGAGTCTTTGATAAACAAATAGGCACTAAAAGAGAAGTCTAGGGAGAAACATGTCACTCTTTTTTAAGCCTCTTCACTGGCAGTGGCGGGGCACTGCATAGCTGAGGACTGGGGTGCTTAAATACATGCTTCTCTGCATTCCAGCCTGGGCGATAGAGCGAGACTGCATCTCAAAAAAAAAAAAAAAAAAGTAATAATAAATAAATAAATAAATAAATAAAATAAATGCTTCTAAGACAAAACCCTTGTGTGCTGCTTCTTCTCTTTTCCAATCACCATCCTTTGACGTTTCTTAAGGCTAAAAAAACCCCCCAAACCATTAGATGTTTAATCTTTGCATACCCTAGTAGTTACAAGTCCTCTAAAACAGAACCATACAGTTCACAGGTCAGTATCCTTTCTGATGGTCTTTGTCAGACATCATTATTTCTAGCATAGGATATTGGACAGGATCAACAAAAAGGAATCGAAGACAGTAGGGACCACTACCATGACAGCTGCAGTATTATTTGGCAATGTGATCTATGGTTATTTTAGGAACAATGGCATTTCAGGAAGTGATATTAATCTGTAAAATTCCTTTGCCATGCAGAATATAAAAAATGATTACAGAATATGCAGAAAAAAGCAATGCTCCTTCCAAATAATGAGATATTTGATATAATAAGGAGATGGGAAATAATCAATATTTAAAAATATTCCTTTTAAAAAATTAAAGTTTAGGATAGTTATGTAGTTAGTATACAACAACTTGGTCTTAATAAGGACTAGAAACAAAATTTTATTTTGTGTGGCTAAAGAAATACATACATATTATAAAACTGACATTTTTTTGCATTGTTCCGTTGGGTATCATCACAGGTTGCTGCATCATTATAGTTGTTTTTAATGTAAACAGATAAACTCTCACACTTTCCAACTCTGGTATTATCCATCTATTTTTCCTTTCACAGTCCACTGATACAGAATTTTAAACGTTTAGAGTAGGAGGGAACCTTAGCTTCCAGCACAATATTGTTCATCTTTCACATGAGGAAATCATCCAACAGAAGTTGAATGATTTACTCAGGGTCAGGCTGCACCTTGGCAGAATTACGTCTTATTATTCTTTCTCAAATGCTCTTTTAAAGGTTAAACAGAGGTTGAGTTTTGAGAATGACTTATTTCTCTTAGATGAATTTCGTTACAGACAAGCAAAATAATCAGCCACTATCTTTCTCTTTTCTATTTCTTCTTTTCTAGGCAACAACCTCATTGAATCCACAACAAAATCCTGAAGATTTCTGTATTATCCAAGAGAACCATTTTCTTTAAGAAAAATAAAATACTAAATATGTTTTGAATATAAAAGTTTCTGATAAAAGTAATCCTGACTTTAATCAGATCAAGTAAGATAATCAGATTTATACCATTATTTTGATAAAGACAAAAAAAACAACATAAGCTTTTTTTCCCCAGTCTTACACTTTGAGCAACTCTTTTAAATACTATAAACACTTTTCATTAGGGACAATTTTTCCCTTTCCCTAGGAAAATGAAAACCGAATAGAAAAATTTTTTGCAAAAATTAAGTTTAAGAGGGTAAAATGTGAAGACAGAGAACTGCTACTTAATCAGAAATAAGTTAACAATATTAAACAGGAAAGTATATATTCCATTTAGATGAGTTTTTTTCTTCATATTCATATCACAAAGTAACTTCACTATAGCAGCACTAATTCATTATGTTTTTATTTACTGGTGGATGTCACTGGCCTCAATAAAAATATGTAATTTTTCATAAGAAATATTCAAAAGAACATAAAGTTTGAAAAATATAATTTACCAGAAAGCACCAACATGGGAAGCTCTTCAATTAAGGATGGGAAATTATTAATATGCTTTAGCCTAAATTTAAGCAAAATTCATTCCTAAAGATGAATTTTTAATGAATTTTATAATGAATTATTCAGCATGAAAATAAAGGGAGCAAACTTTTATGCTTTTAAAATATGTTTAAGAGGATCTTATCTTTTAACAACACCTCTTTCATTTTGTAAACAGGACATTATGCTACCAAATACAGAGTTATTATTCTAAAGTTTAAAGCAATGCTTTAAATTTTTAAACCTTATGACATGTTCATAAAATTCACGGATACCAATCCATGAAAAAATTCTTCTTCCTCAACCCACATTTTTAAAGATATTTACAATTGTATTGGATCTTTTACTCTGGTTGCTTTAATTCATAATTAGATAGCATCTTTCAGGACTCAAGTATGGGATCTTTCATTTTTCAGATAATTTTTTCTCAGTGGTCAATAGAAAAGTCATATCAAAATGCACTCTTGATGGGAATGAAAAGAGAATTATGATTTTTGGGGATGGGTGCTCACAAAACTATTAAAGCAGCTTTGTTTATGTTTATAGGACTAGTAATAATGCTAACTTCATTAAAAAATTATATTGACCATTTTATATTCTTCCAGCAGAGAGACAGTTTAGCTGTACTTGTAACCTCACAGCACTCCAGTTTTTACTCATTCCCCAAATCATCCCACCGCCTTTGGTCCCAAGACTACTGACAGACTCTTGGTCCTTCAGTGAAAAATCAATGCTTTAAACAATCGGGTCTAGAGTTACCTGTTTGCTTAAACTTGGATTTGATGAGGTTGCTAAATGAACATTATACCTTTCTCATAAAGATAAAGGCTTCATGCTAATAAAGTATTTCAACAGAATTATACCTTTTTACTATAGTTCTAATACTCATTTGCTCTTATAAGGGCAAGGTCTTTGGATAAAGATAATAGTAACAGAATTAGTAAAAATTGACTGAACGTGATACTTTATTAAAGCTTTTAAATATGGGTGTTTTTCATTAGGGAATACGGTTTAAGATAACACTTGGTTAAATTATTTAATATCCTGGCACTCCTGAAGTGCACTACTTCAGGAAAAAGACCAATATATTTGTGAAGGGAATACAGGAAGGCAAGATGGCTAGGAAGAGAGAAAGGAAACTAGTAGGATGAACTGAATATTTGTATATTTAAAATACACATATATTTGCACTTTAAGTAAATACCAATGGGATTCATTCAAAATTTCCTTGATATTTCCTTGGTATAGTTAATATATTTCAAATTAAGTGATATGTTAACTAGCTCAAGTATGATATCTAAGTTAAAAAAAAGTCACTTAAAATGACAGATCTGAAATTGAATCTACTAGGTACAAGATAGTATATATAATATGTTTTCATCTGTATGTTTTAAAAAGAATATATATATATATACATACACATATACTTGTATATGCAGAGTAACTCTAGAAGGATACACAAGAAATTGCTAACATTGGTTGCTACTTTTCACCCTCTACCCATCTGTACTGTTTCCATTTTGTACTATATGTATGTTTTTCCCCATTCAAAAATATTGATTAAAATCTCATTACCAAAATAAATTTAAATGATTTAAAATAGCATGTCAAATTAATAACAAGTATGGATTTTTTCCATTATACATGAAAATATATACTTATACATATATTATTTTTCTAAGCTCTACCTACTAAATTTGGGTATATTTTCTTTACGACAGAGTTACTGTGATCTGAAAACCCAATTTTCACATGATATTAAGTTGGGAAAAACACATTTTCCCTGAACTTCATTGCTACAGTATGGTGGACTATGAGTTGTTTCAACAGCATGTTAACAAACTTATTCTTTTTCTCTGATGGGCTAGCCATTAGCCACCATTTCTCTTTGAAATTCAAGAAATATTTAAGGAAATTTCAGAAGGATTTAAGATCCTTTTCAGGCAGTGATAAATATTACACCTGTATTATTCTGTAGGCATAGAATCAATGTTAACTCCTCTTTGTATGTTGTCAAAGATGTTTGGTGTTTTAGTAAAGACAGACTTCAAACTAAGTGGTGACTAAGCAAACCCCTTACATAAAGCTTTGAATAGGATTTCATAAATAGTTCCAATGAAAAACATTTGGAGATAAGAAGGAAAAAAAGCTCACACTTACGAAAAAATTATTTTCAGAAAACCACTTAAAATTCAAATTAAGTCCTATTCATTTAAATATTAAAATATACCATAAACCCAAATTTAAAGGAATGATAATACATACATCAGCTTTCAATGGTAGCTGCTTATTTAAAATGAGCATCTGAGGGTATATTCCAGTTTCATCCTCTTCAAATTGTGCAGCTCAGATAAATGTTTATTTTATGGAAAATATTTGCAAAATTACAATATAAATACATGATTATATTAAGGTAGGATGACTATATAATTTATTCTTATCTATAGATATAAAATGAACTCAGTAAATATAGCACACTCTTGATGAATTGTTAGTACACAGTGTTTCTCAGTAAAGTATTATTAAGCAACAGTTATCTAATTTTCAAATGTACATCTTAAGAAGCTTTTAAGATGGAAGGATACACTAAATCCCCCAATACCCTTTTCAGTTGGTGAAGGTTAGTACTTCTGTGAATTCTGAGATATCATATTTGTGTTAGTGACTGTTCATAGGTTCCTTGCATTTCCTTAACTTGAAACCTTACTTCTTTAGTCTGAATGTTCTTTAAATAATGCCACATCAGCTAACCACACTTTTAATTTGAGTATAATATTATGTACTGCATATTTATTTATTACTTAAACACATATCAACAATGAAACAATGATTGAAAAAAATTTTGTCTAGACAAATTCCCCAAATTAACTGTCAGGGCACTGTGGGGAATCTCAACTAAATATAGTCTCAACTGTAATAAGAATTTGGGTTAGAAATAGTATTTTATTTATTCTAGTTCTTAAGACATCAAATGTGAACTCTACTTTAAAATTCTTTGTTAAATATACTGGGATTTGTTTCAAAAGCATCTTCTACCCTTCTCCATTACACTGATTTAATGGAAACCTGTTACAACAACAGTTCCAACACAAACATATGCATGCACGGGATCACCTTATAGATTCTAGCTACATAGTTATTGAAACACATCCCACCTGTCAAGTGGCATAAATGTACATCTTCTATATACAAAAGGTAAAGTGCATTATTAAATTAGTGAACTGACAGATTGTCTGCCTGGACCATACAGCTTTCAAATAGACAAATGTGAAATTCTCATATTAGAACCAATTATTTCAAGAGGTTCCAACTAGCTTTTCCACCCTGTCATTTATTTTTTTGGCCATGCTCTTTAGTGCAAATAAGCTTGTGTTTGACTCAAGTTTCAGGGACATGGCAGTCTGGGGCTTTAACAAGGAAAATTATAAAATGTAGAAGAACTTTAATATCTTTATAATACATTGCATCTTTTGCATATAAGCAACAGATTAGTGCTGCTTTCAATTGCTAGGAGCACACTGCCAACTATCAAGAGGAACCCGTTTCCAAATTTCATACTATTAGCTTATATTACTACAGTTTTGAGCCTGTACCACATTATGCTTGGATTATTATGTGCAAACATCATCAGTGTTTTAGAATTATACAGTGAACTAGTACTTTTGGTTACTAACTTTCATGCTCATTTTTTAACTTCTAACTTCCAGTTGCCTTAAGAGTTTAATGTCTTCAAGGCAGGGATTCTGTTATTTTGAAGGATACCATGAACACTTGCAGCTCCATGTATGTTACAAATGACAATAAATAAAATGCATATTGCACAGATAAGAATAGTAGCTTATTTTATAAGATACATGGCAATACATGTCCTAAGACCAGAGTTTTGAACTGGATCATATTTAATTATGGCTAATGAATTCTTGGGAATTTTAAGTATCAAAAAGTCATAGCATCATCTCATTTTTGAATGATTAACTATGAAAAAAATGAAACAAAAGGACTGGCAGAAGGCTTAATAATTTTAGAGTATACTCAATTGCCAGTATATATGCATCTATTTAATCTGCAGCTTTGAGATGGTAAAAACTTTGAAGTATACATACAAAGTAGAAAATCTGGCTGCTTAACTAATTCTTTACTTAAATAATTAATGGAAAACTAAATTTAATAATGTTTATATACAATGAGTTAAAGATATTTATCTTTAAGTCTGACATGGTATTGTATGTATGTATACACACATATATATGTATACATGTATATACATATGTCTGTGTGTATATATATATAGATATAGACACATACCCAAATCTTATCAGACCCAAAAGGTAAAAGGAAATCATTTAGACCTAATGGATATAAATATTTTAGAAAGGAAGACTTTAAGAGAGTGTATACACTCATAGCAATAGCGATAGGAACAATCAAATACTAGAATATTCACAGCTCCAGTTTGCCAAAATCTGACAGGTTGATTATTATTAATAGGCACTATGATGGGCAGCAATAACAATCAGTAGTACAGTAATTCAAGTGCACATCACTCCTTCATAGACCAAAAACTACTTTTTTAGCAAGCCTACATAGTTATTTTACAGTTAGGACTGTTTAAAAATCCTTGCTACTTTTAGAGTCTCAACACCCACCATGTGCTATTAGCTCTAGTACTAACATTATCTCCTAACCTTCAGTTGTTCCATAGTGATCCAGATGGTCCACAATTATAATGAACTAATGAGATTCCTTCACGCTACTAGAGGAAATGTGAAATACAATCTGCAAACCAACACTAGTATATATGTCGGGGTTACTGATTGCTTGTTCTTAAGTAACATAAACCAATGAAATTAATTTTTTTAATTCATACCATCAAGTTTTCTTAGTGACCTCACGTAAAGGTATTGGGGGACAAAACTCTGGAAGAAAAAAATCGCTGATATAATTTTAAATTACTTTTAGCATATAAAAGAAGAGCTACATTCTGATTTGAATCCATGCAGCCAGCTCTCATCAATGAGAGTGATATTTGGGGGTTGAAATCAGTGTTCTGGCTCTTAAATATGATTAGATGGACTTATTGTGTGGGAGGTGAATAAAGCCAAGATAAAAGACAATAATTTCATTCAGAAGAAAATATAGCTGAATAGATGTAATTTCAGTCAGTTAATACAGGATGGGTTGGTACACATATAACACTATATCCACTTGTTTAAAAAATTGCTTAGGTGTTGAAAAATTGCTGTGGCACTTCCTGGAAAGTAATTTTTAATACAGGTAAATGGGTGAGTCTTGTGTAAAGTCAGAAAGAGCACCTTGGAAAATGCCTGAATTTTCCTTTCAAATATATTTATAACCAATCTTCAAATAATATTTTTCTCAGACTGGAAATTTGTATTCTAAATTATTTTTAGAAAAAAAAAATCCCCACCCCCTCCAGAATTAAAACACCTGTAAAATTCAGGATTATATTGGAAGTGTTGACATGGTTTTAAGGGTAGCAATTGCAAAAGTGCTACTAAAATATATTATTACAGGTATATTTTTATATCAGTTAATTGGTACACCAACCCTTCTGAAAGAGTGTTAAAGAAGAAGCATAAAGTGTAACACCTTGAGTCCATGATATATTTTGGGGAAGAAACCTCTTGCAATCTTCAAATTAGCATGAAAAGCTACACCACCAAGATTTCCATAGCAAAGCCATTGGATGAAGCCTCCCACTCAATGTGACATAAAAGTAATTCCTGAAACTTTGGAAAGTCAATAAAAATATATGGAACATTAAGTAGAGGTAAAGAAGGGATTGTAACTAAACTCAGAATAACCAATTAAAACTCTCCCATGGCTTTGATATGGCAACTATAAAATGTAGGGTTACCACAAAGTTTGAAATTATAGAATACTATAGTATTCTTAAGAAATATTATGACATTATATTTTTAAGGTTTAATTAGATAATAAGATTTGATCCTTTGATGGTATATTCAGTTATTCAACGGACAATATACGTCTACTTGTACTTTTATAAGTAAATATTTATATATACCGGAGGTCAATTTCTGTTTCTGTGGTAACTGCCCTACAGGTAAGCTTAGCAGCTTTTAATGAAGTAGGATTGAAATACTTTTGGGGGAATTTGTTAAATAGAAAGTCACACTTCTATTTAAGTATATGTATCTTTTTTCGGGATTATGTCATAGTGCAATGTAAATCTTAGTTATGGTATTTAGAATGTCAGAATGTCACATTTTGTGCTGATTTGCATACTTCAATAGTCTGGAGCAGTTGAAGCAGCTAAACTATTTAGCTCTGGGAAGGTTGGAATTCCCGTAAGAATTATAGTGATCTATGTGTAACATAACATGAGAATCAGACTTCCTGAAGTATCAACTACTAGAGGTATTACTAATAACAACGGGCCAAAAAAGAGGAAAAACTTCTTCAAAGGATAATGGATCAGTACTTTTAGCCAATTTGTGATTTTAAATTTTGCCTGATGGAGTTCAATTTCACTCTAGTCGAGGCATTCTTGTTCTTCACCACTGGCCTTTCTGCCATCCATTCTCTTTTCTTTATGGCTGTTGCAAATTTTCCTCATCTCTTCTTCATACTTGATAAAATTCTCCCCAAACCTTGTCCAAGCTTTGAATGGAACAGTAATAGTATTACGGTAAGGTGGTCTCACCTCACTTACCTTCAGGAAAATTCCATATTTATTAGAGCCCACATCAAAGTAGAACCTTTTATTGTCCACTCTGAAAGAAGTCCCCTCTGGGAGTTCAAGCGGGTCATCGTCTCCACCTCTTCGTTCTTCTATGTCTCCTTCGCCATAGTCTTCAATCAGCTGAACCAAGGCATCACGAAACTCAATCATTCCTTGTGCTGGGAGGACAATAGTCTGTTCTTGGCCCAAACTGTGGCCAAAATAACCTATCATGCCAGTCCCCCGCATCATGGTTTGTCTAATCCGTAGGAAGCGACCCCGCTGATTTTCCTTTAGGTCTAGGTAATATTTCCTATTGTCCCTCTCGATATAGTCTGTTTTCAGGACACTGTGAGGATGCTCTTCGGACCCCACCGAGACTGGTGGGGAGGGTGCCGAGTGCTTCTGCCTCCTTCTGGAGCCTTGCTCTTTGCTGTGGCCATGCTCTTGCCGGTGGCCTTTCAGGCCCAGGTGGGCATAGTGCTCGATGAAGTCCCCTAGACAGTCCTTCAGCTCCGCTGCCACAGACAGGGAGAGGGTCAGTTTACTCTTTCTGATGTTGTCCTGCCGGCCTCTCCCTATCCAGACTTCGGCTATCTTTAGGAAGCGGCCCCGGGAGCTTTGCTTCACGTCTAGGTAAAACCTCTTTTTCTGGATGTCCACTCGTTTGGAGGCCAGCTCCTGGATTTCGGCTGCGCCCCCGGCCTGATTAGGGGTGGCTGAGGCCGCGTAGTGGGGGTAGTGGGAGTGCTGGGCCTGGGGATAGAGTCTACTCTTGCTTAGGCCAGAGCCCCCTACATTCTTGCCTCCGCGGCCGCGGCCGCCGCCGCCTCCCCTTCGCCTGGCTCTTTCCATCTTCAGCTGCAAGTGACAAACAGACACACGGGATGGGGTGGGGGAGGGGTGTTGAGAACAATCGCAGACGCCCCTCGGCCTGACCGCCCCGCCGCCGCCCGCGACCCCCACGCCGGGCCCGGCTCCCCCGGCGCCGCAGCGCGGGGCTCCAGCCACTGCCGGCCGGTTGGCGGCCGCCGCTCCGGCTCTGCCCGCGCTCCCCGCATCCCTCCGCCGCCCCCGGGGCCGCTCCCGCACGCCGCCGCCGCCCGTCCCGCGCTCCGCGGCCCCAGGTCTCCAGCCGGCGGGCACTCACATCATCTCTGCCATCACCGCCGCCGCCGATGCCCTTCACGACCACCGCCGCCGCCACCGCCAGCTCTCGGCCCCTCTGCTGCAGCCGCCGCAGCCGCCGCCCCCCGCCTCCTCCCCCGCCGCCGCCGCTCGCACTGCCCCCCGCCGGAGCAGCCGGGCAGGGGCATCGCCCGCGGCGCCCACCGCAGCCGCCCCTCCTGCGGCCGCTGCGGGGGCCGCCGCCTGACTTCGGACACCGGCCCCACACCCGCCAGGAGGGGAGGGAAGGGGAGGCGGGGAGAGCGACGGCGGGGGGCGGGCGGTGGACCCCGCCTCCCCCGGCACAGCCCGCTGAGGGGAAGAGGGGGTCTCCGCTCTTCCTCAGTGCACTCTCTGACTGAAGCCCGGCGCGTGGGGTGCAGCGGGAGTGCGAGGGGACTGGACAGGTGGGAAGATGGGAATGAGGACCGGGCGGCGGGAATGTTCTCACTTCTCCGGATTCCACCGGGATGCAGGACTCTAGCTGCCCAGCGGCACCTGCGAAGAGACTACACTTCCCGAGGTGCTCAGCGGCAGCGAGGGCCTCCACGCATGCGCACCGCGGCGCGCTGGGCGGGGCTGGATGGGCTGTGGTGGGAGGGTTGCAGCGCGGCGAGAAAGGCGAGCCGGGCCGGGGGCGGGGAAAGGGGTGGGGCAGGAACGGGGGCGGGGACGGGGCTGGAGGGGCGGGTCGGGTCGGTCTCCCGGAGCTGATGTGTACTGTGTGCGCCGGGGAGGCGCCGGCTTGTACTCGGCAGCGCGGGAATAAAGTTTGCTGATTTGGTGTCTAGCCTGGATGCCTGGGTTGCAGGCCCTGCTTGTGGTGGCGCTCCACAGTCATCCGGCTGAAGAAGACCTGTTGGACTGGATCTTCTCGGGGTAAAGTGTCTTCCTATTCCCGTTTTCCCAGCTCCGTGCCCTGGGGTATCTATAGTGCTAGGCTTCTGAGACACGTGGAGGCGCTTAGGCCCGCGGAGCAGGCCCCTGGGCTGTGTTTGGGAGATTCTGGAAAAACAGACTTTCTCCCTTTTCTTTCCCCTCTGGAGCAGCTGGGAAAGGCGTCTCTCGGAGCTTCCGCCATTCAGAAAGTGTTTCCCCGCCCCTGACGGCCCCAGCTTGATGTTTACCTTGAGCGCTTAGTTAGGATTGCTCTTTCTAGTACGGCCTTTATTGTGGCAGAAATTGAGCCACTCCAGGTCTGCACAGCAAAGTCGAGGGAAATAACCTGCTGTCTATGATTTAGCAAGTGATGATGGATATTTTTGAGTTCAAATCACTCAGTCTTTAATGGATTTTCTTTTCTTTTTTTCCTAGTTGAATCTCAGTTGTTCTCAGGCTAGGTTTGATATGAAAAATACTACTCCCTATTGAAGAGGGTAATATAATTCTTAGGATGCTAATACAGGAGTCTGTAAATCGGAGTACTTCAGGCTTTTTATGGTTCGGTACATTTCTTTTTAGGGGTGGGATATTGGGATAAGTAGGACAGTTCAGATCTTGATGTCATTGAATAGTGGTGTCTACCTAAAAGGAAGAGGCTGGGGCACAAAATTATAATTTAAAGTGTTTACTTCAGCCAAAATGAGGACAGCTGCCCAGGACTTATTTCCCAGTTGCCTTGGGGAGTGCTCCTTCAGCCTTGGTTACAAGCAGGTTTTTAAAGGCGAAGGGGAAGAGTGGGCTGAGACAAAGTTGGTCAGGAATTGTTATTGGTTTACAGAGATACCATTGCTTAATGATTGGCTGTACACTGTAACTCATGGGGTATGAGTTATCGTGTCCAGCATATGGCATTTTATGGCTTCTTGGTGCCAGTCTAGAGCCCACATAGCAGGTGGGCTTTAAGAGACAATTATCCAGCTCAGACCGGGAGTGAGACGGGACTGTTTTTTCATTCTAATGCCTCTCTGGGCCTGATAATTTAAAGGGGCTTGCATTCTTCAGCTAAAATTTTATTTTCTTTTATTTTTTTTCCCCCACAGTGGTCTCCCTTTATTAATCCAACAAATGTTTATTAAGGACTGCTCTAGGCACTAGAGATACCAACAATGAACAAAACAGACAAACATCTCTCTCCTTTTGGAGCTTACATTTTAGTGGAAAGAGACAGGCAAAAAGTAAAATCATAGGATGACAGAAGGTGAAAATGGAGATGAAAAAGGAAAGGGGGATGAAGAGTGTGTGTGTGTGTTGTGGGTGGGGGGCTGTAGGGAGCTGCAGTTTTACAATAAGTGGTCAGGGACGTCCTCTCTGAGAAGGGAATTTTTGAGTCCAGAGCTCAAGGAAGTGAGAGAACTTACCTTGACGTTCTCTGGAGGAGAAGAAAGTACAAAGGCCCTGGGGGAACCTGCCTCTTTATGTTCAGAGAGCAACTTAAGAGCTGGAGCAGAGCGGAGAGGAGGTCAGAGGTCAGGCCAGAAAGGGAAAGGGGCCAGAATGTGTAGGACTTTATGGGCTATATTGAAAATTTGGGCTTTCATTCTGAGGGAGATGGGAAGCTGTTGGAGAGTTGTTAGGGAAACGTGATCTGAATTATGTTTCTAAAAAACTGGAGTAAGATATCATAAAATTTGCCATCTTAACCATTTTTAAGTGTTCAGTTTAGTGACATTAATTACACTGATCATGTTGTGAAATCATCACCACCACTATTTCCAAGACCTTAACGACTTCAAACAGAAACTATAACTTTTAAGCAATAACTCCCCATTGCCTCATCCGCCCAGCCCTTAGTGACTTTAAATGCACATTCTTCCTCTACAAATTTGCCTATTCAAGATAGTCTACATAAGTGGAATCATATAATATTTGTCTTTTTTGTATCTGGCCAATTCCACTCAGAATTCTTTTTTAAACAGCTTTATTGAGATATAATTAATATATCATATGATTCGCTCATTTAAAGTGTGCAATACAATGGTTTTTAGTTTGTCTTCAGAGTTGTACAACCTTTATCACAATTACCTTTAGGACTTTTTCATTACCCAAAAGAGAATCTCCATAACCATTAGTACTCAATCCCACCCGCTTTCCTAGCAATCACTTACCTATTTTTTTGTCTCTATATAGCTCTCAAACCCTATGATATTCCTTCTATCTAACTGTATTTTTGTACTCATTAACAACCTCTCTTCATTCCCACCACCCATCCATCCCAGCCTCTGGTAATCACCATTCTACTTACTACCTCAATGACATCAAATTTTTTAGCTCTCACATATAAGTGAGAAGATGCGATATTTGTCTTTCCCTGCCTGGTTTATTTCACTTAACAGAATGTCTTCCAGTTCCATTCATGTTGCTGCAAATGACAGGATTTCATTCTTTATTATGGCTTAATACTATTCCATTGTATATGTATATCACATTTTCTTTATCCACTCATCTGTTGATGGACAGTTAGCTTGATTCCATATTCTGGCTATTGTTGAATAGTGCTGCAGGAAACATGGAAGTGCAGATAGCTCTTTGACATACTGATTTCATTTCCCTTGAATATATACCCTGTAGTGGATTTGCTGGACCCGCTTGTAGTTCTACATTTAATATTTTGAGTTATTTCCATAATGTTAGTAATAATTTACATTCCCACCAACAGCGAGGAAGGAGTTCCCTTTTCTCCACATCCTCGCCAACACTTATCTTTTGTCTTTTTGGTAATAGCCATTCTAACAGGTGTGAGGTGATATCTCATTGTGATTTTGATTTACATTTCCCTGATGGTTATTGATGAGCAATGTTTCATATACTTGTTGGTTATTTGTATATCTCCTTTTGAGAAATGTCTGTTCAGGTCTTTTGCTCATTTTTTAAATATGGTTTTTTTAATTTTTTTATTTTTTTGCTATTGAGTTGTTTGACATCCTTAAACATTTTGGAAATTAACCTCTTATTAGATGTATAGTTTGCAAATATTTTATCCGATTCTGTAGATTCTGTCTTCAGTCTGTTGAATTTGCTGTGCAGAGAAGCATTTTATTTTGAGGTAATCCCTTTGTCTATTTTTGCTTTTGTTACCTTTGCTTTTGAAGTCATATCCAAAAAATCATTGCCCAGATCAGCAGTCCCCAACCTTTTTGGTACCAAGGACTGGTTTCATCGAAGACAATTTTTCCATCCACAGGAGGGAGAGGATGGTTTCAGGATATTTCAAGCACATTACATTTATTGTGCACTTTGTTTCTATTATTATTACATTGTAATATATAGTGAAATAATTATACAATTCACCATAATGTAGAATCACTGGGAGCCCTGAGCTTGTTTTCCTGAAACTTGAGGGTCCTATCTGGGAGTGATGGGAGACAGTGACAGTTGATAAGGCATTAGGTTCTTCTAAGGAGCATACAACCTAGATCCCTTGCATGCGCAATTCACAGTAGGGTTTGCGCTGCTATGAGAATCTAATGCCACCGTTGATGTGTCAGGAGGTGGAGGTCAGGTGGTAACGTGAGGAATGGGGAGCAGCTGTAAATAAAAATGAAGCTTCGCTTGCTTGCCTGCTGCTCACCTACTGCTTTGTGTCCTGGTTCCTAACAGTCCATGGACTGGTACTAATCTGTGGCCCTGGGGTTGGGAACCTCTGGCCCTGACCAATGTTAGGGAGCTTTTTTCCTGTGTTTTCTTCAAGTGGTTTCATGGTTTTGGGTCTTACATTTAAGTCTTTAGTCCATTTTGAGTTGATGCTGTATGTGGTGAGAAATAATTGACTACTTTCATTCTTTTGCATATGGTTATCAGTTTTCCCAACACCGTTTATTGAAGAGCCTGACCTTTCCCCATTGTGGGTTCTTGGCTCTTTTGTCAAAAATCAGTTGGCTATAAATGTGTGGTTTTATTTCTTGGGTCTCTATTCTGTTCTATTATCTGTGTGTCTCTTTATGCCAGTACTGTGCTGTTTTGATTACTAGAGTTTAGTATATTTTGAAGTCAGGTAGTGTGATGCCCCTAGCTTTGTTCTTTTAGCTCAAGATTGCTTTGGCTATTCAGAGTCTTTTGTGAGGATAATGTTTTCAAGGTTCACCCATGTTGTGGCATGTATCAGAACTCGATTTCTTTTTATGGCTGAATAATATTCCATTTGTTTATATTATATATATGCCATATTTATTTATTCATATGTTGATGGACACTTAGGTTGTTTCCACCTTTTGGCTATTGTGAATAATGCTGTTATTAACATTGGTGTACAAGAATCTGTTTGAGTTCCTATTTTCAATTCTTTTGGGAATATACCTACGTGTGGACTTACTGGATCACATGGTAAGCTTTTAGTTTAGCTTTTTAAGGAACTGCTAAAACTGTTTTTCCATGGGAGCAGTGTACAAGTGTTCCAGTTCTCCATATGCTCACCAAAACTTAATTTCCTTTTTTAAAAATTATAGCTATCCTAGTAGGTGGTGGGAAGTGGTATCTTACTGTGGTTTTATTTTGTATTTCTTTAATGACTAATGATGTTGAGCATCTTTTAATGTGCTTATTGGCCATTATATCTTCTTTGGGAACTGTCTATTAAGTCCTTTGCCCATTTTTTAATTGAGTTTTTTTTTCTGTTGAATTGTGGGAGATCTTTATATATTCTGAATATTAAACCCTTATTGGGTATATGATTTGCAAATAATTTCTCCCATTTTGTGGGTTTTCTTCACTTTTTGATATTGTTCTTTGATTCACTTTTACATTTTTATAGAGTCCAGTTTATCTGTTTTTTCTTTTATTGCCTATGCTTTTGGCGTCATACCTAATTCCCAAATCCAAGGCCATGAAGATTTTCTGTTATGTTTTCTTTTAATAGTTTTATAGTTTTACTTTTTCTATTGGAGTTTTAAGTAAATTCTTGTATATTAGTGTGATACATTTTAAGTTATTTTTGTATATGGTGTGAGGTAGGGGTCCAACTTCACTCTTTTCCATATGGAGATCCAGTTGTCCCAGCACCACATGTTTAAGAGTCTATTCTTTCCCCACTGAATGGACTTGGCACCCTTGTCAAAAATCAATTGGTGGTAAATGTATGGATTTACTCCTGGAATCTCAATTCTATTCTATTGTATTTATATTTCTGTCCTTATGCCTGTACCACACTGTTTTGATTACAGTAGCTTTGTAGTAAGTTTAGAAATTGGGAAACATGAGTCCTCCAACTTTGTTCTTCTTTTCAAGATTATTTTGGCTATTTGGGGTCCCTTGCAATTCTGATGAGTTTGAGGATCACCTTTTCCATTTCTGCAGAAAAGCCTTTTGATAGGGATTGCATTGAATCTGTAGATAACTTTGGGTAGTATTGACATCTTAACAGTATTAAGTCTTTCTATGCATAAACATGGGATATCTTTCCATTTATTTGTGTTTTCTTTAATTTCTTTCAGCAGCATTCTGTAGTTTTCAGAGTACACGTTTTTCACCTCCTTGGTTAAATTTATTCCTTGGTATTTTATTCTTTTAGCTATTATTGTAAGTGCAGTTACTTTCTTAGTTTCCTTTCAGATTGTTCATTTCTGGTGTATAACAACAGCTGATATTTCAACGTTGATGTTGTACTCTGAAACTTTGTTGAATTTACTTATTAGATCTAGTAGCTTTCTTTGAGATTTTTATATGGGATTATGTCATCTGTATATAGAGATAGTTTTACTTCTTCCTTTCCATTATGGATGCCTTTTATTTCTTTTCCATGTCTAATTTCTCTGGCTAGAACTTTCAATATGATGTTGAAAAGCAGTGGTGAAAGTGGGTATCTTTGTCTTGCTTCCTATCTTAGGTGGAAAGCTTTCAGTCTTTCACCATTAAGTATGGTGTTAGCTGTGGGTTTTCATAAATGCCCTTTGTCATGTTGAGGAAATACCCTTTTATTCCTAGTTTTCTGAGTTTTTATCATGAAAGGGTGTTGGATTTTGTCAAATGCCTTTTCTGTGTCAATTGAAATGATCATGTATTTTTCCTCCCTTATCTTAATGTAGTGTGTTATATTGATTAATTTTCTTATGTTGAACCACCCTTGCCTTTCTGGGGTAAATTTCAGTCACTTATGTTATATAGTCCTTTAAATTGTGTTATCTTGTAACAGAATCACTCTGCTACTGTTTTGAGCATAGGCCATAGGGAAAAGCAGGTAAAAGGTAATATGGCTTGAACCAACATTGTAGCAGCGGAAGTGGTGAGAGGAGGTCGAATTTTGGCTTTGTTTTGAAGATAGAACCAACAGTATTTGCTGACAGATTAGATGCAGAATGTGAAAGGAGGAGATGAGTCAGGATGAATCCAAGGCTTTTGGCATGAGCAACCAGAAAGATGAAGGTGACTTACTAAGATGGGGAATATACAAAAGGAGCAGTTTGGGGAAACTTTATATCTATTGAGTGGAATATGCCAATTAGAGATTCAAATATCCAGTAAATAATTGGCTATCAGAGTTTGAAGTTAAGAGGAATGGTCTAGGCTGTTTATATAACTTTGGAAGTCATTAGTGTATAACAGCTAATTTAAAAGCCAGCAGACTCTAAGGGAGTGAGTGTAGAGGGAGAAGAGAACAGGTCTGTGACTTGAATCCTGGAATGCTGTGATGTTTAGAGATTGGGGAGGTAAGAAGGAGCAGCAGAGTATATTGAAAAGGGATTGTTACTGATATAGATGGAGACTCAAGAATTATCACAGAAACCTGATAAAATGTTTCAAGAAGATGGGTGTGATTAATTGTGTCACTTACTGCCGGTACATTGACTCAGATGAGCGTTGAGAATTGGCTATAGGATTTGACAGCATAAAAGTCATTGGAAACCTTGACATGAGCCCTTTTCGTGGAGTGGAGTGGTTACAGTGGGTTTAAGAGAGGATTAAAGGAGTGGAAACAGAGATGCTATTATAGATGACTCGTTTGAGTAGTTTTCCTACAAAGGGGAGAATAATAATGGAGCAGTTAGCCAAAAGTTGAGTTTTTTTTTCTTCTTCTTTTTTTTAGTTGGAAAAAATTGCGTATATGTTGATGGGTCTTTTCTGGCAGACCAGTAGAGAGGAAAAAGTTGATGATGTAGGAGATGGGAAAATGTCTTTGAGTAGATGTCTTCGAGCAAATGTCTTTGAGTAGATGAGAGGTTTGCACACATGGAGAGGTTGGATGTAGGAGTACCGATAGTTCATCCATAGTTACATAAGAAAAGGTAGATGTATTAGAGTTCTCCTGAGAAACAGAACCAATAGGAGATCTTTATATCTCTGTGTCCATCTCTATCTGTATTTCTGTCTCTGTATCTATCAAGAGATTATAAAAGTCTTAAGATCTGCCAGGAGACATACCCACGGGAGCTAATGGTTTAGTTCCAGGCCAATTGTGAAGACCTGAGAACCAGGAGAGCCTATGGTGTAAGTTCCAGTCTGAGTCCAAGTCTGAAGGCAGGAGAAGACCAATGTCCCAGCTCAAAGACAGGCAGAGGGAGCAGATCTTCCCTTACTTAGCCTTTTTATTTATTCAGGCCTTCAACAAATTGAAGGCCCACCCACATTAGGGAGGGCAATCTGCTTTACTCAGTCTACTGAATCAAATGTTAGTCTCACCCAGAAACATCCTCACAGACACACCCAGAATAATGGTTAGCCAAATATCTGGGCACCCCATGGCCCACTCAAATTGACACATAAAATTAACCACCACAGTAGAGTATATGGGTACAAATATAATTATGTGATATAGATTTCAGGGTAAGAGCCTGTGGAAATTCATTTTTGATTGCTTCTAGTGAAATCGGAAGCAAGATCATCAGCTAAGAGTGACGATCGGTGGAGGAGATATGAAGTTTAAGTGGAGAGGAGAAGGTATAAAATAGTCTTAGGAGGGGAGGATAGTAAATAGATTAGGGAAAAGTTGTAGGATTGCCAGGAAGCAGTAAGGGCCCACTTGAAGCTGGTGGTCACAAATTTAAGGTGAGACCAGTCAAAATGATTGTGCTTTTCACCTGCTGCATTCATTCAGCTGCATAGGTACAGGCACAGAGTAGGTCAAGAGTTCTTTTTTATTCGGGGTTAGAGTTTTGCCAGGAGATAGTAATAAAGCCAGAAGGGCAATGAATTTGAGGGAGTATGCAAGGAAGTGGCTGTTAACTTGGAGTTTAAACTGGTCAAGAAGAGAATTAAGGACTGCCCAAGGGGTGAGGACAATGATATGGTAGCAGGGCCCTTAAAGGCCCCAGTTAGATGAAAAGATTGTTGGAATTGAGTTTCTAGAGGGAATGAACTTGAAAAACAGGAGGTGTTGGTTGGAGAGTGGGATATATGGAATTGAGATTATGGAAGGATTCAGCCGTTGGTAATAACATAGTATCTTTGTAGGAATAAATGGGTGGAGCAGGATGCAGACAAGATCACTGGAGGAGGGCTGGTCAGAAGACTGGGAGGCACTATCTCCCTTGGATATTATACATCAAAGATTGTGATCTACTAGACAAGTAGTGGGGAAAGCGTAGGATATAGATATTAATGGCTATAGTTTTGATGATGATGGTCATGGTGATGATGATGGTCCATTAACACTCAACTCAAATACCATCAATTTGATTTATATCTAACACCACAAAGTTAGGTGTTGAGTTACATGTGGTTATATTGTAACTAATAGTCAGCCCTTCATGGACTTCTATTCTTTGATGAGACTCTTCTTGTAGGAGTAGTAGGTGCCTTAAAGCACCTTTTCATAGTTGTCAGATTGAAATCCTTCACCAGTGGTTTAGTTTAACCCTGCTACTGTGGAAGTTTCTCTTGGCTTTCTGTGTGGGCTGCTTCTTTGTCTAGTTTTACCTTTTGGGGTTAGCATACTATTGTGAATAATTTATTGGTGAGAAGGTAAGCAGAGAAGTAGAGTACTCTATGACCTAGTAATTTCATATCTAGGAATCTATCCTATAGAAATGATAGGAATGCCTAACAATACCCACATATCCACAAGGGTATTCATTGAACGTTATTTTTGGTGAAATTCGCAAGCAACCTAATTATCATCAATAGGGAATTGTTAAATTATGATAGATAAAATGGAATTCTATTCAATCTTCAAAAAGTCAGATCAAGAAGTGGTCTTACATTTTAATTATCCCATCCTGTCAACAAGAGTGCCTTCAGTTGCAAGTAATGGAAAAACCAGTCAAACTGACTTCAGCAATAAAAGGTTATTTATTGGTCTGTTTCATGGAGACATCTGAGGTAGAGTGGCCTTCAGGCAAGTTCACTCAGGGATCCGACTATTTTTCTGGCCTTATTCTTGGCCCTCTTCTATGAAACCACCTTCAGGGTGGTTTCTTGTATGCTTGTAAGATGGCTACTTGCATCAACCATGACCACATCTAGCAGGAGCAAAAGCATCCTTTCCCGTACCAGAGGAGAGTCCTGAAATTTGTTGCAATTGGACTGCCTTGGAAGCAATAATTATGGCCAGGAGATGGAGGCCAGAGAACTGAGACCTGGTCATAGCTCCTGTCCTTGAATCAGTTGTATAGCAAGGGGAATTGGATTTTCCTTAAGACAGTTGGATTTCACCTGTAGTCTTGGTGATGAGGTCAATTCCATCCATAAAACTTTGCTGTTACACATTTTGGGATGGGGTGAGGAGGGCTGAATGGAGATTAGGATGCTATTGAAATTTGCTGTACACAATGGATCATTATCGTCCTCTTTCTTAGTGTTAAGGTAATCAGCCTCTTTTTCCTCCTCCTATGCTTGACTTTACTAAAACCATGAGACATGTTTAACCTCAGGACTCCAATTTGAAAAAATATAGACTGTTATTTACTTTATTACTTACAGAAGCCCTTCATACTACTCTCAGATAGCAAGAAAGAGGTAGACACGGAGTGAGGGAGGGGGGATCATGCTTATTGAGAAACAAATTATAGAGTATTGAAACTCCCCCTTCATATGCCTGACCTCAGTCCCATTCAGTTACCAGTAGGGGCCCCTATTAATTGGTACCTCACCAGCTTTTGCTGTTCGTTCATAAAACTGAGTCATTGAAGTACAGTAGAAAAATAATTGGACTACAAGATAACTTATTTCCTTCCATAATTGCAAAATATCTGATGTTTCTTCTTGTTTGTATTATGTAAACTTACCCTGTCTGAGGGTCCTCCTGGATTGTTCTTTGCATTTATATATACATAGAATTTCATTTTCTTTTTTCTTGTTTTTTTTTTTAGACGGAGTCTCACTCTGTCGCCCAGGCTGGAGTGCAGTGGCACAATCTCGGCTCACTGCAAGCTCCGCCTCCCAGGTTCACGCCATTCTCCTGCCTCAGCCTCCCCAGCAGCTGGGACTACAGGTGCACGCCACCACGCCCGGCTAATTTTTTGTATTTTTAGTAGAGACGGGGTTTCACCATGATAGCCAGGATGGTATCAATCTCCTGACCTTGTTATCTGCCCGCCTTGGCTTCCCAAAGTGCTGGGATTACAGGCGTGAGCCGCTTGCCCGACCTTCTCTTTTTTTTTTTTTTTTTTTGAGACGTTGAGATAGAGTCTCACTCTGTTGCCCAGGCTGGAGTGCAGTGGCACATTTTCGGCTCACTGCAACCTCCACCTCCCGGGTTCAAGCGATTCTCCTGCCTCAGCCTCGTGAGTAGCTGGGATTACAGGCGCCCGCCACCATGCTCTGCTAATTTTTGTATTTTTATTAGAGATGGGGTTTTACCATGTTGGTCAGGCTGGTCTCGAACTCCTGACTACGTGGTCCGCCTGCCTCGGCCTCCCAAAGTTCTGGGATTATAGGCGTGAGCCACTGTGCCTGGCCAATTTCATTTTCTATTTTGAAATTTAAACTACCACTGACACTTCGTTTTCCCTCTGTTTTACTTAGCATTTATCTTAGAGAATAATCTTAATATATATAGTTCTATTTTATTCTTTTACTGGCAGCTTAGTATGCCATATTTTGGATGTGTCATTGTTTATTTACCTATTAATTTACCCTATAACTGCTTCCCATATTTTTGCTTTTACAAAGGGATGTAATGAACATCCTTTACATACGTCTTTGTGCATATGTGCAAATATTTCCATAGGATAGATGTAATTACTGACTTGAAGGTTATGCAGATTTAAAATTTTGATGCCTTCTATGAAACATCTTTCAAAATGGTGATGCCAGTTTCTTCTCTCGTAATTACTGCATATGGTCAATCTTTTAAATTTTTGCTGGTAATGATATATCAAAATTATAACTAGTTTTTTGGCCTCGTTTCTTGAATAACTTGTTTTTTCTCAAAGATAAGAAATGTCTCCATCGTATGTCAAATTTCCATATTTACATGGATCTATTTCTGGACATGGCAAGTTTTATTTATTTATTATATGTATTTATGGTGTACAACATGATGTTTTGATACACATATACGTAGTGAAATGATTCCTACAGTCAAACAAATTAACATGTTCACCACCTTCCATAGTCTCTGCAGTCTTCAAGGTTTTCTCTATATGGGATTAGACACGCTATGTGTGATCTGTTTTTGTATTTTTACACCAATTCCACACTAATTTTTTTTTTTTTTTTTGACTGGGAGTCTCGTTCTTATTGCCCAGGCTGGAGTGCAATGGCATGATCTCCGCTCACTGCAACCTCCGCCTCCCAGGTTCAAGCAATTCTCCTGCCTCAGCCTCCCTAGTAGCTGGGATTACAGCACTTGCTGCCACACCTGGCTAATTTTTGTATTTTTAGTAGAGATGGGGTTTCACCATGTTGGCCAGGCTGGTCTCGAACTCCTGACCTCAGGCGATCTGCCCGCCTCGGCCTCCGAAAGTGCTGGGATTACAGGTGTGAGCCACCTCACCTGGCACACACTATTTTAATTACTGTAGTTTTAAAAGTTTCATATTTAGTAGGGTGAGTTTTTCCTTGTTGGTCTTGTTTTTCAAAAAAAATTTGCTGCTCTTGAGTATTTTCTCTTCCCAGTGAACTTTAATGTAAACTCACGTGGTTCAATGAAAAATTCTGATGACTTTTTTTCTTGGTATTGCTTCTTGAGTGTATTGATTTGATTAATATATTTACAGTTTTGGGTCTGGCTGTGCCGGAACTCAGTGTGTCTTATCCAGTCCTTTTTTAACTGTCTTAATAAAATTTGCTGGTTATCTTTAAAATGGATCTTGTATATTTTATGTTAGGTTTATTCCCAGGCAGGTTGTCATTTTTGCTGTTACTGATTTTGGATATAAATTTTGGATATAATTGTATAATTTGGACTTGGATATAATTGTATTTGATTCTGTCTCATATATAAAAATGAGATAGGATAATAATTTATCCTAGGATAAAAATAATTTGAGTATCCTTATTTTGCATCTGGTACCTTACTTGCTCCTGTTAAACAAATAGATAAAATTACTTGTCTTCAAAGAGATCCTGTGGAAAAATTATTTATTTTAGGAGACTTTGGAGCTTTAATAAAAATTAGGCTTATCTTTTGTAAAGCTGGTTAGTGATAGCAATCAGACTCTTTTAAAGGTGATTTTTTTTTCTTTCCTTTGATAAAATGCTTAATATGAGGGAGGATTAAGAAAGAGGATGGCTTTTGAACAGTTTCTTCATGGGGAAATAAGAAATTAGAATAATTTCATGTTCTCCAAAAAAAGGAGAACAATGACCTTCCCTCCTGAGCCTACTTCAAGCCTCTGTTTCTTTCTGACTCTATTGTTCTCATCTCTGCATTTTTCCAATCTCTTCTACTGTTAGTGTTTTAGGCTAGCTCCTCAGTGGAGGGCAGAAATTCACCTTCTCTTTAGCTGTCTTTGAAACCAAGAAGGTAGAGGTATGAGATCTTCGTAGTCTGTGGTAAGAATAATAGAAGCCATCAGAAAAAAATATCAAAGCTTTGTAGCTCCTCCTGGAAGTTTTGATGTGAAGCAGGAGACATCACCTATTGGTACCTGACTTGCTTTTGCTGTTCATTCATAAAACAGAGTCTCTGAAATACAGTAGAAAAATAATTAGACTGGAGGATAACTTTTTTCCTTCCAGGAATTATACAATCACAAAATTGCTGATTTTTCTTCTTATTCATGTTACATAAACTTATCCTGTCCGAAAAGACTATATTTGAACTTACTATGTAAGATTTGCATTAGGTAAATTTATGGCTGCTTCCAGAATTGTGTATTAATTTTCCAGTTTCTTTTTTACCAGTCTCCACTTTTACCTTTCCCTCTTCCCCCTATACTTAAATTGGTCTTATTGTAAAATTTATGAGTTTCTCTTTCTACCTGGCAATGCTGATTTTTTTTTTTTTTTTTTTTTGAGGCAAGGTCTCACTCTTTCACCCAGGCTATAGTGCAGTGGCAAGATCGTGGCTTACTGCAACCTCGAATCCCTGGGCTCAAGCGATCCTCCCACCTCAGTCTCCCAAGTAGCTGGGACTACAGATGTGTGCCATCGCACCTGGCTCATTTTTGTATTTTTTGTAGAGATAGTATTCGCCATGTTGCCTAGGCTGGACTCAAGCCAGCCTCCTGCCTCAGCCTCCCAAAGTGCTGGGATTGCTGGCACGTACCACTACGTCCAGCCAGGGCTGAGTTTCTGAATCATCATTGCAGCAAGAGAAATTGGATTACCTTTAGACCACTGGCTCTACTGTGGGCTGGGAGTGGGACACCTTCCTTAAAGCACATTGGACATTGGCTTTGTGGGTAACTGATCTTTACCTGAATGAAATTTATCGGTACTGTATTAAGGGTCCAGGGTGGAACGGATGTTAGCAAGGCAACCGTCAACATCCACTTACTGATGGATCCTATAAAATTTTATTTCAGGCCATACGAAGTAACAGTAATAAATATAAAAGGAAAAATAGACAACCTAAGCAACTTTTTAAATTGACTTACTTGAAAACTTTCTCTGCAATTTCCCAGTTTATAATGGTTGATTTCAGCTGACTGGCTATAGCTACTTAGAGAACAGAGGAAATTCATTAAAAATAATGAATTATTCAGTTGGGTAGTGAAATCCAGTTATAAAGCACTTCGCTGTGCCATGGATTCAGTTCAGGTCAAGTGATGTTCCCGGTTTATGGGCAGTGTGGCTTCTCACTATGACACAGCAAAGAACGTAGCTTTTATCCTTTACCCTTGTTACTAACTAAAATTAATGGCATTTTATTGTGTTTATTTGTTTGATTCCATTTACAGTTTATTTCACTTGGTTTTATTAGTACAAAATTGTGCTTTATATAATATTTGACAGTTAGGAAAAATTGTTAGATACCTATAAAGAAACAAGTCTCTCAAAAATCATCCTACTGCTTTTAAAAATTACATCATCTTACTACAGTTAACCTAGATGTGAATGGGTAGTTTTATTTAGCTTTTCTGGTTTGTTTGCTTGGTTTGTTTGGAGGGAAGTTAAGATTAGCAGAAATGTAGTAATAGATTCATGAAAGTCTTGAAAGCTTCTTTAATTAGAGAATTTAATGAGGGCTTTGGCATGCATTCTTTGGTTTTTCTCTGTTTTCCTCTACCCCTTCTTATTCTTTTTGGTTCATTGAAAAGTAGAAAGAAATTCTCAAAAACCATACAGGAGAATACCTTATAAATGATATCTTCTGCAATAAACTATAGATTGTATACATGTATATGTATCTAGATACACAATCTGTGTGTGTATATATATGTATGTGTATAAATTAGTTACTAGTATATATGTAAGTATAAAAACTCAATGTGCAAGGTTACATTTTCAGAAAATATGTAATATAATAAAAGAAATAAAGCCCAGAATTTTTAAAAAGTTTATTGCGCTTTCTGTTAAAAATGAAAGGCTTTTTTGACTGGAAGCTGCTTCTCAGTAAAAATAACATAATTGTGTTGGTGAAGCCCAAAGATTCTAATGAAAATTAGAGTATTGACAACCAAACGGAATTGCTGGAGTACTTAAGCTGCTTTGGTTTTGTAATCTTTCTGTGTCAGAATATTTGAAAAACACTTATTAATCCAGTCTTGTAACTTATCCTTGAAATCTCTTTTTTAATATTCTTTTCCACACACATGAAAAGTTAGATGAGTATATGAATTTCTGTTGTCAGACTAGTTGTAAACCTCCTATATAGTTTCTGCAGTATAGTTAAAGAGAAAGAACATCCTGGCTAACACGGTGAAACCCTGTCTCTACTAAAAAAAAGATACAGAAAATGAGCCGGGCATGGTGGTGGGTGCCTGTAGTCCCAGCTACTCCGGAGGCTGAGGCAGGAGAATGGCGTGAACTCAGGAGGCAGAGCTTGCAGTGAGCCGAGATCACGCCATTGCACTCCAGCCTGGGCGACAGTGCGAGACTCTGTCTCAAACAAAAAAAAAAAAAAAAAAAAAAAGAGAGAAAGAAAATAGGCCCAGCAAGGTAGCTCACGCCTGTAATCTCAGCACATTGGGAGGCTGAGGTAGGGAGGATTGCTTGAGGCCAGGAGTTCAAGACCAGCCTGGGCAACATGGTGAAACTCCATTTCTACAAAAAATACAAAAATTAGCTGGGCATGGTGGCATGTGCCTGTAGTCCCAGCTACTTGGGAGGCTAAGTGGGAGGATTGCTTAAGCCTGGGGAGGTTGAGGCTGCAGTGAGCTGTGACTGAGCAACAGAGCTAGACTCTGTCTCAAAAAAAAAAAAAAAAAAAAGAGATGGGTTTCGAAATTCAGTACTTTTTTTGAGTGAGGTCCAATGGGTCAGAAAGAAGCATTGGATAAATGAATCCATTTTCTCTTCTCTGTTTGAATTTGTAATTTGAAAGAATATTCTACCTATAAAGTACTTCAGTGCTTAATTAGGTGTCAGTGAATTTATATATCTTATCTAATTCATATGGATTTGCTATTTTTATCTGTACCTACAGATTCTTGACCTCTCTAAGGGGATCCCAGTATACTATAGGGAATGAGGTATAATAGCAGTAAAAGACCTATCACTAGTCCTGTCATCATTCCAACTCATGTGTAATTATAGTTTAAAAGAAGTGACATCATATGTATTGCTGTTTATCTTTACATTAATCTTGTGGTCAAGAAAGCAAATACTATAATAATTATATAATATCATAAGACAAGTAATATAATAATGGGAATATAATCCCATTTTACAAATGAGGAAATGAAAATTTAGAAAAATAAAGTGACTTGTCCAAGGTCACATGGATACTAAGTGACCAAGTGTCAAAGCAGAATTTTCCAAATAATTTAAAGATAATTCTTGTACAAATATAGAATGAACACATGTCATATGTGTTGTGTTAATGAGGGAACCAGCAGGATGACAATATTGGTTCAGAGAGATGCAAAGACAAATATAGACATTGGAGGAAAAAGTTGGAAATAAGATTGTTAGGTTAGATACAAAGCTGTGTTATAGGGCAATAAAAACCATAGACTTTGAGGTTATCTTTTTTACTGGACAGGATTCAGTTACACCTTTATGAGACCAAAATTTATTATTTAACATGTGGATATTAGAGTCTGAGTTTTAAAATTATTAGTAAATGACCATCAAATAAAGATATGTCCCCTAATGAAATACTGATAATCGCTGGGTGAGCTTGTGCTCCTATATGACATTGAAATGACATATTGCCCTCTCTTTGTCTTCTAAGTTTTGGATACTTTTTTTTTTTTTTTTTTTGACACAAAGCTGCATTAGAACCTAGGTTTTTTGACTTTCAGTCCAGATTTCTTTCCACTCTACTTCCTGCTTCTTCATAGTATAATTTTCAACACTAGAGCAGTCTGCATAACTTTTGCAAAATCAGCTAGTCTTTCTTATTAGTTTTCCTTTGTGCAAAGTGATGTAGATACAGCTTTCTTCTTCAGAGAAACATTGTGAAATTCAATGAATATTTGTAAAATTTGCATACATGCCCAATGTGAGAAATTGAAATTATTACTTAAGTATTGCAACTGGTCTTTTAGGATATTTTGTTAGCAAATTTCAGAGTAATTATAAATATTCTTGCATTTTTATTGTAATCAGTATTTATAAAACAGTGTATTTCATCACATTAACCTTTACATATTTTGAATACAATAGAATTGAACCATTTTAAATAGTAAGTGGAAATTTTTCCACATTAAACAGTATAATGGGCTAACAGAGTTAAGCATTGCATTATTTAACTAATAATTTTTTCCTGAACTTCAGATTATTATCTGTATGTGTCATATAACTTGAAAAAAAAATTTTTTTAGTGCTTTTTAAAAAGAGTGGGATACTTTATTCAGTTTAGCCCTCAAGCAATTAGGCAAGTCAGTTACCATGGTAACAGTAGGTATTAATTTCCTTACCTAGTTAGAGGTTTTATGAACAAAGAAATCTCTGAGTTCATCCACCAAAACCCAACTTTCTCTTGAGACTGGCCTCTTGAGACTGGTGTTAAATTTGTCTATTTTCTAGAAGATGACACTATTCTAAGTGGAAAATACGGTTCTCTTGAGGTGAATTTCTACTCTATCAAGAGTGAAGTAGAGTATGGCTTAAAAGTTAAGTGATTAAAAAGCTACCCTTTCTTAGCTAATTTGGAATGTAATTGGTCTTAATTTTTCTAAATTCATTCTAACTAAAATCTTATTGGCGTGATTTCTGTTGACATGAACTAGAAGTGACTTCAGCAGACAACTTGTCCCAATATCTAAATGCTGTCAAATAGAATCACTTAAGATGAATTTCTTCCAAAACAGAGTTCACAATTTTGACAGATAATCTCTTAGCATTTAATTGACTAGTATTACCAACCTTATGGAATAGGTCCACTCATTTAGCTATCATGAGGACCATTTTGCAACTAACTTATCAAAAAGCCTCCACCAAGAAGTTGCATATCTTATTGATATTTTAGAATGCATTATGGAGATTAAAAATCACCACAATGGGTTGTTAATAATGCCAGCCTTGAACTTTCAGTTTTAGAGCATTTTATCTGTGTTCTGTAGTCAAAGTTGGTAAGGTGTCCAGTGGGTCATGTTTGACTTGCTGCTTGTTTTTGTACTGTGTGCTAAATGGTTTCTACATTTTTCAGTGGTTGAAAAGTCAAAAGAAGAATAATATTTTATGAAATTTAAATAAATCCAGGTTTCAGTGTCTATAGGTAAAATTTCATTGTAACGTTGTTATGCTTAAGTATTGTTTATGACTTCTTTGCTATAGTGACAAACTTGAGTAGTTTTGACAAAGATCATCTGGCCTGTAAGGCCTAGAATAGTTACTATCTAACCCTTTAGAGAAAAAAATTGCTGGCCCTTGTTCTATAGTATGAAAAAATATAGCCTTGATTATTCATTAAAAAATTATTTTCCCATTTTATTGACATACTTTTGTCCCCTGATTGTTAAAAGGAATGCATGTTCTTATAGAAAAGTTGGAATGTATAGAAAAGTATAAAGAAAAATATGAAAAACCATTTGCAATTGTGAGATAACCACTAATGTTTTGGTATACATTGCTCCAGACTTACACACAAACACACACGTGTATTTATTTTATACAATTAGAGTCTAATTTTCTTTTTGAAACAGTCTTGCTCTGTTGCCCGGGGTGGAGTGCAGTGGCAAGATTTCAGCTCACTGCAACCTCTGCCTCCTGGGCTCAAGTGATTCTTGTGCCTCAGCCTCTTGAGTAACTGGGATTACAGGCGTGCACCACCATGTCCAGCTAATTTTTGTATTTTTAGTAGAGACGGGGTTTCGCCATATGCCCAGGCTGGTCTCGAACCCCTGGCCTCAAATCATCTGCCTGCCTTGGCCTCCCAAAGTACTGGGATTACACACGTGAGCCACTGTGCCTTAATTTTTTAATTTGCTTTTTTCACTTGAATAATTATAAGAACATTATTTTTAATGACTGTATAGTGTTCTGTTTTATGGATGTACCATACTTATTTAGTCATAATTTATTATTATGAGGTTGATAAACATGGTAATCAGATTGAGCTCAAGAAGCTAGTTATAGGGTTGCACAATTAATGAATCCCAGGTACCTCGCTGGGTTGCTGAGGCTGCTATTTTTTTCCTGCCTGTTTGGAACACTGTGTTTGGGACCAATGAGGCAAAAGAAATTGGAGAGCTGCCATTTTCAATTATTCTATTAGAAGATACATTGAAGATTTGTCAAATGACATAGACACAACACTAATCCAGAAGATTATTTAATCAAAAAGGCATTCATTTCAGATATGAATTCATAAACATTTGTAATGATCCTCAGTTTGAAGACCATATAGAATCCCTGAAGAACTGGAAGACACTATTTGCTTGGCAAAGAGAAGTCCCCAAACCAACTGGGGATGAAATATTCAAAGAGATAAATGAATACTTTGAAACATACAAGGTACTATGGAAAAAGAGTGGAAGTTTGGGACAGGTAATGACAGGAAGATATAAAAGCTTTACATTAAGTTCAATCTAAAACTTTATTCCAAGTAACAGGTTGTCTTATTCATGGAGAAGCAGTTGTAAATTAAAACTTGCCTGTGGTTTGGAATTTCACATTAAATGATTACATTAAAAATTCAAATGGTGAACCTAACTAAATCCAAGCTCCTACAGTACCTTCTTTTCACCTTTAGGTGAAGAAATGCGGTGAGCTATTTTATTACTGATTATGTGGACAGTCCAAAGGAAGGTTCATAAGCGAAAAGGAAAAATTTAAATTATTCCATGTGAGTGATTCTTACTTTGCAGATTTGTTGAAGTGTAGTTATTGGCTTCAAAAAGTGGTATCCTTAACTGACATTTTGAACACTTGAATTCACTCAATAAAAAAATGCAATGATCATGTGGAAAATACATTAAGGTATATGACAGAGTTTATGGATTCAGAGCAAAAATTCAGCTTTGGAAAAGTGAAGTTAAAATGGTTTTTTAAGTGATGTTTAATTGGTGTTATTTGAATCCTAAAGAAGAATTAATAGTACTAGTAGAGGAAAGTCAGTGTGTGTCTGTGACAAAGCTTTAGTATTATTTTGAAATGCTTGATATAAAAAAGTTCACGTTTACTCAAAGCTTACTTAAATCATCAGAATAAATTAACATATTTCTTAATTAAAGAAAAGGAGAAGCTATTAGACTTAAAAAATTTTTGCACCCTTGAAATACATACAATTTGAAGAGATTAAGTTGTTGGAATACTGGTTAATGGTGAAAAAGGAGTTTTCAGTCTATGAGAGCAAAGTCTTCTCCTTTGCCATTTGCTTTTTTATAGTGGTTGCTATGTAGAATTCGAAGAAAATATTGTTAAAAAGTCTTGGTCGGGAGTAGAGTGTAGCATAAACCCAATGCATTTTAACGTTAATAATGAGGAAAAAGGGAATGCATGATAATTTCATCAAATCAGAAAAAAATGGAAAAAGAAAAAGAGGAAACTGAAGAAAGTAACTAATGAAAGTAAGGTGAAAGGGAAAACAACTTTTTATACCACCTGTGAATGAGATTAATTTTCGTTTCCATACTGAAAGACAAATATATTCCAATTAAGCCATTCAAAATAAAAAACAATTTTTTTTTTGTAAGAGATGGGATCTCACTATGTTGACCAAGTTAGTCTTGAACTCCTGCCCTCAATCAGTCCTCCTGCTTCAGCCTCCCAAAGTGCTAGGATTTCAGGCATGAGCCACTGTGCCTGGCCAAAACCAAAATTAAGCAACAAAACAACAACAACAAAAATTCCAGACAGCCTTTAAAATAATGATAAAGGTTGAAAAATTGTAGATAGTGGTAGGTAGATAAGATTTCAGGAAAAGTCCAAAGCAAATCATAATACGTTATTTTAAAGGGGGGTTTAAAATCCTTTAAAGGTACAACGTGAAGCATTATGAAATGATAAAATACATGTTTTTTAAAAAAATTAATTTTATTTTAAGTTCCAGGATACATGTGCAGGACGTGCAGGTTTGTTACATAGGTAAATGTGTGCCATGGTGGTTTGCTGCACCCATCAATCTGTCACCTACATATTAAGCCCCGCATACATTAGCTGTTTTTCCTGATGCTGTCCCTCCTCCAGGACCCAGTGTGTGTTGTTCCCCATGTATTCTCATTGTTCAGCTCCCACTTATAAGTAAGAACATGTGGTATTTGGTTTTCTGTTCCTTTGTTAGTTTGCTGAGGATAATGGATTCCAGTTCCATCCATGTCCCTGCAAAGTACATGATCGTGTTCCTTTTTATGGCTGCATAGTATTCCATTGTATATGTACCACATTTTCTTTATCTAGTCTATCATTGATGGGCATTTGGTTTTTTTCCATGTCTTTGCTATTGTGAATAGTGCTGCAGTGAACATGTGTGTGCTTGTATCTTTATAATAGAATGGTTTATATTCCTTTGGGTATATACCCAGTAATATAATTGTATAACCCAGTAATAGGATTGCAGTGTCAAATGGTATTTCTGGTTCTAGGTCTTTGAGGAATCGCCACACTGTCTTCCACAATGGTTGAACTAGTTTACATTCCCACCAACAGTGTAAAAGCATTCCTATTTCTCCATAGCCTTGCCAGTACCTGTTGTTTCTTGATTTTTTAATAAACGCCATTCTGACTGGCATGAGAGGGTATATCATTGTGGTTTTGATTTGTATGCAAAAAAGATTTGTATTTCTCTACTGATCAGTGATGTTGAGCTTTTTTTCATGTTTGATGGTTGCATAAATGTCTTTTTTTGAAAAGTGTCTGTTCATGTCCTCTGCCCACTTTTTAATGGGATTGTTTGTTTTTTTTTTTCTTGTAAATTTGTTTGAGTTCCTTGTAGATTCTGGATATAGACCTTTGTCAGCTGGATAGATTGCAAAAATTTTCTCCCATTCTGTAGGTTGTCTGTTCACTCTGATTTGCTGTGCAGAAGCTAAAAGACATGATTTTAGAAAAAGACATGTCAAAGTCATACATGCTCAATGACATAGCGAGTACATATGTAAATAAAAAATTATTTTATGCTGTGAATTTGACTGAGAATAACCTTTACCTCGTCAGGAATTACAATCCTCATGTATGGTAAAGGATTTCCCTATTGCAAATTATTCCACAACATTAATGTTCTGTGTTCTTTTTATCTATCCCAAGATACAAGTAAATTTGACAAAGATGTTAGGTTTGTAAACAAATTTACGTTCAAATCTTTGCCTGGAAGTATCTAGATAGAATTTTGCATGCAAAAGAGTATTTACATCTAAAAAATTACATATTTCAAATTAAAATGATTTTAGTGTTAGAAGGAAAGAGTTATTGAAGTTTATTTCTGTTTTGGCAGTGTAAATGAATTATTTACAAAATTTCAGAAGTCTACAGGTGTTTTTATAAAGTTTGTGTTATTTGTGGAAACCTCAGTTTTCTGGCATTTTGCCAATGAGGTCTACTCTAAGTATAGCAGAAATTTGTTTTCCAGCTTTATAAATATATATTTTAAGATTAAGAACTGATTTTACTTATATAATCTGGGATCAACTTTTGACTTCTCCTGTCAAGGATTTTGAATTTGTGACAAAATATACACATTGATAACCAGTGACATATATAAAATGCTTTACAATTAATAAAGCATATGTATTTTACGTATTTTTTCACTACATATGATGCATGTGGCAACCCCAAGAGTTGAGTTGTACCCATCGGCAAACTTTGATCATGATTCTGTGAATATACGCAAGCACCAATTGCAGGTAGAACATTCTTTTTTTGAGTCCCAAACCGTGAGAAACAAATTACAGAAATGTACCTTTCTTTTGCATTAGGACACGTTGTAGTTTTGTATGAACACTCTAGTTTTAAGCAGTATGTGCAAAAACATTGCACAAAGGATTTGTGTGTTGATTTTGGGACTCCTGTATTATTAATTATGTGGTTTATTTGACTAACCCACATTTTCAAGCATAAATTAATAAATCCATAATTCCAGGCTTATTAACAATAAACAATCTAGATGGTTGAACTCTTTCTTGCTAACATTTTCTAGATATGGACTGTTTGGTATTTTTCTACTAATAAAGACCCTTAGTAAGCTGCCTTCTGGTTTGATGTCATTGGGATGTTTACTGGGAACTCTGGTGGAGATCTTTCAGTCTCTCTCCCCCAGTGGTGAAAGAATGAGTTACAAACCTGCTCTGTTAACCTTTTCCTTCCCAATGTACAATAGCGATGGAGTTTGTTCTATA
Source organism: Pan troglodytes (assembly GCF_028858775.2). Classification (NCBI taxonomy): domain Eukaryota; kingdom Metazoa; phylum Chordata; class Mammalia; order Primates; family Hominidae; genus Pan; species Pan troglodytes. The sequence continues at coordinate 39,450,210 of NC_072405.2, forward strand.
TGGAAAATCTGTTTGATAAAGTATTCTTTAAAATTTTTTGTTCCATAAATTATCAGTATTTTCAGTTTCTGATTCATGCTTGGGATAGTTGCTGCATATTGTTTAATTTTGTCAGAATTTATATTGTTAAATATCAAATACAACAGACTACCCTCAAATCATAAATAGTTAATGTAATTAACATCCTGTTTCATCATGAGACTGTTCAGTGTTACATTAAAAACTGCTACCTCCTGGGCCGGGCGTGGTGGCTCATGCCTGTAATCCCAGCACTTTGGGAGGCTGTGGTGGGCAATTGGATCACGAGGTCAGGAGACTGAGACCATCCTGGCTAACATGGTGAAACCCCGTCGCTACTAAAACATGCAAAAAATTAGCCGGGCTTGGTGGCGGGCGCCTGTAGTCCCAGCTACTCAGGAGGCTGAGGCAGGAGAATGGCATGAACCCAGGAGGCAGATCTTGCAGAGAGCTGAGATCGTGCCACTGCACTCCAGCCTGGGCGACACAGCAAGACTCCGTCTCAAAAAAAAACAAAAAACAAGAAAACTGCTACCTCCTTATTACAAATAGGAACTAAAGTTGAAGTTTGAGGAATTTGCTAAGAACTAAGCCTTGAACTAAGGCTATTTTAATTGAGTATGAGTCATATCAGGGTACGGATCCATTTTACTATTAACAAATATGTTCTGTTTTTTTTTTAAATGCACACACCACGTTTGAGAGATTCTTATTCACTGTATTTTCTTTAATTATACTTGAATTTTGGTTTACATTGAGGAGTGCCCTCAAAGATATTAACAGATTTTTAAAAAATCCTCTAAAAAACTCATTCTTAGGGAAATTTGTTCACTTACTAGGCGAGGAGCAAAATAAAAATCCTTAATATAGAAGAGCTATTATCTGTCTTCAAAATTAAGTCTTTGAGTAGATTTGTGAATAAATCTAATAGTTTTGCTGAATTTACTTAGATCTTAAGACCAAATAAGCATGTAGAAAATTTAAAATGTCAGGAATTCATAATGATTCATATACCCAAGGATTTTCATTGATAGTGAGGTAAGGTTATTCTTGAGAAATACTCAAAGTCATAGAATAATAGAATTTTGAAACTACCAGAATTATACAAGTCAATTAAAATGGCTGATTTATTTTAAGAGGAAGAAATACTAAATGTATAATTAGTAGATGCAGCATATTGTATCTGTTTTGTTTTGTGATTCTAGCTCTTAGAACCTATGCTTGGACCTAGGTGTAATAACTTACTTTAAATGTGTGTGTTTGGTTTTCATTCATATTGACAGTACTACCTCTCAGTTTTCTTTCAGATATTGTTTTGTATTTACCCATGAAGACATTGTTTTTTGGACTCTGCAAATAGGACATTTCAAAGATGAGTGAAAAAAAATTGGAAACAACTGCACAGCAGCGGAAATGTCCTGAATGGATGAATGTGCAGAATAAAAGATGTGCTGTAGAAGAAAGAAAGGTATGTTGTTCATTGACTATTCTTTCGGGTGAGAAATTTAATTTATATTTGACAGTGCAAAGAGTCAGTTGTTACTTGTAAACTTCAAGTCATTGTTTAGGTCAGAGTTGCTGTTGTCTAAATGCACCAGGACCTAGTTGTTGAAAGGGTAAACTGGAATAAACTTTAATTGGGTTTACAAAATGAGAATTCTTACTGTATATTTTCTCTTTTTTGGGTTGACTTTACCAGTTTGTTCTAGTTCAGATAATGTAGACAACATTAACTTTGTTGAATTTTTTGTTTGCCAGCCGGTCTTCAGCATTTTAAGGCAACATTATTATTACAGCTGCAATACGAATATAATTACCAGAAAAAAAACTCAGGAAAATAAATGCTTTTATGAAAATGGGATTAGAGGTTTGAAAATAAACTTGTTAGGAGAAATAATTTCACAATGGGATGGTTTTTTCTTTGTTAAGTTTTCTTTATGACTTCATTAGTTTATAAAACATTAATTGATAAAACTTATAACTATAAATTGAATGCTTCAGTGAACTTTATTATTTCAGTGAACATTTGTTATTTGATGTGAACTTTGTGCCTGTTTTGAAATTTACTAAACTCAAGGCATGTGTTTGGAAGAGTGTTTTTGAAGATGACCTCCCCTTCTTAGAATTCACTGGATCCATTGTGTATAGTTACGATGCTAGTGATTGCTCTTTGCTGTCAGAAGATATTAGGTAAGTGTTTTGAATTTCCTGATTTTATTTGAATTTGGACCCTTAGAAGGTACTATTATGGTAATGTTTGTGAATATACTGAGTTTTACAGGTGAGGTGTGTTCAATAAATAATTATTTCTATGTATACACTATCACCAAGTTTTACATTTCAAATAAAAGTCACTGAATTAATTTGTAATCTGTCAGTTTGTTCATTCATAAGCTTTTCTATTACTTCAGACAGCTTTTTTTAACTTTTTTAATATATGTGCTGCTGAAGCGAGCACGACAGTTTTTTAACTTTCAGTACTTAAGATGTTATATATAGAGCTACTGAACTTACTGTGTTTATTTTACCAATTTAGGGAAAAAGTGCAAAAATTATTTAACCTTTAAATGCACCTTTATATTTCATTAAAAATATCAACATAGTAATATTGAATAATGGCTATGATTGGCTCTGTTGTGTGTAATTAGTAACAGTTGTAGCAAATGATCCTTAAAAAATGTTCTAACTAAACATTAGAGGCCAGGAGCGGTGGCTCAGGCCTGTAATCCCAGCACTTTGTGAGGCCGAGGCAGGTGGATCACAAGATCAGGAGATCGAGACCATCCCGGCTAACATGGTGAAACCCCGTCTTTACTAAAAATACAAAAAATTAGCCAGGTGTGGTGGCGTGTGCCTGTAGTCTCAGCTACTCAGGAGGCTGAAGCAGGAGAATTGCTTGAACCTGGGAGGCAGAGGTTGCGGTGAGCCAAGATTGCGCCACTGCACTCCAGCCTGGGCGACAGAGTGAGGCTCCGTCTCAAAAAAAAAAAATCCAAAAAAACAACCTCACAAACAAACAAAAAACATTAGAAATGTCTGTTAGTAGTTTTAAAGGTTGCCTTGTAAAATTAGGACTGCAATAGTGCAATCTAAGGCTCTCCAAGCATAAAACAAGTAATAAAGAATTCATTCAGATATTTTCTGAGGTGGTTATACCTGTCTTTTTTAAAAAAAAAATTTTGTTATATATTGGGTTAAAAAAAGCAGAGGTGCTGGGCACAGTGGCTCATGCCTATAATCCCTACACTTTGGGAGGCCAAGGCAGGAGGATTGCTTGAGCCCAGGAGTTTGAGACCAGCCATAGTAAGACCCCCATCTCTACAAAAAAATTTAAAAATTAGCCAGGTGTCTGTGGTCCCAGCTACTCAGGAGGCCTAGGTTTTGGGCCCGAGAGGTTGAGGCTGCAGTGAGCCTTGATCACACCATTGCACTCCAGCCTGGGCAACAGGGCAAAACCCTGTCTCAAACAGACAAACAAACAAACAAAAGGCAGAGGTAGGTTAAGCTATTTATTAATGGTCTTCTACTGGTATAGATATAAGCTAGAAATAACATTCAAGTGTTTTTACTTTTACTACAGTTATCTGGCCACTTTGGGACTCATTATACTGAATTAGTTTCACAGAGGAGGTAAAATCTGTTGTTTATGATTACATATTAACTCTACCATTTTACCTTCAGCATTGCTATAGTATGTCATATCTGAAGGCAATTAGCGCAAGTGACTTGAAGAATTGTAGTTTTGATGACTTATATGTATTTTATAAAAGGCAGGCAGAGTTTTTGTGTTTGCTTTCCCCTCCTCTGGACACTTTAAATTTTTGCTACCACAGGTTTCCAACAATTTGATTATGATGTGCCCTTGTGTAATGTGGTTGGTGTTTATTTGGCTTGGAGTTCGTTGAATTTTTTTGATCTGTGTGGGCTTATACTTTAATCAAATTTGAAAAATGTCTTCAGATCCTTTTTCCTCCCATCCTGTTATTCTTTTCTCTTTCTGGGACTCTTAGTACACACAAGTTTGATTGCTTGATACTGTGTCGCAGGCCACTGAGGCTCTTTCCTTTCAGTCTTTTCTTCTTTCTTCCTTTGTTTCTTTCTGTGCTTCATTTTGAATAGCTTGAATAGTTTTGTTTCCGGTCTTCAAGTTCACTTATATTTTTTTCTTCTGTAGTGTCTGGTCTGTTTATACCATCCTGTGAATTTCTTTTTTAGATACTACATATTTTGTTTATCTCTAGAAGTCCCATTTGGTTCTTAATTTTTTTTTCCATTTTGACTCTCATTATTCATGTTTCTTTCAAAATTCTTGAACATATTTAGCATATTTTTAATAGCTGTTTTAATGTACTTGTCTGTTAATTCCATTATTCTAGGATTTTTTCTTTCTATTGGATGATTTTTCTCCTGATTATGGGTTATATTTTCCTGTTTATTCCTACAGCTGTTAATTTTTTTTTTAATTAGGCATTGTGATTTTACTTTGTGGAATGTTAGATTTTATTGTTTTCCTTTAAAGAAAGGAACTTTGTCAGACATCTAAGTTACTTGAAGATCAACTTTATGTTTTGAAGCTTGTTTTCAAGCTTGATCAGGGAAAGTCTACGTTTGCCTTTAGTCTAAAGGTAATTTAGCCCTATAATAAGATGTGACCCTTCTGGAGTCTTTGTAGACTGCCTCTGGTGATCAACGATCTCTTCTCTGACTTTTCAGAACTTTAATGCCTCTTACCTTTGTGTAAGTCCGTCCTAAGAATCATTCAGCTTATGGTTGTTTGCCCAGCCCCATGGAGTTTTAGTCTATGCATGCTTGTCTTCGTATTCTGCAAAGACCAAAGGAGTCCCTTAGGGAGATTTCTGGAGCTCTTTTCCTGCCTAGCTTCCTCCTTTCCAGAACTCTGCCCCGTGAGTTCCAGGTCCTTCAGCTTCCAGGGCTCTGAACTCTGTCTCCCCAACTCAGTGCTCTCCTTGGGATTCTTCTCCCTGTTCTGTTGTCTGCAATGGGTCCCAGGAAGAATGTGGGGCAACTGTAAGGTTCACCCTTCATTTCCCTTCCCTTAGAGATCATAGTCCTGTACTGCCTGTTGTCTAGTATCTGAAACAGTTGTTTTGTATGTTTCGTCCAAGTTTAGATTTGTTTGTGATGGGAGGGTGAGTCTGGCCTCCCTTGTTATATCATGTTGGCCTGAAGCAGAAGCTGAGTTTCTTTTATTTTTTAAATATAGTTTCAATTTTTAACAACTATTAAATAGGCAAGTATCAACAACAATAGATAACAATATAATAAATATGCATATTCCTCCCACTTTGTTTATCAAATCTTAATTTTCTTCAATTTTTTTTTCTTTTTTTTTTTAATAGGGTCTCACTCTGTTGCTCGTGCTGGAGTGACAGTGGTGTGATCTTGGTTCGCTGCAACCTCCGCCTCTTGGGCTCAAGTTATCCTCCTGCCTCAGCCTCCTGAGTAGCTGGGACTACAGGCATGCACCATCATGCCCAGATAATTTATATATATATTTTTTATAGAGATGGGGTTTTTGCCATGTTGCCCAGGTGGTCTCAAATTCCTGGACTCAAGCAATCTGCCTGCCTTGGCCCCCCAAAGTGCTGGGATTACAGGCGTGAACCACTGCGCCTGGCCTGTTTTCTTCAGTTCTTTATTAAGAAATGAAACAGTAAAATACAGCTGAAGCCCCATGTTTGTTCTTTCTCATTCTCCCCCTGTTCCCCTCTGAGATAACTTCTATGAGTTTTGTGCATTTTTTTTTCTTTTTAATAAAAACAGGGTCTTGCTCTGTTATCCACGCTGGAGTGCGGTGGCGAGATCGTACTCAATGCAGCCTCAACCTTATGGGCTCGAGTGATCCTTTTGCCTCAGCCTCTCAAGTAGCTACAACTACCTGTATGTGCTGCCATGCCTGGCTAATTTTTTATTTATATTTTTTAAAGACAGGGTCTCACTATGTTGCCCAGGCTAGTTTTGAACTCCTGGCTTCTAGTGATCCTCCTGCCTTGGTCTCTTAAAGCACTGGGATTACAGGTGTGAGCCACTGGCTGCTCACATGTTTTTTATAATAGTACTTAATAATTTTATATCTGAAAATATTATATAATGTTATTTTGCCCATTTAAAAACTTTAAAAAATGCTAACAAACTGTGTACTCTGTAACTTGTCTTTTTTACTCAACACTGTGTTTTTGAGAATTTTTCTTGTTGATCTGTGTAGTTACATTTTAACTGTTATATCTTACAATGTTTCATTATGCAACAGTTGGTTCAATCCATTCTCTTGTTAATGGAAATTTAGTTTGTTTCTAATTTTTGCCAGTAGGAACAGTGTTGCAATGCACATTCTTAAACATGTCTGTTTGTACACATCTGAGGGTTTCATTTATTTGTGACAAAACTTGCCAGGTCATAGTGTTTATGCACCTTCAACTAGATATTGTCGTTGTCAAAGTTTTTTTCCAAAAGGATTTTACCAATTTATACTGATAGATATCCTCTTAACACGTGGTATTCTGAAACTTAATTTTTACCAATCAGATAGATGTGAAATCACGTAGACTTAGTTTGCATTTCTTTGACTTCTAGTGAGAAGTAGTGTCTTCACATATTTTTTGGATTTTTAAAATTTATTTTTTATTTTTGTTTTTCTTAGAGACAGGGTCTTGAACTTTTACCCAGGCTGAAGTGCAGTGATGCGATCATAGCTCACGCTAACCTTGAACTCCTGGACTCAAGTGATCCTCCTGCCTCAGCTTCCTGAGTAGGTGGGACTACAGGTGTGTGCCACCAAGCCCAGCTAATTTTTAATTTTTTTTTTTTTTTGTGGAGACATGCTGTGTTGCACAGGTTGGTCTTAAACTCCTAGTCTCAAGCAGTCCTCCTGCCTTGATTTTCCAAAGTGCTGGGATTACAGGGGTAAACCACCATACCTGGCCATATCTTTTGGATTTATTGGTCATTTGGATTTTCTTTTGGGAATTACCTGTTCATATTTTTCTCCATTTTTCTGCTGAATAATTTGTCTTTTCTTACTTATTTTTCAAGAAATTTTACATAGTTTCTGGCTGTTCATTATCAGTTATATGTGCTCCAGATAACTTGAACAGTCTGTGGTTGCCTTTTAATTTTTGAATTATGTCTTTAGTTATGCAGAAGTTTAAAATTTTAACATAAATTAATTTACACTATTTTTCTCCCTTTAGCATGAGTCTATCAGATGGGGATGTGGTGGGATTTGACATGGAGTGGCCACCATTATACAATAGAGGGAAACTTGGCAAAGTTGCACTAATTCAGTTGTGTGTTTCTGAGAGCAAATGTTACTTGTTCCACATTTCTTCCATGTCAGGTTGGTATCTCTTCATTTCATTTTTATATGGCTGATAATTGTAATATGTCAACTTTATCCCTATAAAATTAAGTTCTTTTATTAGCTGGCCGTTCTCTCATTACCTCAAATTTATTTAAGTATTTATGTTCTACCTGATTCACTCACATTCCTTGTTTTATTTAATTTTCACAACATACCTGTGAGGCATGACATTTTTTCTGTTTTAGAGAAGAGAAAACTGAAATTTTAAGAGGCTAAATGACCAGGATATGTACTGCTATTGCTAGCAGGAGTGGCATTCAAACTGATTATTTTTTCTTGTCATTTATCAATCAGGACTGTTTGCTTTAGTTAAGAAATACTCAAGGTGAATGTGTTTCTGAATTTAAAATTACTGTTAAATACAAATTTATACATAAACATGGTATGTATAAGAAGTAGGACATAAATCCATCATACTTGACAGAACTTACGGAAATAACAAGAAAATGTTACAGTTTTTCCCCAGGGATTAAAAATGTTGCTTGAAAATAAAGCAGTTAAAAAGGCAGGTGTAGGAATTGAAGGAGATCAGTGGAAACTTCTACGTGACTTTGATATCAAATTGAAGAATTTTGTGGAGTTGACAGATGTTGCCAATAAAAAGGTAAAAGCAATATATATATAATTTTCATGATGAAGATAATTTTGTATTACACAGAATGTACTTTCTATCTGAATGTTAGATTTTTTTTGAAAAAGCTTGTTATATAATGTTTTTGTAGCAATAAAAAAGTTCCAAGTGAATGTTCTTTAATGAAAACCTTTAGTTTTTTTTTTTTTTTAACTTTCGTTTCAAGATCAGGGGTACATGTGCATGTTTGTTACACAGGTAAACTTGTGTCATGGGGGTTTATCGTACAGATTATTTTATCACCCAGGTATTAAGCCTGGTACCCATTAATTATTTTTCCTGATTTTCTTCCTCCCTCCTCCCACCCTCCACCTCCCACAGTGTGTGTTGTTCCCCTCTGTGTGTCCATGTTTTCTTATCATTTAGCTCCCACTTATAAGTGAGAACATATGGTATTTGGTTTTCCGTTCCTGCGTTAGTTTGCTAAGGATAATGGCCTCCAGTGCCATCCATGTCCCTGCAAAGGACATGATCTTATTTATTTTTTTTATGGCTGCATAGTATTCCATGGTGTATATGTACCACATTTTTTTTAATGCAGTCTATCATTGATGGGCATTTAGGCTGATTCCATGTCTTTGCTATTGTTAAATAGTGCTGCAGTGAACATATGTGTGCATGTGTCTTTATAACAGAATGATTTATATTCCTTTTGGTATATACCCAGTAATGGGATTGCTGGGGCAAATGGTATTTCTTTCTTTAGGTCTTTGAGGAATTGCTACACAGTTTTCCACAATGGAAAACCTTTACCTCTAATCCACTGTCTTGGCATAGAGTTTCTTTTCTTTTCTTTTTTTTTTTTTTTTTGAGGTGGAGTTTCGCTCTTGTTGCCCAGGCTGGAGTGGAATGGTGTGATCTCAGCTCACTGCAACCTCCACCTCCTGGGTTTAAGTGGTTCTCCTGCCTCAGGCTCCTGAGTAGCTGGGGTTACAGGCATGCACCACCATGCCTAGCTAATTTTGTATTTTTAGTAGAGATGGGGTTTCTCCATGTTGGTCAGGCTGATCTTGAACTCCTGACCTCAGATAATCTGCCTGCCTCAGCCTCCCGAAGTGCTGAGATTACAGGCGTGAGCCACCGCACCTGGCCGGCAGACAGTTTCTTTTTTTCTTTTTGAGACAGAGTCTTGCTCTGTCGCCCAGGCTGGAGTGCAGTGGTGCAATCTTGGCTCACTGAAACCTCTGCCTCCTGGGTTCAAGCGATTCTCCTGCCTCAGCCTCCCGAGTAGCTGGGACTACAGGCGTGCCACCACACCCAGCTAATTTTTTGTATTTTTTTTAGTAGAGACAAGGTTTCACCGTGTTAGCCAGGATGGTCTTGATCTCCTGACCTCATGATCCACCTGCCTCGGTCTCCCAAAGTGCTGGGATTACATACAGTTTCTTTAAGCAAGCCTTCTCTTTTCCTTCCTCCCAGTTCTTGGTACTCTTTCACTTTCATATATTTGCAAATGTAAAATTGTGTTTTAGGTGTATATTTTTAATCCATGTATACCAGTAACTTAAAAAAAAATTTATTTTTTTTAAGGGAGAGCATAATGGAGCTCTTGTGATACGGTGCTCTTAGTGGAAGTTTGGCTATCAGTTCCATCACCTGTATTTCACATATTTTATTAATGAAGTTCTTAAATTAAATTCTCATATTTAGCCAAGTATTCATTTGGCTGGGAGGTAGAAAGCCTACTAGCCAACTTTTTTTCATGAACAATATTTTTAAAGTCCAAGATTTTTAATACCTACATTAGGGAAATTCTAGAATTAAATTCTTACAATGTGGACTGCATATGAGGCTTTTAGTGACAGGGAATTTGTTGAAGGCTATCTGTGGGTTGTATTTTGGTATAACATTTCCTAATTTTATTTGTGGTATGTTCATTTGATATCATTTGGTAATACCTGAAAACAGGAACTGATTTTACTGTGTTGCTTTTTCATCATTTCTAGCTGAAATGTACAGAGACCTGGAGCCTCAACAGTCTGGTTAAACACCTCTTAGGTAAACAGCTCCTGAAAGACAAGTCTATCCGCTGTAGCAATTGGAGTAAATTTCCTCTCACTGAGGACCAGAAACTGTATGCAGCCACTGATGCTTATGTACGTGCTTAAAGATCTTTAGAAATTGTGATGTGTTTTAAATACATTATTATAAATGACTTTAGAAAAATTTTATTGTAGTAGTGGCAGAAACTCTACCAAAATATTTTATATCAATTTGGCATTGAAAAATGCTTAGGAAGACATTTAGTGAAACTGTTCATTCTCGATATTAATTAGCAAGTACCAATCAACAGATTGTTCAATGCTAGTTATTTTCATTGTCATGAAGCCAAATTAATGTCTAATTTGTATGTTAAAAAAATGTGAACTTGCTGAAAACATGAAAGGCTAATAAATCCAGGCTGAGCAAGCATAAATAGTACTGATGATGGATTTGATATATAAACAATTCAGAATGAAAATAATTATAGTACAGTTTCTATTTTAAAACTGGCCTTATTTCTTATATATAAAATGTGGTGAAATTTTAGAAAAATTGCCTCCAAATTTAGCTTGTTGCTGCCATTAGATATATTTTTATATTTACATGTTTGTATGTAGTGAAATCTGGGCTTATCTTTATATATAGCACTATTGTGTGTTTTTTAAGAAATGTATTTTATTCCACAGTGAATTTGTTTTCTCCTAACTCATGCTTTCATTTGTAGATGAATATTTTATTGTTTCTCCTTTGCATCTGTCAAAGGAATGGAAACTCCTTTGAATTGTAACCAGCAAACAATTCACTTTTGTTAGGGAAATTGGATGATAATTTTCCTTTAAAAGATATCCCCAAACTTGAGACTAACATTCTCAGCTGATTTAAGTAGGATTTCTCTTACTAGATTGCATTTTGTTAGATTCCATTATAGGTTATTTTATTTGGATATTGTGTGTAATATTGAGTGTGAAAAAGTGAAAACAAACTTTTAAGGCTCAGGCACCTTTCTCAATTTTCACAATTGGTAGGATTATTAAATGAGGACATATTGATATTTGTGTCACATAATAGGTTGAATTCCATGTTTGGGTGCTTTGTGAATCATTCTCTTCGATTTTTCTGAAGATGGGATTTACTGTTTTATTTCAGTGATCTTTAGCATACTTTTTAAATTTTTCTGTTTTTTTATAGGCTGGTTTTATTATTTACCGAAATTTAGAGATTTTGGATGATACTGTGCAAAGGTTTGCTATAAATAAAGGTATGTTAAGATCCATAAATAAAATGTGAATTCACTCTTTTGTGAGGTTTATCTCCAAAAAAGGCAATATTCACATATTTGCAAAGCATTTAGTACTATAACTTCTTGAATGTCTGAGCAGTCCTGACATTAGGGTGGGATCCATCAGGGCCCAAGATGAGTGTTTCATCTTTGTTACTTGTGGCAAAGCAGCCCTTCTTTTACTTTGTAGCATTGCTATGTATGTGGCTTCTAGAGTTGGGGCTTTGTGGCTTTCTTATTGCAGTGACACAACCAGCTTTCTCCTAGTCTGGAGATTATACATCCTTGCTATAAGTATTTAAAATGCTTTCTATATAATGCTTTAAAACATGTAAGATGGCTTATCCCCAAGATGGTAGCTAATAAACACTAAATGATAAAGTAGGTAAAGATCCATTTATTCATTTATTAAATATTGTTGGGCATTTTACAGTGCTTTCTAACATACTGATTTACATTTCTAATTTTCTTCTGTCATTTTTCTCCAAAAATAATGGACATGTCATCCAACCTCAGTGCTGTTTTTAGAGGTCTTGATAGGCCAGTGAGAGCAGAAGGAGCCACGTAGTAGAGTGGGTGAGCCCAGGCTTTTTGTTGCACAGACCAATGTGAATCCCAGCCATGTGACCTGGGATGTACCTGTTTCTCCAAGCATGGAATGTAGATACTAGCATAATGTCCGTTTTACCGTTTTATAGAATAATTGTGAAGACTTAAAGGGACAAACTATTCGAAGCATCTGTATTGATACAAAGTTATCACTGTTCTTGTAGCTTCCTTTTGGAGATTTTAAATGATTGTGTTTGTTAAGATGTTAATTAAATTAGGCCATTTTGCTAAATACTCTTAAAAATATGGCATGACTGCCTCATATAAAATGATATGATATTCTTTATAATTGTCGTTGAGCCTCTGTGGGTGGCAGGCCCTCCTTTATATGTTAAGGTAGAAGAGTCTTTATTCTTACTTCTCCTCCCTGGAGAGCCACTTCCTATGAATGCCTGCTGGTTCTCTGTAGTCAGAGGTCTTGTGGCTGTAACTTAGAGTCAGCCTCCATATCCCTGGGTTCTGCATCTGTGGATTCAACCAACCACAGATTGAGAACATTCAAGCCAAAAAAAAAAATTCACAGTTTTAAAAAAGGAAAAGTTGAATTTCTTGCATGGAGTACCACATTGAATCTATATGAATGAAGTGATGCGTAGGCATTGTATAAGGTATTATAAGAAATCCGGAGATGATTTAAAGTATACAGGACAATGTGTATAGATTATATGCAAATATTGCAGCATTTTATATAAGAGACTTGATCATCTATGGATTTGATATCAGTGGGAGGGAGGTTCCTGGAACCAATCCCTCAAGGATACAGAGGAATGACTGTATGTTAATTAACTGAGGCAGGTGATCGGTTTTTTAAGCTGATTTGGGAAACAGTATATAAGAACTTACTTAACTCATAATAAAACTAAAATTCAACAGGGGAGAGTTATGATTTTTTGGCTTTATGGTTTGTGGAATTGCATGTAGGTTACATGTACAATTTTGTTACATGTGCAATTTTGATGAAAATGCTTCCAAGGAATGTTTAGGAGATTTTTCACTAAAGTAACATATATTAATAACACAGTACTGGAAGTCCTGGTATCTGTGTACTTGTCATTGTAATGCTACATTATTTGACCTTCACTTTTTTTCCCCTTTATTACATTATATGTGTGAGTATATTGTGACATCTTGACTCAGATTCCAGTGAATTGTATTAGGTTGGTGCAAAAATAGTTGTGGTTTTGGTAATTTTTAATGGCAAAAACCACAATTACTTTTGCACCAACCTAATAACTAAGATTACCATCTTTTTTTCCTTCCTTCCTCCCTTCCTTCCTTTCTGTTATTCAGCCAGAAGTATCAGCATCACTGTTCTCTAATTTTCTTCATGTACATATGGATGATATTTTCGAATGACCACTTTTCTCTTTTGCTTTTTATTATTAGACTGTTTTTTTCTTCTTGTTAAAGGATAAAAAGATTAGAACATAAAAGGATATTTACACATTGTTTCCCCATTGACTTATTCCCAAGATGGTAGCTAATAAACACCAAATGATATAGTAGTTAAAGATACATTGACTCATTTATTAAATATTGTTGAGCATTTTACGATATGGGAATACCGTAGTGAACAAGCCAGGCATACTCTGTTTCCTGAGGGGCCTGCAGTTTTATTGGGGATACAGATGAGTGAAGAAAGCAATTGCAGTGTAGGGAGATGAGTCTTACGTCATGGGAAAACAAGGTGCTGTAGTTGACACACCGAGAGGCATCTGACACATTGGGGGAAATATTCTAGAATATTTCCTGGAGAAAGTGCATGTAAAAGCCAGACCTGAAACCTGAGCAAGAGTTAGCTAAGGCCAGGTGCAGTGGCTCATGCCTGTAATCCTAGCAGTTTGGGAGGCCGAGGTGGGTGGATCACCTGAGGTCAGGAGTTTGAGACCAGCCTGGCCAAAATGGTGAAACACCATCTCTACTAAAAATACAAAAAATTAGCTGAGTGTGGTGACAGGCACCTGTAATCCCAGCTTCTTGGGAGGCTGAGGCAGGAGAATCGCTGTAATCTGGGAGGTGGAGGTTGTAGTGAGCTGAGATTGCACCATTGCACTCCAGCCTGCACAAGAGCGAGACTCTGTCTCAGAAAAAAAAAAAAAAAAAAAAGTTAGCTAGCTGAAGAGTATAGGAAAGAATGGGTACAGGAAATTACAGGTGCCAAGTTACAGAGGTGAGAGAAATTATGGTATCTATAGGTAATTGAAAGTAGTTCAGTATAGTGAACATTGAATAGGGCTGGGCGGATGAAGGCGAAGCAGAAAAAGGAAAGCAGATGGGCCATGGTAAGGAGTTTATATCTCCTCCCAAGAGCAATCGAAGTGACTGAGAGTTTTAAACACAGCAGTGAAGTGAATTACATTAAAAAAATAAGAACTTGGGCTCTAGAATAAAAAACGGATGTAGGAGGAAGGCAGGAGTCACAGTAGGAATATCTTTTGGGAGGCTGTGACAATAATCCAAGTGAGAGGTAATGGCAACTTGAGTCGGTTAATTGTGTTGAGAATGGAGAGAAGTTGACAGGTTCAAAATTCATTTTTCTTCTTTTTTTGAGTCTCACTCTGTCACCCAGGCTGGAGTGCAGTGATGCGATCTTGGCTTACCGCAGCTTCCACCTCCTGGGTTCAAGTGATTCTCCTGCCTCAGCCTCCTGAGTAACTGGGATTACAGGTGCCTGCCACCACGCCCAGCTAAGTTTTGTGTGTTTAGAGGAGATGTGGTTTCGCCGTGTTGGCCAGGCTGGTCTCGAACTCCTGGTCTCAAGTCTTCCGCCCGCCTCAGCCTCCCAAAGTGCTAGAATTATAGGCATGAGCTACCACACCTGACCTCAAAATACATTTAATAAACCAGTGGAATTTGAGGTAATGATGAAAGACACATGTCAAGGATCATTCCTGTGTTGTTGGCATAAACAACAGGGATGAAAAGCATTGAGGAAGAGCAAGATTTTGGGATGCGTTGTCACACAGTTGATTTTAGGTATGTTAAGGGAGGGAGACCTGTAAGACAGCAAAGTGGAGGTGGTGCAAGAATTAGTTGTGTTGGCTGTAGCACAGAGGACAGTTTGAGTTAAGAGAGTTGGGACTGAGAATCCCGAGGAACTCTTAGTGTTGAACATTTGCGTGGAGGAGGGGACACCAAAGGAGTTGCCATAGACATCGAGGAAATTAGGAGGTGTGGTGTGCAGAAAGCCAAGTGAAGAACATGTTTTAAGTAGGAGGATGCTATCAACTGTTTTAAATTCTGCTGAGAGTTTGAGAAACTGAGGACTTAGAATTCATCATTAGATTTGGCAATGCGCCGATCATTTGTAATCTTTTAAACAATAGTTTTGCTGTACTGGGTAGCAAAAGAGTGTTTTGAGGAGTGGTCATTTGGAGCATATGCTATTCAAACAGAGAAGAGTCCACAGGCTTTGGTAACATGAAAGTCCTATAACCATAGCAAGAGAATGAGGTGGGTGGAAGTCATATTAACGTGAATAGGGGAGTAAGTTAGATCTGAGGAATGTGGGAACAGAAACAGGGTCTCATTATGTTGCCCAGCCTGGCTCAGACTCGTGGCCTCAAGCGATCCTCCTGCCTCAGCCTCCTGAATACCTCGGGTTTCAGGCCTCTGCATCTGGCTTGAAAACAACATTTTCTCAGAAGCTTGTTTTAGTTGTTTTAGAAATAACTAAGGCATGTGTAAACAACTTTTCTAGAAGCTTAGTTTGGAAAGGGAACGTTTATTGATGCATATAACACTTATATGTTGGGTGCTTATGTGTCAGGCACTGTTAGAGTTGCTCGGGAAAATTTACAAACCAAGCAAACCATGCCCCTTCATTTCCTTTGGGTGAAGTGAGGGAGCCATGTGGTTAACTGAAGGAATTGCATAGCGGGATTAGAGGGAAGAAAGTGCAAAGCCTCCTAGGGTGATTGGCTGGCTCTTTTGGAGGAACAGTGCCTATAACTGAATGAAATGAGTGAGGGTAAGAGTGGCAGGAAATGAGGCTAGAAAAGGGGCTTGGGCCACATCACGTAGGGCCTCGTAGGCTGTGAATCTGACTTCATTTCTTATTAATGAAAATAAATACGATGATGGGTTATGGGAAACCCATAGAGGGTTTGGAGCAGAAGAATGATATAATTAAAATTTTATTTTAGAAAGATTTTTCTGGTTGTTGTAAGAGGAAAAATATTTAGCCCCAGGGCATTTTGGCAGAGAGTTAGGAGGCTATTGTAACAGCCCAAGCAATAGACAATAATTGTTTGGATTAGGCGGGTAGCAATAGAGGTGATGAGAAGTCGTAGCTTCTGTAGATATTTGGAAGATATATATTGTGAGGGATTTGCTGATGAATTCCGTGTAAGGGGTGAGATGTAAAGATTCATAGAACATTAAGATATTTTGGTCAGATCATCTGATGAATGGAAAGGTCAGTTATAGTGGACAGATTATGAGAAGAACAGGTTTGGGTGAGAAAACTTTAGATTTCAGTGTTGGATATCCTAAGTTTTAGATGATTATTGATATCCAAGAGAATATTTTAGTTGGAAATATGATCCCAAAGTTCAAGGTTGAGGTTGGAGATGTAATTCAGATCCGATGGTAGTTAAAGCAGTGAGACTGAATGAGATAAAATAGGGAGTGAATGAAATAAACAATAGACGTGATATTGACCTCAAGGGCACACCAGCATTTGGAGGTTGGGAAGATGAGGAGAGAGCAGCAAAGAGGACTGGGAGGGCCACTAATGAAGGAGCGAAGTACAGGAGGTGTTTAGTTCTGAAGCCACCTGAAGAAAATGTTTGAAATAGGAAGAAGTTGTCAGTTGCTTTAAATCATTCGGAGAGGTTGAGTGAGATGAGAGTCTACAATTAACAGTTAGGTTTGATGGTGTGGAGGCCATCAGTAACCTTTTCTTTCTTTTTTTTTTTTGAGACAGAGTCTTGCTCAGTCACCCAGGCTGGAGTGCAGTGGCGCGATCTCCGCTCACTGCAAGCTCCGCCTCCCAGGTTCACACTATTCTCCTGCCTCAGCCTCCGGAGTAGCTGGGACTACAGGTGCCCGCCACCATGCCCGGCTAATTTTTTTTTTTGTATTTTTAGTAGAGTATTTTTAGTAGTTTCACCATGTTAGCCAGGATGGTCTCGATCTCCTGACCTCGTGATCCACCCGCCTCGGCCTCCCAAAGTGCTGGGATTACAGGTGTGAGCCACTGCGCCCGGCCCATGAGTAACCTTTTCAAAAGCAGCTTTGCTCTACTGATTTGGGTAAAAGCTTAGTTGCAGTTGGTTTGGGAGGAAATGGGAGCAGAAAATTTGAGAGAGTGAGTGTAGACAACTCTTTCAAGGAATTTCGCTATAAATGGGAGTAGAGATCTGAAGACTGAATAATTAGCAAACTGAAAAGTGGGAAGACGTAATTCTCTTATTATTTCATTTTTCTTAGTGAAATAAGAGGTGAAGTTGTTCTCTGAGTAATAGGAGGGTCAAACAGGTGTTAGAAGTTCACAAAGAAAGGAAGAGGTTTGAAATAGTCATTTTGAGAGTGGGAAATGTGGAAGAATTAACAGTCATTGCTGAGGGTGCGTTTGAAATCTGTCATGAGTTTAAAATAACTTATGTCATCATCGATGTGCTTTATTTTCAACTATATTCAACTGCTTGGGTGTAGGCATCAGGTAGGTAAAAAAAGTGGGTTTTATTATGAGTAGAGGTTTTGCCACGTAATTACCATGGAGGGAGGGAAGAGCAAAGGAGTTGAGAGTCTATATATACAAAGGAATGATTACTGTAATGTGGGTAAGAGAGGAATGGAAGGCTCAGTGGGGAGTGGGAGTAGGGATGTTGATAGGTAAGGAAAAGGTGATAGGATCAATGCATTTGGTTCTGCAAGTGTCAAAGTAGTGTTGGGGAAAGCATGCTGGAAGGAAAGATAGGGATGCTGGTGTTCTCAGGGTGGAAGGCTTACAATTGAAGTCTGGAGGTGGTGATTTTATTGGCAATTATAAGGTCAACGGTATGACTATGGAATTGAGTGGCTAAGGTCTGTTGAAGAAAAGATTGTCGGAAATGCAGGGGTCAAGGAACTGGCCTGTGGATGTTGAAGTCACTGGCAGTGATCAAGGAATAGTAGTGGAGTGAAAGTAGTTAATGAATCAGGCACTAAGATCTCCAAGGGTTGAAAGGATGCAGTTTGGAGATGACAAGATAACTGTAGTAATCAGGAATAGCAGGTTTTGTAGCTCTGTCTCATAGGCCTCAGAGGAGATGGGCTTTTGAAGGACAAGAGAAATGATGATGAATAAATTCTAAGCAGGGGAAGTGTTTGGGAAAGCAGGGCAGGCTTTGTGCTGTTGATGGCAAATGATGTACCAGACAGGATGAAGTTGAGAATTTGGAAGTTGATCACTGATTAGAAAGGCTTACATTTTATTTTGGCCGGGGGTGGCAGCTCATGCCTGTAATCTCAGCACTTTGGGAGGCCAAGGTGGGCGGATCCCTTGAGGCCAGAAGTTGGAGACCAGCCTGACCACCATTGCGAAACACTGTCTCTACTAGAAATACAAAAAAAAAAAAAAAAAAAAAAAAATTAGCTGGTCGTGGTGGCACATGCCTGTAGTCCCAGCTACTCCGGGGGCTAGGGAATGAGAATAGCTTGAAGCTGGGAGGTGGAGGTTGCAGTGAGCCGAGATCGCGCCACTGCACTCCAGCCTGGGTGACAGAGCAGAGTCTCAAAAAAAAAAAAAAAAAGGAAGGGCTTACATTTTATTTTGGTGCTGACTGGGAATGAAGGCAATGAGGGATAACTGTTGGAGAAGGCTGTGCTTACTAAACAGTATTATTAAGTAGCAGCATACATGGTGTTATACTGACTTCTGATTTTGCAATAGTACAGACAGGTTCAGATTCTCATTTCCACCTTCTCCTTCTGCCTAGGCGAATAACTGCTGGGTTATAGTACATATTACTGCAGATCATTTGGAATTTACTTTAAATGTAAACAGTAAAAATTTGAAAGAGAGGGAAAGTGATTGAGGCAATTTGGGGATTGAATAAGAAGGTCTTTTTGTTGGAATTCATTTAAGGAAAGAAAATGAAAATTTGAGCCCTAATATTATTTAATGAAGTGGCTAAATGAATATCTCTGCTTTGTGGTTTGAAAATTAATATTGATTTTTTTCCCCCTAGAGGAAGAAATCCTACTTAGCGACATGAACAAACAGTTGACTTCAATCTCTGAGGAAGTGATGGATCTGGCTAAGCATCTTCCTCATGCTTTCAGTAAACTGGAAAACCCACGGAGGTTAAATATTACCTTTTTTTTTTTTTTAACTTAAATCAATTCTGTTTATTTTTTTTTATCACATTTTCCTATATGTGAAGACTACTGTTCATTAAGGCTGACTCATAGAAATTTGCTTGAATACACACACAAAGACTGATCTATAAATTTGGGAAATATCTTTCCAGTTGTTGAATAGTGAATCCAAAGGTTTAAGCCTTTTCTGTCTGCTTTGTAGGATGTTTTATGAAACAAAGGAATAGAAATTGTATTCATATTATACATTTTGAAATTATATCTATATTATATTTTTTGTCAAAGCAAAATAAATTATACATTAAGGAAAATATTTAAGATTCAAAGTTGTCATTTTCTTTCTGTTAATGAGTATCTTTGATTTAATAACATTTATAGTTTGGTCACTTGAAATCTATAGTGACCAAAAGCAACGTCATACTTAGTAGCCTCATTTCTGTTATTATCTGATTATTACTTAAGAATTCTACTTAATTAATAGATTATTAGAACAAAAGGCATTCCAATTTTAGAGATTCTTTTATGGTTAAAGCACTAGGTAACTTAAAAAATTTGGATCAAATGTTATACAGATTAATAGACCTTGGAATACAGGGGCTATGTCTTTTTGGAATCAGACCTTGTCCTGGCCTTAATTGCAGGATGACTTCCTTATTAAATCTCTAAAAGCAGGAATGCTCTGGAACAATGAACAATTAGAATGTGGTAATGTAATTTTGGGCCAAAAAAATACTTTGTAGAAATGTGAATCTCTTACTTGGAATAGAAAGAATTCTGACTCGAAAAAAGTGCAGTTAATGTATGCTTTTCTGGATAAGATTTGTGATAGATTTTGATTGAGATTTAAAACCATGATATATAAATTTAGCTTTTTTGTCAAAGTAATTTGCCCCCCTAGAATTTGTTTTGGTAATTTTTAATGCAACTTGGAGAATTTCTGAAAGATGTAACTTTCTTTTTTTTGAGACGGAGTCTTGCTCTGTTGCCCAGGCTGGAGTGCAGTGACATGATCTCAGGTCACTGCAAGCTCCGCCTCCCGGGTTCACACCATTATCCTGCCTCAGCCTCCCGAGTAGCTAGGACTACCGGCGCCCGCCACCCCACCCGGCTAATTTTTTTTTTATTTTTAGTGGAGACGGGGTTTCACCATGTTAGCCAGGATCGTCTCGATCTCCGGACCTCGTGATCTGCCTGCCTCAGCCTCCCAAAGTGCTGGGATTACAGGCGTTAGCCACCGCGCCCAGCCTGAAAGATGAACTTTAAAATGGGGAAGGATACTAGTAAAGCCATTTCTTACTCATGTATACATTTTTCCCTCCATGAAATTAGAGCAGCCACCTTTTACATGACTTTTACATGCATTTCAGATTTTTGTACTAGCAATTAAAATATCTACTGGATGTAAATCACATGTGCTTAATGCTTTGCTTCATAATATCTGTTGAAGTCAATTAAAATATAGAGACAGATCTTTAAATTGAAAATGTTTTATTTGGGAAGCAAGAATTAAATTTGGGGCATATACACAGACTGGGTGTCTTTGGTATCTCTGAAGAACAGAGAAGTTTGGAGGTTATAGAAAAAGGAAAATGTGACATATTGTTTTTCCAGAAAGTTCTTTGGCACTAGTAAATTTTGGGGAGTTGGAAGCGCTGATCGGTTAGTGACTGTGGTAGGTAAAACTAGTCTTAGAGTCACAACAGGTTGTTTCAGTATCTATTAGATAAAACGGGTTTTAGGTTACAATAGGCAGTTTCAGCAGCTAGGCTTGCAGAAAATTACATTCTTAGAGTAATGTTATGTGCCTTGAGTGCTTTTTTCCCCTTGGCCCTTGACTCTGATTTAGTTGGGTATGACAAGAATTATCAATTTATATAATTACTTTTTACATATTGAAGCTAAATAGATTTTCTTAAAACTTGGAAATGGGAAATACTGGGTCTTGTGAAGTTTTAGTGTGAAAACGATAACTAGTCTCTTATTTCATGCTCTTTGTAACAAGTCTACAGTAATATCTAATGTATCTAGATGACACCTCAGAACCAGGAGGGAACAAAAAAGACCTCTGAGCAGTCAAAATAATGCTATAAGCATGTATTCCAGCTTACTTTCGGCATTTCTGTGGAGTGCAGGAGGCCACATTTTGTTCATAGATCCAGTTTGACAAGCTTGGGTACTGAGTTAAAGTGAAAATGGTGTAAATAAGTAATGATATTCACATGACAGTAGGTGGAAGTGACAGCTGACAATCTGAAAGAGTGGACAAAACTATAAAAATTAGAACTAAGAACTCTTAAAATAGAACGGTTTGAAGTTTGTTACAGAAGGGAGCAGCTTTATGCTTCAGTGGACTCTGAAGGTATTGGCAGTGTATAGTACTGCTTAGTCATTGATTTAAATTCAGTATATATCTCTTCTATTGCTGTCATGTACTTGACATTCTGTTGGGTGCTAAGGCTGTCTGCAGGCTACTAATATGCATAATAACAATCCTGAAAAAGAAGGAAAAGTATACTGTGCCTTACTGAAGAAGGCAGGACAGCCTTTGGTATTTGTTAGAGTAAATATTAGTTATCTTACATAAAGCATGTTATATTCCCTGATGTCAGGGCCTGATAAATGAGCCCTTACACTCTTGATAGTCAATCTGTGCCACTGTTGCTGTGTTTGTATGTTACACCATTTCCTGTCCGTGTAACAGTTAAACTGTATCACATATCTGTTCCTACTAAACTATTTGCATATAATTTTAACATTTGAGTGGCTGTATATAAAGCTAAAAGTTCTTTATAAGATTTTTAGAATCTTAGAATGTTTAAATTAGATAACATTAGTGTGCTTTTAGTTTTTGAATTTAATTTTGCTCTTGATTTTGTTTGTGTTAATGTAGACTTTGTCTATGTAAGCTTGAGCCCAACTTTGGAGTGGTGTTTTCAGTGATGGAAGTAACTGGAAATAACTCATGAAACCACTTAGTACTTTTGATAGTTTATTCCCATGAAGGATCAAATTTGTACTTGAGTCATTAATATAAAATTTTAAAAGGCATGTCAGATTTTATTAAGCATGGATTTTAAATATATAAATATTAGAAGACCTAAACAAAATCACTAATGAAAGAGTAAAACATGTCCCTGCCTATCATACTTCCTTCACTTTCACTGATTTCTGCTTTTATGAAGTACTTTAGTAAGCTCTACAACAAATAAACAAGACATTGTGCCTCATTTTACACTCTAGCAGTGGTTTTCCATTCCAACTAACTAGATTGGGTTATAATATAGTCATTTAAACTTACTTAGTTAAAATGTTATACATTAGCAACTGCAATTAAGGAGCTAAGAAATTCAGCTCGTATTTATTTATATGCATCTTATCCATAGTTTCTCACTTGTTATATTTGCCTACTGATGGCAAATTGATTTTTTCTGTTCCAAAAATGTAGTGTTTTGAGATTTTTGGAGATGCAAAACAGCATCATTTTCAAATTAGAGCACAAACAATCTTACTTGTTGCAGTTGAGACTAGTAATTG
This sequence comes from Pan troglodytes, assembly GCF_028858775.2. NCBI lineage: Eukaryota > Metazoa > Chordata > Mammalia > Primates > Hominidae > Pan > Pan troglodytes. Next base: position 39,472,950 of record NC_072405.2, read on the forward strand.
ATCAGTGAGGTGAAAAAATTAGGCAAAATGGTATCATCAAAATTTTCTTTCTTTTTTTTTTTGAAACGGAGTATTGCTCTTGTCGCCCAGGCTGGAGTGCAATGGCATGATCTCAGCTCACTGGGACCCCCACCTACGGGATTCAAGGGATTCTCCTGCCTTAGCCTCCTGAGTAGCTGAGATTACAGGCGCATGCCACCAAGCCCAGCTAATTTTTGTATTTTTAGTAGAGACAGGGTTTTGCCATGTTGGCCAGGCTGGTCTCGAACTCCAGACCTCAAGTGATTCACCTGCCTCAGCCTCCCAAAGTGCTGGGATTACAGGCATGAGCCACCGCGCCCGCCCCAAATTTTCTTTTAACTTAAAATATTAATGTTTGTTTGTTCCCAATATTTTTGTATATGTCAAGGCTTTTTCATTATATACAGGCCAGCTCTTTGGAGTTCTGCATAGTGTTTCTTGTTTAAACCACACCTATAATGTACCATCTACAATTTCCAATTCTTTAAGACAGAGTGAAAAATTAAGACACCTGAAGCAATCTGAGTGCGGAGTCCTAGGCATTATGATTTTCCTTGAGACTTTTAGGGTTCTTTTATCACAGTTTATCAAACACCTTTTTTTTTTTTTTAACAAAAAAGAAATTTACAAAATCTTTCCATGTATTCAACTTAGAATTTAATGAAATAGGGTTTTTTTTTTTTTTTGGTGGTCATGTATCATCAACTTTCTTTACATTTAATTAAATTAATCAACAAAAAACATATAGTTGACATAAACAAATTTGGGACCAAGCACTACTGACTCTTAGTAAACATACAAGTCAACTATTGGTGCAGAAGTGCCTTGATGCTAGAGAGTAGCCTGCAAGCTGTAATTATATATGGGCATTAGGGAATGAAGAACAGCCTTAATACTATTGATCTTTTAAGTGAAGGTCAGCTTAGAAAGCTTTTACTTGTTAAAAAGCTTCACAGTTTGTCCTTGTAGTTAATGCAATTGAAGTTGAATTAATCTTTCTTAATTTTTTTTTAGGGTTTCTATCTTACTAAAGGATATTTCAGAAAATCTATATTCACTGAGGAGGATGATAATTGGGTCTACTAACATTGAGACTGAACTGAGGCCCAGCAATAATTTAAACTTATTATCCTTTGGAGATTCAACTACTGGGGGAGTACAACAGAAACAAATTAGAGAACATGAAGTTTTAATTCACGTTGCAGATGAAACATGGGACCCAACACTTGATCATTTAGCTAAACATGATGGAGAAGGTGTACTTGGAAATAAAGTGGAACGAAAAGAAGATGGATTTGAAGATGGAGTAGAAGACAACAAATTGAAAGAGAATATGGAAAGAGCTTGTTTGATGTCGTTAGATATTACAGAACATGAACTCCAAATTTTGGAACAGCAGGCTCAGGAAGAATATCTTAGTGATACTGCTTATAAATCTACTGAGGTACTAAATAAAGAGGAAGCACATTTTTAGTTATTAGTAGGGTCTGGCAGACTTTATTCCCGTAAAGAGACAGATAGTAAATATTTTAGGCTTTGTGGGACATACAGTCTCTGTTGCAGTAACTCAGTTCTGTTATTGTAGTGTGAAAGCAGCCACAGACAAATGTAAACAAATGTGCCTGTCTTTCAATAAAACTTTATCTACAAATACAGATAGTGGGCCACATTTGGCTTGCGAGCTGTAGTTTGCTGTTCCTGACTTAGTATGATATGCAGCATTGTGTAGTGGAAAGATTTTATGGTATCAACAGGCATTTGTAGGAGTTTGCTATTTTATAATTTCGTATGCTTTTTTCATAATAGATATCTCTGCTTTTTGTGGATTCTCTTCATATCTACTAGTGTTTACTCTTCTGACTTTGATTTTTGGGGGTGTATTTTATTTCTTTATACAGAATTTTTTTCTTTTTTCTTTCTTTTTTTGAGACAAGGTTTTGCTGTGTCACCCCAGCTGGAGTGCAGTGGTGGGATCTTGGCCCCCTGCGGTCTTCAACTCCTGGGCTTAAGTGATCCTGTCACCTCAGCCTCCCTAGTAGCTGGGACCACAGGCCTGCACCACTACACTCAGCTAATTTTTGTATTTTTTGTAGAGATGGGGTTTCACTCTGTTGCCCAGACTGGTCTCCAACTCCTGGACTCAAGTGATCCACCTGCCTTGGCCTCCCAAAGTGTTGGAATTAGAGGTGTGAGTCACTGTGCCTGGCCCAGAATTTCTTTACTTGCTCATGTGAGAGAGTTTCTAATAAACTTCTGATGCTTTTGCTTGACACTATAGTTTTACTGTCATCTCAGAGTCAGATTTTTTCCTTAATTTCTTCATTAAATTAATTTCTTAATTTCTCATTTGTTTTGCATTAGTTTACAAAATTACTTAAGATGCCTATATTCTCTGAAATTTTATATTTTATTTCACGATAAATAAGTTTAAAAAATTAGATTTGACCATTTAATTAGAGTTATTTCCCCATCATTTTTCTAATGGCAACAATAATTTTAGCATTTGAGCAATTCTCTGTATTTTGGTAACTATTAGTAATCACTTTTATCAGTATAAACGTGCATTTCATTTTAAAATGGTTTTCAAAATATTCTCATACCAACCATTCATAAAAGATGTTCCCCTTCTGGGAAATATCAGTTTTTGCTAACATCTGCATTTCCCTTTGATTTTCTAGGAATTTCTTATTAGGTATACACTTTAAGTGATATGTTTCATATAATATTATAGGATTATCAGGATTTCATGATTTTTTTTTTTTGAGATGGAATCTATCTCTGTCGCCCAAGCTGGAGTGCCGTGGCGCAGTCTTGGCTCACTACAACCTCTGCCTCCCCGGTTCAAGTGATTCTCCTACCTCAGCCTCCCGAGTCGCTGGGATTACAGGTGTCCGCCACCACACCCGGCTAATTTTTGTATTTTTAGTAGAGAAAGTGCTGGGATTACAGGTGTGAGCCACTGCACCTGGCCTTGGATTTCGTGATTTGACTGACATCTTTTACACCAATTATTGCCATTTTTTATTGGGTACTAATTATTAGTATTGCTTTCTTTATTCGTTAAATAAGAAGTAAAAGAACTTTTAAAAAATAAAATAACTTTTTTTCCTAGTAAAAAGCTTATTTTCAATTTTTTTTATTGCTTAAATTTTGCAGGTTAATTAAGGTTTACTTTTTCCTACTTCCTGTTTAAATATTTGGCATTTTTTGAGGGTTTTCTTTCTATGGATTTTTGTGGGGGATCCCATCTTGTTGGACACTTGGTTCCTGGAGATTGCCAAATTATTGAAAAGTTTCCTCATACCCAAACATTGGCAATAGACTGAATAAATAACATCTCTGACATTATTTTTCAATTATATAGAGAATGCTTTTTGTAAAATACTGATTTATTTAAAGATATTACAATCATAGTAGTTTTTCGCAATCTTTTTTAAATCAGTGGATGTCAAGGAACAACTATTGTTCTTTGTACGGCATTTTCAACATTGTGAAGAGTTCTTATACTCAAAAAGTTTGGGAGACACAGTGTGACATTGTTTAACCTGAGTTGAACTTGTCATTTTGTATTCTTGTTTAGAGCAGGGATTTTATTTTGTCTCTTTATCTAACTTTGTATTCCTAACTATTTCTTTCTTTCTCTTTGGTTCTTTGTTTCTGTGTTCATTCTTCTCTCTCTCCCTTTTTTATCTATCATATAAATATGTAAATATATATTATATATCCATTAGGGAAGAGGAAGTTGTCTAAAGATATCTAGTATATAGGAGCTTTGTTCTGCAGAAAAGAGGATATGAAGTCAATTATATTGGAAATTAATGCTTAATACTTTTTTTTAAAGCATTTATCTCCCAATAATGATGAAAACGATACGTCCTATGTAATTGAGAGTGATGAAGATTTAGAAATGGAGATGCTTAAGGTATGTTTACAATTATAAAAACATTACTTCAAGTTCTTTCCAAAGGACATTTAATTAAGTAAAATATTAACTAATTCTAAACCAGGTTCCACCACAATGAAATTGCTACTAATTATGTAACATTAGATTTCACATTTTCCAATTCATGTTTCTTTTATGTAGTCTATGAATAATGGGTTAGAGGTAATATACTAATTTTAATTGTGCTTTCTTTGTTCCTTCTTTTTTTTTTTTTATTTTGAGACAGGGTCTCACTCTGTCACCCAGGCTGGGGTGTAGTGGTGCCATCTTGACTCACTGCAACCTTCACCTCCAGGGCTCAAGTGATCCTCCTGCATGAGCCTCCTGAGTAGCTGGGATTACAGGCGTGTGCCACCATACCCGGCTTATTTTTGTATTTTTTGTAGAGATGGGGTTTTCCCATGTTGCCCAGGATGGTCGGTCTTAAACTCCTGGGCTCAAGTGATCTACTGGCCTCAGCCTCCCAGCGTGCTGGGGATTGCAGGTGTGAGCCGCTGCATCCAGCCCTGTGTTCCTTCTTGTGTTACTTTCTTGTAATTTTTTCCTGGAATATGGGTAGTGATTTGGCTCTCCAGTATTGAAATTGAGTTTCCTTTCTTCCAATTCATGTGTATCCATTTTTATTTGGAAGTTTTGTTTTTATACATTCAATAATCATCTTTACTTTCTTTGGTATTTTTACTATGGATATTTTATATTATATAATTTTCAAATGGATTAAATGGTTCAGTTTTACTCTTATTATTGAGATTGAAAATACTAGTTTATAATTTATATATTTTCTATTCCTTTACCTCTAATTTCTTTGTCAGGTGTTACTAACCAAAGATGTATAATAAGAAAAGCCAATGTAGCTAAATTAAGTAAAAAATGAAGAAAAACACAGAAGTTCCCCATTACACATTTTTTTATTCCTAATCTTTAGGTTGATGAGATTTTTTTATTTTTATGAAATGAGATTAATTTCTTGACTTTTTTAGTTTTGAGGCCAAGTAACGAGTAGTGAGTAAGAATGTATATTCTAGGGCCAGGCATGGTGGCTCACTCATGTAATCTCAGCACTTTGGGAGGCCGAGGCAGGAGGATCACTTCATTCCAGGAGTTTGAGACCAACCTGGGCAACATGGCGAAACCCTGTCTCTCCAGAAAAATACAAGAATTGGCTGGGTGTGGTGGCATGCGCCTTTAGTCCCAGCTACTTGGGAGGCTGAGGTGGGAGGATCACCTGGGGAGCTTGGGGAGGTTGAGGCTGCAGTTAGCCATGACCATGCCACTGCACTCTAGCCTGGGTGACAGAGTGAGACCCTGTCTCAATTAAAAAATTAAAAAAAAAAAAAGTAGATTGTGAATTCAGATGTAGGTTTGAATCCCAGCTTTTCCAGTTAGTATCTGTGTGACTTTGGGGAAGTTTCTTAGCATCTTTGATACTCGGTTAACAGTTGTAATTATTATTTAAGGTATTGCTTGAGAAGAGCTTAGTATAGAGCCTGACATTTAGTAAGTGTTTAATACATATTAGCTAACAGTAAAACTAGAACATAAATACTGAATTGTATTTTGTTATTAATTATCCATTTCTCTGGGAAGTACTGTTCCAATAGTACATTTATAGGAAACTTGTGGACGTCTACAAACGTATACATTAAATCTGTTAGAAGGCAACCTGGATGCCCATATTAGAGAACTCTATTTTAAACATGCATTCTAAGTATGTTTGTGGACTTGAATAAAATAAAACAAACAGAAACAGAAACAGAAACACTTCTTTCTTCTGCCTTCAGGCTTGAAATGAATATACTTTTTTTAAAAAAAACCTTCAAAATGAAAATATTAAATGAAAGATTTAATAAAAAGAGAAAGTAAAAACTGTAGTTTAATAAAGTCTTCCTGTCTCTTCATAGTTAAAAAATGTTATAGATGAAATAATTTTGAAATATTCTTGAAATAGATAATCTTTATTTAGGGGAGAATGTCAGATACTGTCAAGCCAAAATAAAAACAAATAACTTTATTTCATGTTTCTAAAATTCCTTTTCTAAAATGATTTGAATCTTTTGTTGTTTTGACAATTCCAAAACACATTTATTGTTTGCTCATAGTTTCAGCCTTATTCAGAAAGAATGCGACTGACCCATGATATAGAGAAACTTGTTACAAAAATAACATTAAAATCCACGTTTACTACTTGAGAATCGAAAATATTGAGGTGCAATAAAGAATAAAATGTTTTAAATTATCCAAATTTAAAATTTATGATAGCTTTCCCCAGGGGCAGTTTATTATATGCTATTAATGAGCCTTGTTTATGCTGGAAATGTTCCATCTTTGGCCTTGCGCCTTAGAAACCATTCATGAGCACATATTTAAACTGGAGCACACATGTTCTTTTGTAGTATGGCTTGCACATCTGCCAGCTTTCAACAAAATTGTAGGCCCTGTTAATAATAGTCCTTTTGTGTTTGGTGAAAAAGATACGACACTGTCAGTGGTTTTGCTTTTAAGATTTCTTTTAAACTTTCAGTCTTTAGAAAACCTCAACAGTGGCACGGTAGAACCAACTCATTCTAAATGCTTAAAAATGGAAAGAAATCTGGGTCTTCTTACTAAAGAAGAAGAAGAAGATGATGAAAATGAAGCTAATGAAGGGGAAGAAGATGATGATAAGGGTAAGCACTGAAGTATGTTTGAAATGACTCACCTGTGATACCTACCACTGACTTTAACTTAGGATCCAGTTTTGGATGGTTTGGAGGTCAGGGACTTTGTGGCATATAGTTAATTATTGGATCCTTATAAGCTTTTGTCTCCTTAGTGCTTTTATCTCCATAAAGCACAATCTTACTACTTAGAAAAATAGAGTAATAGCATTATGATGATTAAAATATCTTTCCCTTTGTTTTTTTGTATTTCTCCAAATCATTATAGTTCTCATTTAGAATTATTAAAGCTGAGAACTCTAATAATGAACTTTTGTTGTTTAGTGGTTAATTATCTTGATTCTTTGTTTTGCCCTTTCTTGGCCACTCAGGAATCTTTCAAGCTCACTGTGGACAGGGAAAGTGACTTGGGTAGAGCTAACATAACTTCATTGTGCTGCGCAGTTAGAATTTTGACCAAAGATGTAGGTAACTAACTTTTCCTAACTAAATGACATTTAGGTAACTAAACTAAACGAGATTTTCTTAACTAAATTTTGGTGTAACTACATTTAGCTTTAGGTAACTAAAACGAAGATTTTATTTTATCTGTGGATTTTTTTAGTGCAGGACTAATGTAATTTCTGATTACCATTAATTGAAGGTTGGTTATATTATAACATTTGGATTGGTATATTGCTTGCCATGGTTTGTTCTAAATGTTAGCCTTTAGAAGTATTCCTGATTCTAAAACATCAGTTTTTTAATAGTCCTGGCAAAGTGTGAATCACAACAAAATTCTAATACTTAAAAGTAATCCAAGTGTCACAGATGGTACCCAGAAGACCAGTTTGTATTGGAATTAAAAAATAGAAAACATTAACCCATGGTAGCTGTCACTGTATTCTTTCAAAGAAGCCAATGAAATAAACTGTTTTCTCCCTCTATGTGGTGTTTTTCTATTTGAACATAAATGCGCATTTTATTTTATTTCAAGACTTTTTGTTGCCAGCACCCAGTGAAGAGCAAGTTACTTGCCTCAAGATGTACTTTGGCCATTCCAGTTTTAAACCGTGAGTATAATCTCATTTAATCAAATCACATATTTAGTATTCTCTTTAAAACAAGGGAAAAGGCAAATAACCTGTCTGCTTAACAGCAACAGCACAACTTCACTATAGTTATACATGCCACACTGTATTTTCTGTGTGACTACAAAATTATTTCAAAGTGATATTTATATAAAATTCATTTCTGCAAATTGTTTTTATAAGTGAGGAAAAATGGTTTTCCTTTAACTGAGCAGTTCTGAGTAGAAACTAGTTTAAAGATGCTTATAAATAAATGTTAATTTAATACTGACTTGTTTTTCATTAAACGAGTGTCTATGTGCCTGTTTTGTGTATATTACCCAGAACAAGCAGATGTACTAGAAGTTCTTAATACAACAATTTGAGGAATAGTGATAATCTTATCTATTTTAATGTACTCAAAATTTGTTTACATCTAACAGGCACATTTTTGTGAGGATTAAATGAGATGAATAAGAATGAGATGAACAAGTAAATGTGAATAAAACTAATAAGCCTGTGAAAATCTAGACTGGATTTTTCCTATTCTGAGAATTTAAAATATAATCCACTGAAGTATTTCTTTCCTTTTTTCTTTTGATCTTAAACATTTTTTATTTATGTCTTACATACAGAAAAGTGCACATGTTGTAGAGATCAATGAATTTTCATAAACTGGGCACCCTGTGGCCAGCACTTAGTTAAGAATAGGTCAGTAACAGCATGCCAGAAGACCACCTCTCCAATTGATTTTTCCCATGATATTTTATTAAGAAAATTTTCTAAGATGTAGTAAAGTTGAAAGAACTTTTTTCTGTGCATGTCTGTATTCCCACCACCTAAATTCAACTATCATTACTATACTTGCTTTATCACATATCCATCCATTCATATGTCTCTATCCATCCATTCATTCATTCCAGTTTTAAAATGCATCTCAGGGTCAATTGAGGACACCATTACACTTCCACCTAAGTATTTCAGCATGTAAATTATTAACGAGTTAAATATTTACTTACAGTTTTTTCTTTGGTGTAAAATTTGCACGTAAGGAAATATAAAACTTTAAGTGTACATTTGCAAATTTTAAATATACATGTGCATACCCATGTAACCCAAATTCTTATCAAGAGATATTATTATCATCACCGCACAGAGTTCCCTTATTTCCCTTTTCAGTCAGTCCTTGTCCCTGAGCATTTCTCTTATTATTTTAAAGTATTGATTCTTTTGGATATCTAGTATGAAGCTTAGAATCTGTTTTTTACTTTAGATGTATGTAGTGAAATTTAATACATATACCAAATGGTAGTTGTTAGTTAGCTTGAATGGGACATTGGTCAAATGGCATTGTTTGTTTTAAAGTTCCAGGTTTGTGCATTTATGTATGAAGTTTGAAAATAAATTCTATGAGAGGAAATGAAAAATTGAATGGATTTTAATTTGTACCTTGGGTTTCTTATTAATAAAACAAAATAGCTTTTTGCTTTTAACCTTCAAGAGTTCAGTGGAAAGTGATTCATTCAGTATTAGAAGAAAGAAGAGATAATGTTGCTGTCATGGCAACTGGTAAGTTGTACTTAAGCAAATAACCTAATCCTTTAAAAAAATAAAACATAAAGAGTTTGAAATGCTTAATCTTTCATTAAACTCTCAAAATACAAATGCAACTACAAATGATGTAAAATATAGAAGAGAGTGAACAAAGAACAGATGCTCAGATTTATGTATCAATTAGCTTTTAGGAAGATAGCATACTAGTATTGACCATTCATCTGTATAAGTACATTGTAAAAAGAAATGAAAGCATCAAAGGTTTATTTTTATTTCTATATTTTTTTCATTTTATTTTTATATTTTTTTCATTTCAAGGATATGGAAAGAGTTTGTGCTTCCAGTATCCACCTGTTTATGTAGGCAAGATTGGCCTTGTTATCTCTCCCCTTATTTCTCTGATGGAAGACCAAGTGCTACAGCTTAAGTAAGTCATGTTATCATTGCCACAATATCACCCTCTTTTTTTCTTCTGTGGGTGAAACATCTGATCCATCATGCATGTTAAAATCTAGTTCACAATAACACATTTCTGCAGGTATTGCTTTATCTTTATTGGTAATAAATGACCCTTTAGTGGAAGAGCTTACCTTCTTTCTTGTGTTCTCTGTAATTCAAAGCTACCAGGTGGCCCTGATAAAATTTTTTAAAAAAACATTATTACTTTATGCTGGTTTACATTGAATATCTCAAAATTCTTTTCTCTTTTTGTTACCCTTGCTTTTTAGCTTGATAAGAAGTGTATACATGGAAGTATATTTTTTATCTATGAAACACTTTTCAGCTTCTTCAACCTGAGCTTGCAATCTGTTTTTAAATTGATACATAATATCTTTACATATTCATGGGGTACTGTAGTATTTTGATACACTCATATCAAATACACTTGATCAAATCAGGGCATTTGTTCATCAACTTGAACGTTTATCATTTCTTTGTGCTGGGAACATTTCTAATCTTTTCTTTGAGTTATTTTGAAATACACAGTGTTGTTGTTAACTATAGTTACCCTACTGTTGGTTAATGAGTACAAACATACAGTTAGAAGGAATAGGTTCTAGCAACCTATTCCTTTACCCCCTGTCATCCCCTGCTGCCCTGAGCTTGCAGTCTCTTTCAAAGACCCACCTTAAAAACTTGCATTCTGATAAGGCCCTTGAAGGAATTTGCTTATCAAGTTAGTAAGTGACAAAAAAGAAAATTGCAAAGAACAGGAATATAAATTATTATATTTCTTTATTCTTTTTCACTTAAGAATGAAATTGATATGTGTAATGTGTACATGGTGCCAGAATATTTGTTTTTCTTCTTATAGAATGTCCAACATCCCAGCTTGCTTCCTTGGATCAGCACAGTCAGAAAATGTTCTAACAGATATTAAATTGTGAGTAATCTTTTTTCCCCTCAACTTTTATTTTGGATTTATGGGGGTGCATATGCAAGTTTGTTACGTGGGTGAATTACATGTTGCTGAGGAAGTTGTGAGTAATTTATGTGATTTCTAATCATGTGGTCAGATGTCTGTGGTATATGAGAGAATTTTGTATACAAACAAATTTTACTAAATGCATGAAAAAAAAAGTCCATGATTTTAAAATGCACTTTCTTTTGTACCTTTGCAGGACTGTTACTTTTTAAATCCTTCAAACTTGAAGAAATCTGTTATTCTCGGTTCTTGGGCTATAAGATTAGCATTGTACTCATAGAATTATAAAAATTTTGGTTTTGGAAGAGAAGTTGGAGAATATAAAGATTTGTCTCATTTTATAGATGAGAAAACTGAGGCTCAGAGACAAGTAATTTGCCCAAAATCACACAATGACTGGCTGAGCAGGGACTGGATTCTAGGTCTCTTGCCCAACCAATTCTATCATGATGTAATTCCTAAGGAGAATGTCATCTCAGATACACATACACACACCCATTTTGTGTGTGTGTGTGTGTGTATATGTACACACACACACAAACATATGTACACTTATATATACATACACACACATATATTAATATATATGCATATATATGCATGTTCTAATTCAGAACATTTTCATCACTCCTAAAAGAACACCCCTGCCCATTAAGCAGTTGCTTTCTTTATGTATATATTAGTATATACATACACATGAGATACACATATATTTACTGAGTTTTGATAAATGCATACAAAGATGTAAACCAAACCTCTAACAAGATACAGAATATCACTGACACTCTAGAAAGTTTCTTCATGTCCCTCCCCAGTCTGTCTTTCCATCCTCCATCCTAGGCAAGCCACTGCTCCGATTTTCTCTACCATAGTTTGGTAGAATGCCATATAAATGCAGTCACACAATATTAACTCTTTTGTGTAAGACTTCTTTCATTTGCTGTAATGTTTCTGAGATTCTTTCATGCTGTTGCATGTATCAGTAGTTTTTTGTTTTGTTTTGTTTTGTTTTTGTTTTTTCAGAGTCAGGGTCTCCTTCTGTCACCCAGGCTAGAGTACAGTGGCGCAATCATAGCTTACTGCAGCCTCTAACTACTGGGCTCAGGCTATCCTCCTGCCTCTCAAGTAGGCTAGGCTGCAGGTATGTTCCACCATGCCTGGCTAATTATTAAATTTTTTGTAGAGACAGGATCTTGCTTGGTTGCCCAGGCTGGTCTTGAACTCCTGGCGTCAGGATTGTTTCCAGTTTTGGATTATTACAAATAAAGCTGAGACACATATAAGTCTTTGTATGGACATATGGTTTCATTTTATTGATACATGTCAAGGAGTGGGATGACTGGATCATGTGGTGGATGTATGTTTAACTTTCTTTTTTCTGAGATAAAATTAGAAGGCGATCCTCCTGCCTTGGCTTTCCAAAGTGCCGGGATTACAGGCGTGAACCACCGCACCTGATGCAGTTGTTGTTGTTGTTGTTGTTTTAATATCTGATTATTATTTTATTGTATTTCATTGAATATAGCACAGTTTGTTTTTACATTTTCTTATTGATAGACACCTAGGCTATTTTTCTGGTTTTGGACTGTTACTAATAAAGCTGCTATACACATCCTTATAAAAATCTTTTTTGTGAACATGTTTTCTTTTTTTCTAAGCATTTTAAATCACCTTTATTGAGGTGTAATTGACTTACAATAAATTTTATATGCTGAGAATGTATAATTTGATAAGTTTTGACACAGGTATGCACTCATGAAACCATCATCACAATCCAGATAATGAATATATTCATCACCCACAAAGTTTACCTTTTTGTTTTAACCCCAGTCACCGGGTAACTGCTGAGCTCCTTCCTGTTACTGTAGACTAGTTTGCATTTTCTAAACTTATATACATGGAGTCATTCATATTTTATGTGCTCTTTTTTGTCTGATTTAAATAATGCAGTATAATTATTTTGAGATTCATTCATGTTATTACAGTGATTAATAGTTCATTCCTCTTATTGTTAAGTGGATTACATTTTATGGATATCCAACAAGTTGTTTATCCATTCACCTGATAGACATTTGGATCGTTTCCAGTTTTGGGTTATTACAAATAAAACTGCTATGAACATTCGTATGTAAGTCTTTGTATGGACATATGTTTTCATTTTATTATATATGAAGGAGCAGAATGACTGGAACATGTGATGCATATATGTTTAACTTTCTTTTTTCTAATTGAGATAAAATTCACAGAACATAACTTTTACCATTTTAATCATTGCTAAAGTCCAGTGGGCTTTGGTATAGTAATAATATATAACCATCATAATTAATTCCAGAACATTTTCCTAACTCCCAAAAGAAATTCCATACCCATTAAGGAGTCATTCCCTATTTTCCCTTTTCTTTTCTTTCTTTTGTTTTTTTTTTTTGAGTCAGGGTCTCCCTCTGTCTCCCGGGCTGGAGTGCACTTGCATGATCTTGGTTCATTGCAGCCTTGATTTCCTGGGCTCAATTGATCCTCCCACCTCAGTCTCCTGAGTAGCTGGGACTGTAGGCATATGTTACCATACCTGGCTAATTTGTTTTATTTTTAGTGGAGATGAGATTTTGCTATGTTGCCCAGGTTGCTCTCAAACTCCTGGGCTCAAGTAATTGTCCCACCTCAGCCTTCCAAAATGCTGGGATTACAGGCGTGAGCCACTCTGCCCGGCCTATTATCTCTGTTCTGCCCACTTCCAACCACTAATCTACTTTCTGTCTCTATGATTTGCCTATTCTGGATGTTTCTATAAATTAACTTATACAGTATATGGCCTTTTGTGTCTGGCATCTTCCACTTAGCATAGTGATATCAGTACTTCATTTGGTCTTTTTTTATGACTGAATAATATTCCATAGTATGGGCATACACATTTTAAAAATTCATTCATCAGTGATGGACATTTGGGTTGTTTCCTTTTTGGCTGTTATGAATAATGATGCTGTGAACATTTGTGTACCAATTTTTTTATGAACATACATTTTCAACGCTTTTGCATATATGCCTAAGAGTGGAATTGCTGGGCTATATGCTAATTTTTTAAGAAACTATGAAGCTTTTGAGAGTGATTGTATCATGGGATATTCCCACTAGCAGTGTATGAGAGGTCCAGTTCCTCCCCATCCTTGCTATCACTTAGTCTGGCTGATCTTTAACTTAAGCCATTCTAATAGTATCTCATTGTATTTTTAGTTTGCTTTTCCCTAATGACTAATTATATTGAGCATTTTTCATACACTTATTGGCCATCTGTATATCTTCTTTGAGGAAGTATCTGTTCAAATCTTTTGCCTATTTTTTACTTAGTGAGTTTTGATAGTCATTTCTATATTCTGAATATAAATTATTTATTTGATGTATGCTTTGCAAACATTTTCTCCTAGTTTATGACTTTTCATACTTTCCACACAGTTCTTTTGAAGAGCAGCAGTTTTTCATTTTGATAAAGTCCAGTTTGTCGATTTGTTCTTTAAGGGATTTTGCTTTTAGTGTTTTGACCCAAGGTCACAAAGATTTGCTTTTATGTTTTCTCCTAAAAGTTTTATAGTTTTAAGTTTTACATTTAGATTTATGATTCATTTTTAGTAAATGTTGTCTATTGTATGAGGTATTGATTACAGTTTATGTATTTTTCACATATTGTTCCAGCTCCATTTTTTAAAAAGACTATGCTTTTACACTGAATTGACTTTGTACCTTTGTCAAAAATAAATTGACTACATATATGTGGGTCTATTGCTGCACTCTCTATTCTGTGGTCTGTGGATCTATTTGTCTGTCTTGATTGGTGTCTTGATTACTGTAGCTTTATAATAAACCTGGAAATCAGGTAGCGCAAGGCCTCTTGCTTTGTTCTTTTCTTTCAAAGTTGTTCTGGCTATTCTATGTCCTTTGTATTTCTGTGAGCATGTCAGCATCACCTTTTCAACCCATATGCCTGCTGGGATTTTGATTGAGTTTACCTTGAATCTAGATATCGAAACAATTAGCTGTCTTGATAGTTATTGTCACCGTTTTATACCGAAGAAACTAGGCATACTAAAGTAACTTGGCTAACATCACTTACCTTGTAAGAAGTAGAACTGGGCTGTTTGACATCAGAGCTTATTCTTTATACCATTTCCTATGTTAATTAGAATACAATATTAATTTCATAAAGGTAAAGGCATAGCTGTTTTGTTCCTATTTGATTCCTTGTGAAAGCACAATGCCTAGCGCACAATAGACACTTAAACTTATCTGTTGAATGGACAGGTGAATGCTTTTAAAGTCTTTCCATATAGAAAATTAAGTTTCATTACATTTGACTTGATCTAGGTTTTCATTTCATAGAATGGAGAGCAGACTCTGTAAATATTTTGCCCCAGACCTAGCCTTACTACAAACATTGTCTTAATTAGGATTCTGTCTACCCAGAATAGAAATTAACTCAAGCTAGCATGAGTGTATATTGAAATTTATATTAAGGATAAAGGAATGTCTCATAGATCCCACTCAAAAGAAATTAGCCAGCCCTTAGGAAGAGACTGGAATTGGGTTTGGAAAATACAATAGGTCTTTCTTTTTATCCGTAGTCTTTAGTGAGTCTTCCTCATTTTTCTTTCTGAAGAGATAAGCATTCTCTGCATATATATAGCATTCTTTTAGATTTTCGTGACATAAAGTATTATTTAAACTTTCATAAGGTATCTTGATTTTAAGTTGTAATTCCTTGAGATGATTGTTTTCTTTATTGTTAATATGTTTCCCTTCCTGTTTTTTTTTTCTTTTTTGTTTTGTTTGTTTTTACAGAGGTAAATACCGGATTGTATACGTAACTCCAGAATACTGTTCAGGTAACATGGGCCTGCTCCAGCAACTTGAGGCTGATATTGGTAAGTGATAAAGAAAGATCTCTGTAAATACTTACTGAGTTAATATTTAAAGTTAAACCTATGGATGGACACTGGATTTCACTTCTGTTAAAGTTTATTTCAAACATTACTTCCTCCAGGAAATCTCGGACTCTCTAACTTGGTGTTTCACCTGTCTTATCCCATGATACTCTATAATTCCTTTTGCTATAGAAATTAGGCTCTGTTATCATAATTACCTGTTTATATATCTGTTTTCTTCTGCTAGGCTATAAACTTTTCAAGGGAAAAATATCACTTTTTAAAATTTATGTTTCCCCAGTGCAGTGCTTGGCATATAGGCACTTAAACATATTGTTGAATGAATGTTGAATCCTAGGTTCTGTGAAATTTTAATTTACTTGTTTTTCATGTTCTGTATCTAAATTAAGTCAATGTAGTGGTTTTGTACCCTCTTTGTTCATAAGAATCACTTTTCAAACTTTAAAAAAAATGTAGGTAACCAACACCCAACTTTGAAAATTCTGATTTAACAGGCCTGGGTTGGCACCTGGCATTGGTGGCTTCTCACAGGTGATTCTGATATATAGCCCGGGTTGGAAACCACAGTACCTTTGATTAGTTGCCACTAGTGAGTATGATTTATTACAAAAACCAAAAACTTAGATAAGTCACAGTTTATTTCCTAGAACGTGTAAATATAGAATTAGTCAAAAGCTGATAGCACTTTTTTTGTACTTAAAAATATTTTAAGCCTCACTATAGTGAGACCTCGTCTCTACAAATAACTTTTTAAAAAATTGGCCGAGCCTGGTGGTGCATGCCCATAGTCCAAGCTACTTGGGAGGCTGAGGTAGGAGGATTGTTTGAGCCTGGGAGATGAAGGCTGCAGTGAGTCAAGATCATGCTACTGCACTCCATCCTGGGCAACAGAGCGAGACCATGCCTCAAAAAAAAATTTTTTTTCTTCTTGGTGGTTAGGCTTAACTATCCAAGAATTGCAATCATGGCTTCTATTGCAAATGCCCCTATTTCCCACCTTCAGTTGGCCTAACCAAATTTAATTTTTCAATATCATATGATCTTTTTGTATAATTATGTATTCAAATAATTCCAGATAGGTTAGGTTTTCGAATTGCAACGTCTCATTTAATGGTTACTTTCATATAACTGTAGGAAAGCATTTGATAATTTTTCCAACAATGTAATGAAAACAAACTTGTATCTTTTTTAGTATGTGTTAAAACCAACAAAAGAATGAGGGCAGCAATTAACATTTCATTAAATATATTAGCAATGAGTACATTTATGAGCTCTTAAACTCCCTTATTGACATACTGTATTTTTTGCCTTTAATGGACAATGAATTTGATATATTTCCTAATAGGTTGTATGAAATTATTGTGAATATTTCACTTTGGATTAAGAATAACTACCCTATATATAAATTTCATGGTTGTATTGCAAAAGCTGGGGTCTATGTCCATAGTGGTTTGGGTACGTTTTTACTATTTGCTTTGTTTCTGTGATAGTGTTAAATGAATAATAAGCTTAAGTATTTAAGCAAATACTTAATACTTCTGACAAGTAGTTAGAACTATTTTTGTTTTTTTGTAATGGATGAGTTATGGACACTGCAATTATTAGAGCAGCGTACTTTGCTTATGATGGATGAAAATGTTCTCTGGTTGACTCAGTGTTGAATAAAAAGGGATACATGAAATAAAAATTATTTTTGAAATATTTTCCTTTGCCTTTTGTTGCGGGAAATTGTACAATGCTTGCAAAAATGAATATACGCAGGATGTTATTTGTACAGCAGTCTGACATTTAGCTAATCAGATTCCTCATTTTTAAGTAAATGTTAAATTACTTAAGTAGTCTGGATTTTTAACAGAAACAGCAAACATAGTTTTATAGGGAGGCTCCTTACCAACCAGACTTTTAACTTAAGTGGATGTTGGCAAAAGCTTGTCTAAACTGATTTCCAGGGATAAGGTTTAGCTCCATTAAAAGCTAGTTTGTCAAACCTGTAACTAAAGCTTTTAAAAAAAGGAAAGTTTTAAAAGAGACCATCATTCTGTTTTAACCTATTTAATTTAAAATCTGGGCTGAAGTAGGAGTATTGCTTGAACCCAGGAGTTCGAGACCAGCCTGGGCAACACAGTGAGACCCCATCTCTGAAAAAAAAAATGAGCTGAGCATGGTACCTGTTATAGTGCTAGTTATGAAAGAAAGAAAGAGAGAGAGAGAGAGAAGGAAGGAAGGGAGAGAGGAAGGAAGGGAGAAAGGAAGGAAGGGGCTGGGAGCGGTGGCTCACACCTGTAATCCCAGCACTTTGGGAGGCCGAGGCCCTGGATCATGAGGTCAGGAGATCGAGACCATCCTGGCAAACATGGTGAAACCCTGTCTCTACTAAAAATACAAAAAGAAAAAATTAGCCGGGCATGGTGGTGGGTGCCTGTAGTCCCAGCTACTGGGGAGGGTAAGGCAGGAGAATGGCATGAACCCGGGAGGCAGAGCTTGCAGTGAGCCGAGATTGCGCCACTGCACTTTAGCCTAAGAAAAGGAAGGAAGGAAGGAAAAATCAGTCACTCACTCAGGTTTAGTTTCAAAAGCCAAAACAGTGATAATATTGAATTTTTTCCAGCCACTCAGTAGTACCCAGAGAATTTTGATACAAATAACTGACTTTGCCCCCATGTTTAGTAGGTTTTTTGTTTGTTTGTTTGTTTGTTTTTTGTCTTTCTTTCTTCTCCACACTCTCTTAGGACTGTTGTAGCTTGTAATGTCAGTGAATTGTAATTGTTTATTTGCATGTCTGTCTCCTCTTTTAGAATTGTGAACTCCTCAGGTCATGGATTGTATTTTATTAGTCTTTTTATTCCTAGAAAAGTGTTTGGATAATAATAGATATTTATTAACCATAATAGGAGTAGTAGCATTTTTTTGTGTGTGTGCCAGGCCCTGTTTTAGCATTTTATGTGAATGATATGATTTAATTTTTAGAGCATCTAGAAAATGTTAGGTACCATTATTATCCACATTTTACTTGTGAGAGGACTGAGACTTGGAAAGCTTAAGTAACTTGCTTAAGGTAATACACATGGCAGATGGTGGAGCCAGGTTCTGCATCTGGGCAGTCTGACTTTAGAGCTTTTTAATCATCCTCCTCCTAGTGTCCGAACATTATTAATGCTCAGAGAAGTATCAAAGAATGATCATACTCATTGAGGGAAAAAATTATTCTTAAGTATCAATTTGTTAATTGAGGACAAAAGCACTACTGTTACTACTGTGAAAAATCTGAAAACATTGTCACGGGTGATTTTACAATAAAATCCTTTTCTGACATGCATTACAACACACTATTGATTCCGTTTCAATGTTTGTGTCTGGTATGGGGGCAGAGTAGAGAGGCTACTACAGGAAAAAAGAACAAATAACATTTCTTCTTACTACTTTGTGCATCATGTGATTTAGCTCCTCCCATACCATTTTACATTAGAAAATGTGGCTGTCCTCCTGTGCTCTAGTACTGGCATTTCAGAGGACTCTTTGCAATATGATATGTGATCAATCATGGATGGCCATGCAGTTAATTTCAGTAGAAATTTGCTGACTCTTTTTATCTCTTTTAATAGCTAATGCATGAGATAAAATTGAAGGTATCACCAAGGAGAAATGCAGGTGGATAGTTTTGGAGGCAAAGTCACAGTAAGCAATTCATCTCTCCAAGGAATAGTGATGAAAGCTGAGATCCAATAAATGTCTTGTTTGGATTAATACATAAATATTTCCTTTTAAAATTCTTAAGCCTTTTATTCATATATCTCCCCTCTCCCTATTTCCAATAATGATTTTTGGTGTTAATATGATTATATTTATGCTTCTGTTCTTATAGGAACCAAATACTTTGATTTGGTTATTTATTCTCCTTTGGAGATGTAGATGAGTTTATTTTTTCCTTTCGAGCTTTATCTTTTCCTTTATGTGTTTTTCTTTTTTATAGGTATCACGCTCATTGCTGTGGATGAGGCTCACTGTATTTCTGAGTGGGGGCATGATTTTAGGAATTCATTCAGGAAGTTGGGCTCCCTGAAGACAGCACTGCCAATGGTAAGCTTTGCCAAGTCTGATGTCCCGAAATTACATTCTTAATAAGGAGAGCGTTCAGGATTGGGTAGTGGTAAAGAAGCTGAAGACTTCACTATAAAAGAGCAAATGGATAATGTAAAAAGAGAACTATTTTTTAAAAAATGCTAAAGTTGGTATATAATCTATCGAGGAATATAATAGAACAAGGCTTGACAAACCTTTTCTGAAAGGACCAGATAATAAATATTTCAGGCTTTATAGGCCACATGTAGTCTGTATCACATATTCCTCTCTCTGTTTTTTCTTTTAGTAACCCTTTAAAAATATAAAGAGTTACATTTTTCACTGGTGGGCCATAACAAAACAGGCTGTGGGCCATATTTGTCCGAATGTCTTCTCAGTGATCTTTCATCCATATGTCCTTTTACTCTAGGATGCTGTGAAATCCCGGTTACCCCTTCTTGTATCACATTGAAAACCTAAAGTTTGAATTATTCTATAGAAATTTTATTAAAGCTTTTGGTATTAGAATTTCCCTTTCTTCCCTAATTATAAAAAATAGCAAATTTTGGTCGGGCATGGTGGCTCACGCCTGTAATCCCAGCACTTTGGGAGGCCGAGGTGGGTGGATCACCTGAGGTCAGGAGTTCGAGACCAGCCTGGTCAACATGGTGAAACCCTGTCTCTACTAAAAATACAACAATTAGCTGGGCGTGGTGGCAGGTGCCTGTAATCCCAGCTACTTGGGAGGCTGAGGCAGGGGAATTGCTTGAACTCGGGAGGTGGAGGTTGCAGTGAGCCGAGATTGTGCCATTCCACTCCAGCCTGGGCAACAAGAGCGAAACTCTGTCTCAAAAACAAACAAACAAACAAAAAAAAAAACGAATTTTTACATGAATATTCTACATGATTGGCATATTTACATGAATGGTTTAAAAACCCACAATAATAGCAGTTTTATTTTTTATTTTGAAAATTGTAGATTCACAAGAAGTTGTAAAAAAAAAAAACAAACCTATATAGAGGTCCTATGTACCTTTCATCCAGTTTCCTGAACAATAACATCTTGTGTGACTATAGTACAATATCAAAACTAGGAATATGACATTTGTACAGTATCTAGAGTTTATTCCTATTTCTCTAGTTTTGTAAGTACTCTTTTGTATGGCATGTGTATTGTTCTATACAGTTTAATCTCATGTACATTTGTGTAACTACCACTGCAGTCAGGATGCCAAATGTTCCCTTACCACAAAGCTCCCTGGAGCTGTTCTTCCCACCCCTAGCCCTAGCCACTGGCAACCACAAATCTGGTCTCTATCTCTAAAATATTATTTCAAGAATGTTATATACATGGAATCGTGCAATTTGTCACCTTTTGGAATTAGTTTTTTTCACTCAACATAACTACCTTGAGATCTATCCAAGTTGTTTGTGGTCATGTGTTGCTTAACAACAGGGATATGTTCTGAGAAATGTGTTCTTAGGACATTTTGTGGTTGTCTGAACATGGACTTACACAAACCTACATGATAAAGCTTACTGCACACCTAGGCTATATGATAGAGCCTATTGCTCCTAGGCTGTAAACCTGTACAGATGTTACTGTAATGAATATTGCAGGCAATTGTAATACAATGGTAAGTATTTGTGTATCTAAACTTATCTAATGTAGAAAAGGCACAGTAAAAATACAGTATAAAAGATAAAAGATGGTATACCTGTATAGGGTGCTTCCTGTGAATGGAGCTTGTAGGACTGGAAGTTGCTCTGAGTGAGTGAGGGAGTGGCGAGTGAATGTAAAGGCCTAGGACATTACTGTACACTACTGTAGACTTTATACATATTGTACACTTAGGCTACACTAAATTTTTAAAATTTTCTTTAAAAATTTTCTTTCTTCAATAATAAATTAATCTCAGTTTACTGTAACTTTAATTCATAAACCTAAAACATTTTTTGACTTTGGACTCTTGTAATAATTCTTAGATTAAAACATGAACACATTGTACAGCTGTACAAAAATTTTTTCTTCCTTGATTAATGCATTCCATAAGGCTTTATTTTAAAATTTTATTATTTTTATTTTTAAAACTTTTTTGTTAAAAACTAAAATACACACATATCAGACTAGACCTACACAGGGTCAGGATCATCAATGTTGCTGTCTTCCACCTCCACGTCTTATGCCACTGGAAGTTCTTTAGGGGCAGTAACACTCATGGAGCTGTCATCTGTGATAACAATGCCTTCTCCTAGATACCTCCTGAAGGACCTGCCTGAGGCTGTCTTACAGTTAACTTTAAAAAATGAATACAGAGAAGGAGTATACTCTAAAATAATGGAAAAGGGTATAGGTAAATACGTAAACCAGTAACATACTTGTTTATTATTCATCAAGTTATATACTGTATATAATTGTATGTGCTATACTTTTTAATGCCTGGTAGTGCAGTAGGTTTATTGACAGCAGCATCACCACAAACGTGAGCAGTGCCTTGTGCTAAGACATTATGCTGGCTATGACATCACTTGGTGATAGGAATTTTTCAGCTCCATTATAATCTTATGGGACCACTGTTCCACATGTGCTCTGTCATTGACAGAAATGCCATTAAGTATCACATGACTATTTTTCGGTAGTCTGTTCCTTTTTATTATTACAGAGTATTCCACAGTATGGTTGTACCACAGTTTAACTGATCACCTGTTGAAGAACTTTTGGGTTGTTTTCCAGTTTTTGACTATTATGAATAAAGATGCTATGAACATTTGTTCATATCTCAAAGGTTCTTTATTTTTTTTTTCTTTATTTTTCTTTTTTTGAGACAGTCTGGTTCTGTCACCCTGGCTGGAATGCAGTGGCGCGATCTCGGCTCACTGCAAGCTCCGCCTCCTGGGTTCACGCCATTCTCCTGCCTCAGCCTCCCGAGTAGCTGAGACTACAGGCGCCCGCCACCGTGCCCGGCTAATTTTTTGTATTTTTAGTAGAGGCAGCGTTTCACCGTGTTAGCCAGGATGGTCTCGATCTCCTGACCTCGTGATCCACCTGCCTCGGCCTCCCAAAGTGCTGGGATTACAGGCGTGAGCCACTGCACCTGGCCTTCAGAGATTCTTTAATGGGTGAATGGTTAAACAACCTGAAAATGTAAAAGTTTTCATTTCTCTGGGATAAATGTCCAGGAGTGTATTTTTAGTTTTTAATGAATTGTCAACCTGTTTTCCAAAGTGGCTGTAGCATTCTACATTCCTGTCAGCAGTGTGTGAATGATCTAGTTATCCTTGCCACCGTTTGTTGTTGCAACTGTTTTTTATTTTAGCCATTTCGATAGGTGTCGAGTGGTATCTCACTTTTAATTTGCATTTCTCTCATGGCTAATGATGGTGAACGTCTTTTCATATACTAATTTGCCTCTGGTGAAATTTCTTACATAATTGGAGTGCTTGGTTTTTTCTGTTGAGTTTTAAGAGTTTAAAAAATACATTGTAGATATGAGTCCTTGGTCAGATACGTGGTTTCAAATATTTCTTTCACTTTGTAGCTTGTCTTTTCATTCTTTTTACCATGTCTTTCACAGAGTAAATATTTAACATTTTAGTGAAATCCAGTTTATCATTTTTTCTTTTATGGATTGTGCTCTTCACCTAGCCCTAGATCCTGAAGATTTTCTCCTGTGGTTCTTTCCTAAAATTGTTACAGTTTTATGTTTTAAGTCTGTGATCCATTTTGAGTTAAATTTTGTATAAGGTGTGAGGTTTAAGTCAAGGTTCATTGTTTTCCCAATAGATTAAATTGCAGCAGATCCTTTGTTGAATAGGCTGTCCTTCCCCTGTTAAATTGTGTTTGCCCCTTTGTTGAAAGTCATGTGGGTGTATTTGTGTGGGTCTATTTCTGGGTTCTCTAGCCTGTTATATTAATTTTGAACAAATAAAGTTGGCTTATGTTTAAGTTTTCTTGGTAGTAGCGAGGCAATGGTGCCTTCTGAGCCCAGGATTTCACAGTTTTGTGAGTAAACTGTGTTAGAAATTGTTTGTTATTCTTTTGGTAGGTTGTCTAGTTCAATTTCATTGCTCATTAATCTTGCTTATAGATAGCAAATTGAGAGGCATCTCAAATATAGTATCTTTTGTTAGCTTATCTCACAGAGTTTGGTTGGAGCAGATATTAAAACAGAACAAACCAAAAATAAATTAAATATACTAGTTAGCAAGTTTATATTGAGGGAAAATCAAACCATGTGAATTGAGCTCCAATGATGTGGCTGGCCTTGGGTCAGATTTTAGTATCATGGTTCAACAAGGTAGCTATTAAAATCTTCATACTTTTTCTTGAAATAATTCTTTAGTAGTCACATAGGACAGCACACACTCATGGATTTCTTCTTTCCTTACTGTCTCTTTATTCTCAGCCTCCTGTTCCTTCTCATCTCCCTGACCTTTTAATGTTGGCCTTCCAGAAACTTTAGTCTTTGGACCTACCTTTGCACTCATTTTCTTGGTCATTTCACCCAACATACAGTTTTATGTTATTTTATTTTTTTATTTTTGAGATGGAGTTTCACTCTTGTTGCCCAGGCTGGAGTGCAATGGCGTGAACTCACCTCACTGCAACCTCTGCCTCCCGGATTCAAGTGATTCTTCCGCTCAGCCTCCCCAGTAGTTAGGATTATAGGCACGTGCCACCATGCCTAGCTAATTTTTGTATTTTTAGTAGAGATGGGGTTTCACCATATTGGCCAGGCTGGTCTCGAACTCCTGACCTCAGGTGATCCACCTGCCTTGGCTTGCCAAAGTGCTGAGATTACAGATGTGAGCCACCACGTCCAGCCTACAGTTTTAAATATCAAGTCTATACTGAGGACTCCCAAATTTTTATCTCCATCATAGACTGATATCAGCAGTATATGAGTGATTCAGTTGTTTTTGCCTCTTTGCCAGCATTTGGTGTTGTCACTATTAGTTCATTTTAGCCATTTAATAGAATATATGTACATATATATGTGTGTACACACAGGCACACATCTATATAACTACTCAACATGCCTCTGGTGAGATGACCAACAGGTATCTCAAACTTAACCTCTTCCTAACTGACTCCTGCATAGCACTCCAGATCTGCTCTTTCCTCACTCTCCTCCATCTTGTTTAACAGCAGCTCCATTGGCCAAAATTTTGGAATTTTCCTCAATCTTTTCTCTTTTTCTTACACTCCACTGTTTATTTAAACAGTAAGGAAATCTCGTGAGGTCTTCAGAATATATGCAGAATTAAATCACTTCTCTCTTGATCCCTGCCATTCCCCAGGTACAGGCCACCATCTCCTTAGGGCCTCCTGCTTTCACTCTTCCCATCCCTCATTCTGTTTCAACACAGCGTCCAGAGTGATACTTTAAAAATGAAGTCTGATAGATCATATCTTTGGCTCAGAACCATCTAGTAGCATGCCATTTCATTCTAAATAAAGGCAAAAGTCCTTATGATGAGTTACCGATCCTCATGTGATCTGGCCTTCCATTTTCCCTCTGATCTCATTCTCTACTGGTCTCCTCATTCACCGGATGCAGCCACACCACCCTCCTTGTTTTTCTTCGGACATTCCAGGCATGCTTCAGTGCCTGGGCTTTGCGCCTGCTGCTTCCTCTCCCTGAATACGTTTCCCCCACATTGTCTATAGGATGTTCTCCCCTACTTCTCTCAGATCTCTTGGATTTAGGCCTCCTGGGCCACCATATTTGAAATATCAGATTAGTTCCCCCTCCCCCATCATTCAGCATTCCTCGTAAATCTTTGCTGTTTTAAAAATAGCACTATCACTGTCTAACTTACTGTGTTATATTTTGTTAATTTTCTGTGAGTTCTTCACTAGAATATTCTTTGTAGGGAGGAGTTTTTGATTGTTTGGTTTATAAAATCTGGAACAATACCTGGCTTATAGGAGGTGCTCAATTTATAATGGGGTGAATGAATGAATGAATGATGATGAGAAAGCTGAGAATCAGTAAAGTGACTTTCCAAAACAGGTAGTGGGCAGTATAGAGTTGGGCCATAAATAGCTACACCATACAACATCCTGCTAGTTTCTAAAGCAAATGATTTGAAAGAGGCATAAAACATAATTTCTGCCCTCAGGTAGCTCATAGTTCAGTAAAGGAGTTTAGATTCATACCTATAACAGTAGAAGTAATAGCACCAAATGAAATATGGTATTATGAAGTGGTGCAAATAATATAAAAGGATGAACAGTGTTAGTAGTACATGTTTAGAAGGGATTTCTATGGTGAAAGTCACTAGGCACAGTGCACCTGGAGGACCGATTTCCATTAATTTAGAATGGTTTAAAGTAAGCTTTTGGAAACTAGGAAGATTACTTTCTGTAATCCTTTCCTAGGCCTTTGATTCTAGAAGGATTGTGTTAAAGGAGTTTTAAATATTTTATACAGTTCTTAAACATTGTTAAGCTTGAATTACATCTTTTATTATGTCTGGCCATGGACGTCATTGGATCATTTTCATTTCTTGGGAGGATTAATAAAGCACATTCCTTCTGTTGGGCCTCCAGTGCGGGGAGGGTGTTGGCCGAGCAGTGGCTGAGAAAACGTTTTTCCCCTGGTGTTTTCAAGAACCCTCTTTATTAGCTAAGTGGTGAGACATGCCACCTGGTGGTTATAGTAGTATCATTTTTCTCACTGTTCTTGGTGCTTTTCTTCTCCTTCTGATTCCAGTTATACTAGGACAACTGCTATAAACCTGGAATGTTTCACACTATATTATTTCAGTAATTTCAAAAACAGCAGAAATCACTAAGCTGTTTGGCACAAAGATTCCTATTTGGAAAGAATCAGACAAAGTGAGTGTTGAGAAAGAACAGCCAGGCAGAAAGCTTTGCATCAGTCTTAAAGTTCTTTACATTTCAAGTAAGAGGAACTGTGAAATCCATAAGACATGTGGGGTTTTTCTATTACTTTCTCCCCAGTATCTATTACAAAGATCAGCACATAGTAGGTACTTAGTAACTATTTAGAATGAGTGCATGAATGAATGAAGTATGTGTGATGTTATGGAGTACAAAGTTAGAATTAGCAACATGACCTGAATTTAGAAGCAGGTGGGATACTTATACTTTTCTCAATCTGTGGGCACCACACCATTGAAGTATATGTCTAAGATTAATTTATATTTGGTTGTTTGATTTAGCAAAACTTGCTGCCTGTTAAAAAAGAAATTAAGACCTGTCAACTTAAAGAATACATTTTGTGAGTTAAGAACTAAATGACAGGATAATTTATTACCCAAAGCAGTTTGCTTCTGAAAATTAAAGAGTTCAAGCTATTAATAATTATGCTGTGACTGCAGGCATAAACTGGGAATGTCCCGGCAAATGAGGATGTATTGTCATCTTTCTCAGCCTGCCTGTGTGTTGTTTTTAAGCTTCACTCTAGTTTATATATTTTAAATGTCATAAAATACCACATACTTAATAAGAGAAAAGGTTCTATTCGTTGCTGAAGTGGAAGTTTATCATTAATTTTTATTTATTTATTTATTTTTCCAGTTTTGGAATTCTTTATTACTTTGAACCCAAGAGACACTGATAACTAGCACAATCCAGTGAAACAGAGGAAGCAGCAGCTTAAACAAAGGAAATACATTTAAGATTATAAGTCTGGTTATAAGCTTAAAAAGTGACCCAGAAAGGGATATCATTGCTAAAAAAAAAAAAAATCCCCTTGTGACCTGGATACATTTTGCAAAGCCACAGGTTTGCAGTGTTACACAAGGGCCAAAGGAGGCCATGAGTTGTCTTTGGTTGTGGGGCCGGAGGGTAACTGTTCATGAAAATAGTGAGTGTCTGAAGATTAAGAAAATCATGCTGCAGCAGAGGAGAAGGGAGAGGAAGGCAGGAAGGGAAAGGAGATGCCTGAGGGTCAAAAGCTGAGCCCAAGCCTAAGCCCAAGCTCAAGCTCAAGCCCCAGCATGGCACAATTTTGTGAATTAACTCAGGCTGAGTCGCCTCCAGTCTTTGGAATGTCATCTTATACTGGTACTGCTGAGGCAGAGGGCAGTAATTGGTGCTTTGGGATAGGAGAAGGGGCAGTTGCTGACATACAAAATTAATAGTCAGCATCCCAAGTTCCTCAAATGCAGCCAAAATACATGTGTTCAGGCCTTTCGGCAGTACCGCCCCCAGAACTACCAGCTGTAGTGTGGTCCATTCCCAGACAGCAGCATGCAAGAATAAGTTTACAATACACTCAGCCCTTGTGGCTTAAGATCAGGGGCTCAGAGGCTGTGACAACTCATGATGCTGAAAATGTATCCAATGAAAACGAAGTACTAGCTCGTTTAGTAGTAACGAAGTACTATTAATTTTTAATATAGTCTGTTACTTTATTTTCTAATTGTAGAAGCAACATTCTTAGCTATATCTTTCTAGAATGTTGAGGCAAAAGAGTAAATTTATAGTGATTTTCACTGTTACCAGATTGCTGGAATAGGGAATTTCTGGTAGCAAGATGGGAATTTTTAAGTTGGAAGGGTCTAACAAATCATATAGCCGTCTCCATCTCATTTTTTTTGCTGAAAAAACTGAGCCCTTGCAAATGTCAGTTGCAAACCTGGGAGTAGTACTCATGTCTCTGAAGTTGTTATATAGAATTCTTTTTATTTATTTTAATAACAGTATTTATAATACTTGAAACTTTTTGAGTGCTTACTATATTTTATTTCATGCATTATGTTCAGCACTTTACATGTTTTATCTCACTTGATATTCACAACTTTATGAGATTGGCACTGTTATTGTAGCCATTTTATAGATGAGGAAACTGAAGCGTAGAGAGTTAAATAAAGAGCTCAAAATCTCACATCTAGTAAGTGGCAAAAACAGGATTTCAGCTCAAGCAATCTGATTCCAAAACAGGCTTTTCCCACTGTGCTGCCATTCTTTTGCCTGGTTTTTCTGTTAACTTCTTAAATATATGTCATGTTTCATGCTTACTTCCTCATTTTCATAAATATATTACCTGCTCACTTATACATTATATTGCTTAGAAACAAACCCAACCCTGTTTTCTTATGGACTGTATCCTGAAAATCACTTTTTAAAATATGTGGTTAAACAAGTATTTTATTAGTGCATTTATATAAATTATTTAACCAGAACACTTAACCGGTGAAAGTGCTTTACTGTGAGAGTGAGAATGTGCATGTTCTAAGAACCTCTAATTTTTAAACCTCCCTTATTCTCAGCCTTATATTTGTTAAAACCTGTGTGTTAACACAGATGCACCCATGTTAGGGGTTAATTAGAGAAACCAACCTCTTTATAGATTAGCTTGTTCATCTTTAAGTTGCTACGCAGGCACTGTAAATTCAGAGAACAATCTGATTGTAAGCCACAAATCAATGAAATTAATTTTGGGGTTGCCTTTTAAAATAGTGTCACAAAATTTAAGGATAAAGAATGCAAAAATGATGCCAATTATCTCGTCACATTAGTTTTAATTTAATTTTTTAAATTTGAAAAAACCTACTCTTAAACTTAATTGATTTTTTTAAATATGAGTTTGGAGATAATTTTTAATTCAGTAAGGTCATAGTGATTGAAAAAGTAGTTTATAATTTTTAATAAATTTATCTTGTTTTAATTTTGAGTCATATTCTAGAAGTGCTTCTTTGCAAATTGGTAAATTGCACATACATTTCCACTTACATACAAGATAATTGCTATGGTTGGTTTGTATAATAGATGCAGTGCATCTGAAGAGCTATTTTATGAGAATATTGTTTCCTGTATCTGTCACGAGCCAAAAAGAATATTTTTAAGAAAGTTATATTCTTGGTGATAGAACAGCTGATAATTTAGGAACAACTGTAAGACAGTCCACTTTTTCTGATTATGAAATAATACCATAGTTAAGTGTAATTTCCTATAATAAAATAAAAACACGAGATCTAGTTTTAGGGGAGGCATGTTGTTACCATACCTTAGAATTTCTGGAAGATGACATATTCATGCTTTTCCTGATAACTGCTGAGTCTCCTGCTCTGTCTGCCAATCCAGTCAAGAAGTCTTTGCTAGCAATCAATTAATAATACGTTTCATTTATACATATTTCCTATATATAGTATGTTATTGATTATCTCAGTACCACTGAAGAGAGGTTATCTGGGTCATTGGAGCTTTGCTTCTAGATTTGTGAAGCCATAAACCTATATATTTAAAATAGGAGGCCAAAAAAAAAAAAAGACCATTGCTTTATATAGTTAGATTTTCAGTGAATTGAGAGTTTATCATTTGTAATTATACATTAATCAAATATAAGGCATAATATACCCCCCTGCTTATATCAGCACCATTTTAAATGTAATGTTAAAAAATAATAAATGGAGAAGTAGATAGCTAACAAGTAGGCTTAATTTAATAAGACAAAGTAAATGGCATTTGGAAACCTCATGGATTTAATGTTTTATTTAAATGATTTCTGATTTTTAAAAAGTAAATATTGTATCCAGAAGGCTGAGAAACAAGTTAGTAGGGAGATTTTTTCTTTGCAAAAAAATTTTACAGTTGTGTCTTTAACATTGTACCACAAACTGTTGTCCTACCAGTCTCTTTGTAAGAAAGCTATAGACATGTTGGGAATGAATGAGCTCTTTCCTTTTTAAAATATCAGTTTTACATCATTCAGGTTCCAATCATTGCACTTACTGCTACTGCAAGTTCCTCAATCCGGGAAGACATTGTACGTTGCTTAAATCTGAGAAATCCTCAGATCACCTGTACTGGTTTTGATCGACCAAACCTGTATTTAGAAGTTAGGCGAAAAACAGGGAATATCCTTCAGGATCTGCAGCCATTTCTTGTCAAAACAAGGTAAGGATTTAATGGTTGATGAATTTTGGTAATGATTTCCTTTTTTTTTTTTTTTTTAACAACTTATGTATTTTATGTTATTTACGATTTCCTTCTAATGCATATTTAACATATTTCAAATTCCACCTAGTTTTGGTTCAAGTCAAGCATGATGTTATATAATCAATTCAGTGATTGAGACTAGTGTATTTTTAAAAGCAGAAACCAATTCTCCTAATATTTTAATACCCCATTCTGTTGCTTAAACAGGGCATATACTATTTATTTTTATTTTTTAAAATTTTACTTATTTATTTATAGAGACAGGGTCTCTCTGTCATCCAGGCTGGAGTGCAGTGGTGTGATCACAACCCACTGCAGCCTCAAACTCCTGGGTTCAAGCAGTCCTCCTGCCTCAGTCTCCCAAGTAGCTGTAACTACAGTCTTGCACCACCATGCCTGGCTAGGACATATACTTTTAATGATTGATAAGTAAACAAGCAAACATAAAATGACTCTTTCATCTGAATTCTGTCTAGTTTACTAATTACATGACTTCAGTCTTAAGGAGCTTAGAAAAAGGTCATCTTACAAACACAGTGGAGCCTGTATTGTGTTCCAAGGACTATTGTAGGCGCTTTCTATATAAAATGATCTAATTTAATCCCTATAACTGCTCAGTAAGTTACGTATTATTTTCATTGTTGAGGAAACTGGCATTAGTACTTTTTTCTGTTTATTTTGTTTAAAGGCATTTTAAATATATATGTTAAGAAGTTTTCAAAAGCCTTTATTTTACTTTTTATAAGCCTTTATTTTACTATTTGAGACAGGGTCTTGCTCTGTCACCCAGGCTGGAGTGCAGTGGCGCAATCCCGGCTCACTACAACTTCCACCTCCTGGGTTCAAGCTATTCTCCTGCCTCAGTCTCCCAAGTAGCTGAAATTACAGGTGTGCGCCACCATGCCAGGCTAATTTTTGTATTTTTTAGTGGAGACAGGGTTTCACCATGGTGGCCAGGCTGATCTCGAACTCCTGACCTCAAGTGATCCACCTGTGTTGGCCTCCCAAAGTGCTGGAATTACAGGTGTTGGCCACTGCGCCTGGCCAGTTTATAATTTTAAACATTAAAATAAATGCTTCTTGTCCAATCATGGTGTCTCACACCCATAATGCCAGCACTTTGGGAGGCACACGTTGGAGAATCACTTGAGGCCAGGAGTTCGAGACCAGCCTGGGCAACATGGTGAATCCCTGTCTCTACAAAAAATACAAAAATTAGCTGGGCATGGTGGTGCATGCCTGTAGTCCCAGCTATTTGGGAGGCTGAGGTGGGAGGATCATTTGAGCCCAGGATGTTGGGGCTGCAGTGAGCTGAGATCACACCACTGTACTCCAGGCTGGATGACAGAGCAAGGCCCCATTTCAAAAAAAAAAAAAAGCTTCTACCAATACAAACACAAAACAAGCATAGACAAATAGAGTTTAAAGAACATCATTGGTGTTTTCCTCTGAAGGGAATATTGATGCTAGGCCAAGAAAATCCTGGAGTTATTCTTGAGGACCTTAAGGAATAATTGAAATGTAGGATTTGCTCCTGGCTTTCTTGTCCTATATTCAGAATAAAACAAGAATGGATCGAATATATTCTGAGTGTTCTGGCCATTCTAGTGCTCTCTGAAGTGAGTACTCACTGTGTTTCACTTCCCTTTCATCCTAAAGAGGAAAAGTTCTTTTGAAGAAGGCTGTTTGTCCTAGGTTAGAGTCTCCACAGTCAGATCATTATCTCCTCCTAATCTTCGATCCTGTTCAGTCTCTATGGCACTTTCCCTTATAATAACACTCTCTATGGCACTTTCCCTTATAATAACACTCTCCTTTTTAAAGCAGTTTGCCTTTTTTGTGTGTAATATTGTTCTCCTGGTTTTCTGACGTCCTGGTCCTCTTATAATATCCTATGCAAATGTTTCTTTCTGTTTTTCATGTTGACTCTGCTAATTGAGGTCTTTGTTACTTTTTAGCCGAGACTATTATAATTTCCCCAACAGATATCCCCTCTCCCCAGTGCCCCTTGTTGCTTTCTATGCAGTTTACACATTATTGTCTGCAAACACATCCTTAAGTCTGGAATACTGTTCTGGAACTCCTTATTAGGAAATAAAGACCAGACTCAGTGTAACATTCAACAGTATTGAAGATCTAGGTATTTAATATGAATTTTTTTTTTTTAAGGAGATCAAGAAAGATTTTTGTACCCATTTTTAATCCTCCAAGAAGACTTAGGATAGCAGGAAACCATTGAGAGTCAGAATGCTTTCTACAGATCTTAGGTGAACAGAAACTTTCCTCTTCATGAGCAGTGAGGTAGAGGGTAATTAAGGCTTCAGAGCATTGCCCGTTATTTCCATCTTCTTCCCTTCCTTTAATTCTGCTAAATTCCTTTAATTTGTTTATCAGTATTCACGTATTTTTATCCATTGAGCTGTGTTTCTTAAACTAACCCTATTTTGTTAAAGTCTTAATTATAATATATTCATAGTACATTTAAGTGAGATAGATGAGTCTCTCATATAATTTAGTGGTTAGATTAGATTAGAATTTTCTCCCCTCAGAAAATTAAGAGGAAATAAAAGTCTGTAGCAAATCACTTGGCAAAATAATGGCTCCTTTTGTAATAGGAATTTTTACTCTTTTGATTTATCTGTTACGTAAGTTCACATTTTTACATATCTTCCACCTTTTTTAAAAAAGAGTGATATATAGTCAATATCAATTTGAACAACACTGTTGCATATAAATTGAAAAGGACTCCAATTTTCTAATTCCATACCTCAGTTGTGATCACTGTTGGTATTTTGGCATTTAGTTATGTAGACTTCCTTTCTCTGACTCTACTACTGTGCAGATATATAGTTGCAGTTTTTTGTTGTTGTTAAGTTGATACAGAAATAGTTGCATACTATATCCATTATTTATGCAAATTTTTTTCATTTAAAGTATCTTTGCTATCTTTCCTATCTTTCCATATATTGCATTTTCTTAAATTAGAGCCTTAATATATAGGATATTACAATATCTAGGTTTTGTTGAGTAGTTTTTTCTTCTTTGAAAACATGTTTTTAAAGTAAGATTTTTTTTTTTTTTTGACATGGAGTCTTGCTCTGTCGCCCAGGCTGTAATGCAGTGGCGGGATCTTGGCTCGTTGCAGCCTCTGCCTCCTGGGTTCCAGCGATTCTCCTGCCTCAGCCTCCTGGGTAGCTGGGATTACAGGCTCATGCCATCATGCCCTGCTAATTTTTGTAGTTTTAGTAGAGACGGGGTTTCACCATGTTGGCCAGGCTGCTCTCGAACTCCTGACGTCAGGTGATCCGCCCGCCTTGGCATCCCAAAGTGCTGGGATTACAGGCGTGAGCCACTGTGCTGGCCTTAAAATAAGATTTTTATACACTAAAAGAAAACTTACATTTTTCACTCCATTAAGTAGTTCACTGTGAATTTTTGATATTGAAGCCCATTTGGTTGCTGTCAAAAATAGATTTGAACAGATTATTCAGTATGACTCTTGTAGTGAAATTATTGCCTTGTTTCCTCTGCTTAAGTTTTCAGTGGCTTTTGCCATAGTCCTTAAAGGTTTTATAATTTTTTTAATGTTTAATTTTTAAATGTTTGCTTAATATTTCATAGTATGAGTGTAGATAATGATGAACATTTAGATGACTTTTTACTATTATAATGTTGCAGTGAATATTTGTTTACATTTATCTTTTGGCCAATAAGCAAATATTTTTGTAAATTAGAATCCTAAAATTGAAATTGGATCAAAAGTTATATGCACTTGAAATTGATTAACTTTTCCTAAATCTAAAATAGTATAGTCTTTTTTATATTGTCAGCATAAATGAATGCACTTATGTAAATGAATATTTTTAGGCGTTAAGTAAAATATTCTATGGAAATTGAACATTTAAGTTGTTTATACTTCTATGGAAATCGTTTACGCTTTTAATAAAGAAGCACAAGTTTCTACAAAATACATTCTAATAGATGTTTCTATAACATTCAGTCTCAAGATTACTAGTAAATACTTCTTTGAACTGTAAAAGCAATCTTTCAATATTATAAGAAAGCTCTTGCTTTAGTAAACATTTAGAAACTCAGCTTTATTATCATAAGCAAGAATAAGAACAGTGTAACAAGTTTTATGCACACTCCTTTGTAAACCCTCACCAGACTAATTGTTAATCTGGTGCCTTGCATTTCCCAAAGTATTTGTATCTGTCGTTTATAAGTTTTTATCAAGGTTTCAGCTAAAACAAATAAATTTGTTTCTGGTTTTAGCTTTAATTTGAACTGAAACAGTCAAAACTGAGTTTTGGGGACTTCACACAATTCATTTGGACATTTGATTCTCCATAATGTTTTAAATTTTCATGCACTTAAATATATCATTATTTTTGATAGGCTTTCTTCCTTTAGTCTTTTCTTTAGAAGGTAGAAAGGAAGAATTAAATAAGATAAAACCAAACGGGTCTGAAGCATGTATAAAGTATATATGTTTGCTCTTTTGTTCTTCTTTTTCTTTAGTTCCCACTGGGAATTTGAAGGTCCAACAATCATCTACTGTCCTTCTAGAAAAATGACACAACAAGTTACAGGTGAACTTAGGAAACTGAATCTATCCTGTGGAACATACCATGCGGGCATGAGTTTTAACACAAGGAAAGACATTCATCATAGGTTTGTAAGAGATGAAATTCAGGTATGAGGATCAATCATCATTGCTCTCCGTTGCTCATAGTGGAAGTGGATATTTCTCAAATGTTTATTTACCAGATCTTTATTGAATACTTTCTTTGTGTTGAACATAAAGCAGTCCCTCTGATAAATGTGGGAGAACAAACTTGCAGATTAGTATAAATAGCAATCTGTACCTAGTGCTTAGGTGCACAGAGGAGGGAGGAATAGCTCTGTCAAGGTAGTTGTGTAATGGGGGTGGTCCATCCAGGAAAATTCAATTAGAGTCCAAACATGTAAATAGAAGTTTTTCAAGTATGCCAGGCCAGTAGGTGATGAGGGGAAAGGAATTGGTTATAGAATTCCAGGAAGAAGGACTAGCAGGTGCAAAGACACTTTGATATGAGAACACATACTGGGTTCAGGAAATGTGACTGGTATGGAATGGTTGGAGGGAAAGACAATGTGGGGTAGGAATGGCACAAAGTATGGACAAAGAGGCAGGGTGGAACTGTTAGAGACTTGAGAGAACAGTTGAATGGGTCGGTTGGCCAGGTTATAGATGGCTTTAAAACTTGCAAAGAAGCAGTCTGGGCTTGGTATCATATACCTGTTAGTTTTCACTGACTACTTTAGCCTTAGAATTTTTAGTTTAGATACAATTTTCTGTAAGAGGTAAAACGGATTAAAGTAGAATAACTCTGGCTGAAGTTAATGTGAGGGAAAAGGAGGTACAAGAGTCTCTAGACCTTGAAGACACTCCCTGTTGGGGTCTTATAATCCTTGGAGTGCCGCAGAATCATTTGAAAACCATCTTGATGTACTACTCTGTGTTTTTAAACAAGATAATAGGATTATAGAAACATTAGACTGGCAGCAATAAGTTGGATTGATTTGAAGAAGAGAAACTGAAGAAGGGAAAGGGTATCGATGCAGCTATTGTGAAATTCTACAGTTGAGATTCCTGACCTGATTGGACTGGCTCAGTGGGTGTCATAGAGGATTTATTTGGGAGGATTTAAGTTCAAGGCACATGAGTAGGTTTAAGTCAACAACTTGACACTGTCAACATGAAATCCACACTGTAACTATAAGTCCGAGGAAGAGCCCTCTCCTGAAGTTAGGAATTTAACTTCAGCTCTCGCATTTTCTGTCCCACTGGTCATCCATTTCTTCTCTATCCATCTCTTTTTCTGATATCTAGTTGTTATCAGTGTTGTTGAAAAGCTTAAGTATGATTCATATTCACTGTCTATAAAGTTCACTACACATAGTCATGGTGTAATGCATACCCGCCTGAAAGCATCTAGTCTCTCTTTTCCTTCTTTCCAAAGATAAGAATACCATTCACAGCTGTTTAGAATAGAAATTTTATCCAAATTCTTCAGTGTTTATATTTTTGTTCTGTTATTTCAGTGTCTTGAATATTGTCAAATGACATTTATTAGCTACTACTGGTACTACTGAATCTTAATAATCAATCTTCAAGCCATTAACTGACCAATGGTTTCTTCTATCTTAATGTATTAGTAATTATTCATTTAGAGTAAAACATCTCCCAGAACATGAAAGAATACAAACTTTATTCATGTTACGTTGTGACAGGAGACTTTGCTGGATGCGCCTGATTTTCCTGCCAATTCACAGCTTCATTAAAACAGTAATGCTTTGAAATATGGCTTAGGAAACTTCACAATGATCATTAATTACACCTAATTTCTGGAAGAGTATATGCATGTATGTGTTGCGGTATTCTCCCTTGCTGTGGCAGGATGTCACAAATTTTTATCCACATTACGAAAATTTAAAAATTGATATGGTTTTTTCTCCCTACGTTGATATCAGATATTCTGTTTTATCTGACAGCTGGCCCAATGTACTCCTACTTTGCCATTATAAAGAATTCAAAAGCTTCATATTTGCATTGAAAGTTCTCAAACACTTTGTAAAGATGATGAAAGTATGTTTCATCATCTATGTAGAATAGTCAGGTGTTCTTGCAATTGATTACTTGCTACCGAGAATTGAATACCTACTGAGTGCATAATGTATAGAATTCTAGATATTCACTTTGGTGTGTTTTTACAGTTGTTATATACCTTAGTGTGGCTCTAAAAGTGGAGGTGACAGCTGTAGCTCTTAATGTCTTACACTGAGTGATGTTTAGAATCTTAAATTTTCTTTTATAATTTTAGAAAAAAGTATACTTTTCTTTCTTATTTTTATAACCAGATCCAAACACATTTGCATGTAGATAGGCATTTTTAGTCTTGAACATTCATTTTTACTTTTAATTCTCACTTTTATTAGTTTCGTATCTTTTTGTATTTCATTTCCCCTTTCAAGATGCCTTGAGTCCTTTCTTTTTAGGAATGATGTTGTGAATAAATTATTTGATAAAATGTCTTCACACCTGAGAGTTTATAAGGATAGTTTGAAAATCATGTCTGTAAAATAGGTTGATCTCACCTAAAAATAATACCATATAATTAAAATTAGAATTATTATTGTGTTGCTTATTGACTCTTACATATATCAAAAAATTGCTGAGTCTTATTCAGCCAGAGCTTTTACTTAGTATGATATTTATTCCTATATTTACTTTTTTCTCACCTTTCTCATATTTTCTTTTACTTACTCAGCATTTTCCTCCTTTCCTCCCTCCTTTCTTTTCTTCTTTCCTTCTTTTCTCTTCCTTTCGTATTCCTGGTCCATCTTAGCATGTAATTTTTCTTTATGAAATGGCATGCAGATAGGTCTACTGTTCTTACAGTAAAAAACTTCAAGGCCTCATGTCTTTCCCACTTCTGTTTCCCATTCACAACCTTTTTAGCTGATTCTTTTGGTACTTTACCACTATATCTTGCCATAGTTTACGTACCTGGCTCCTACTTAATTTTTTGTTTATTTGTGTATTAGTCGTAGGCATTATTTATCGACTCTTCTCTCTGAAAGATGAAAGGTTAGCTCTCTTTCACATTCTTAACTGCCCTTTTTTCTTACCTTGTCCATGTATTTCTAACCCCCTTTCCTCCTAATATGTTTATGTCATAATTTTGGCTAGATTAGTGTATACGATTTACATAATTATTACTCTGTAAATGCTTTTTATGATCTCTGAGCCATGTAGTATATTATGGCTATTTTTCTTTCTTATCTATTTGTATTTTTATTGTTATTACCTAAAAAAAAATTTTCTATGTCTTATCGCTAATTCTTCCCTAAAATTTCCCACAATTGTGTAAACTTACCTCAGTATATTCATAGATATGAGACATTCTATCAATTTTACCCTCTTAAAGATGCAGAGATAATGCATTATGTTTCATCCCACCATCTTTAATGAGAAGCTTCCATCTTAGATTAATATTAGAGAATGCTAAAATACTCTGCAATCAGGTAGGGACACTTGAAACTTCATTATAATGCAAAAGTTTTCTTTAACACAATAAATATTTTGAGCCCCTTTTGTGTCTTGTATTCATAGGAGTTCAGATAGACCACTTTATTTACTATTTTTTATAGAGAGTGAACAGAAATCCCATTTCTAGTCACCAGTCCTTAATCTGTAAATCAGGCAGATAATCTGTAAATGATTGGTTGAAATCACATTGAATTCCACTTTGTGCCAGGGACTTAAGTTAACAAACAAATTATTCTTACAAAAAGGTATAAATATAAGGTTTTCATTCTGCTAAATATGTTTGTCAAACTGTGTTGTGATTTGTTCTCAGTGTGTCATAGCTACCATAGCTTTTGGAATGGGCATTAATAAAGCTGACATTCGCCAAGTCATTCATTACGGTGCTCCTAAGGACATGGAATCATATTATCAGGAGATTGGTAGAGCTGGTCGTGATGGACTTCAAAGTTCTTGTCACGTCCTCTGGGCTCCTGCAGACATTAACTTAAATAGGTAAAAAAAATTTATGGTTTTTACTCTTGCAGATTTCTTTCTTTCTTTCCATATAAACCTCAAAAGTGTTTGAGGCTATTTCCAGTATCCCAAGTAATTTGTGAGTGCATTTAAAGTAAAAAAAAAAAAAAAAGAAAAAGAAAACCTCCCCAAATCCAGAGGACATGTAAGAAGAACATTTGTGGTAAGAGTTGCCACTTGGAGATGAGCTAATTTCAGCATGCCTTAGTTAGTGTGAGGAATTAACTAAATCAGGACATACTTGGGCCTGTCACAGAGATCCTATGGAATACTTTCCTACCATTGTGCATTAATGAACAGGTTCTTTTCCTCTCCTCAGATCCTGTCAAGTTGCGATGTCTTCAGCCATAGTTACTTCAACTACCACTGATTTTGTTACTGATTCTTTCTTCCCATGCTACAGTGGTGATTATTCCAGAGGATTTCTCTCAGTCCCTATTTGACTCTTGTTACTATTTGTTTTCTTGGTTAGTTCCATGAGACCATGCCAGTTCTCCTTGACTGTGTATGAATCATTGTGTTGCACTGTACTGACAGACTGCCGTAAGTCAATATTAAGTGTTCAGTATCTAAGTGCAGGAGAACCTTTCTACTTAAGTACTCAACAAGTAGTTTGTTGGCACTTAAGTTCTATGAGATTTTTTGTTGTAAAGGAAAACATTATCTTGCAAAGATTTTGGGGCAGCATTTACCAATACTTTGTTCCTTCATCCGTAGGAAAAAGAATCTCAGGAGAAAAACCTATACATGGTAACCAATGGGGCTGCCAAGCTGATGAAGTATTTTCAGAGTACACCTTTGTGTAGCTGAATAAATTGAGATCTTGAATGGACATATTAGCTCATTTTAGTAAAATGATAAGAGAGTGCCTCCCACTACAGTTTTTGTTTTTATGCATCATTAAACAATGTGTTTTTGATTCTCCACTGTGTTCCATGAACTATGCTGTGTGTGGGAGATATAGTAGTAAAGAAAAGCAAAGTACCTGCTTCCATAGAATTCAGTATAATGGGAATGGTAATTCTTTAGAGAATCACATAACTATGGATACATAGGCTTCATTTTACTGTTCTCCTTTTGTGTTTGAAAATGTCAACAATCAAAATTTTGTAAAAAAGGAATCATGCAACATATTTAAAATTATAACTGTGTTAAGTGTAATGAAGGGAAATTGCACTGAGTAGTAAGAATATATAATGGTGTGTGGTATTTCCCAAGTTAAAAAGGTCAGATAAGGCTTCCTTGTGGAAGTGATAGTTCAAATCTGAAAGAAGAATAGGAATTAATTAGGTAAAAATGTTTGATGCAAATTTTAAGATTTTCCTTCTGAGTAGTCAGTAGCTTTTCCTTCTTAACATAGAAGATGACAAAACCATCCTTTTTTTGTACATAACAATTCTTGTTTTCCTTTAGACAGTTGTATCTGTCAAGCTTCTTATGATCTAATTTAAATAATTGGGATAGAACACAGCTGTACATGTTACTATTAAATATGGAATATATCAAACATAAGTTGATTCCTACCAGTTCTGATTTTATTTGTGTATTTTGTTAAAGGTACTGAGGACATTAATATCCAGTTTTATATTGTGCATTTGAAGGTTCATCAATAAATACAATTCTTGTTTCTCTGGGTCTTAAAAGATATTTTAAATGGTTATCTCATTAAGATTTAACAGGAAATAACAGTGATTCAAATAAAATAGTGGTGCCAGAAACCCATACTTGAATTTTGGGTACAGACAGGTTACCCTTTGCATCAATCCTGAGGAAACTAAAACTATAGGATTAATCAGGATAAAAAAGAATTGAGCAAGGATTCAGGAGGGATCTGTATCATCCTGGTGACAACCCTCTTCTAGAAAAAACTAGAAAGTCTAAGAATAAATGAAGTTGCTGGTTCTCACCTGGAAAGGTCAGTTACTCACAAAATTTTTAGAGTCTATCTTATGCCATAATTCTATCACTGAGAGAAGAAACTT
This sequence comes from Pan troglodytes, assembly GCF_028858775.2. Taxonomy (NCBI): domain Eukaryota; kingdom Metazoa; phylum Chordata; class Mammalia; order Primates; family Hominidae; genus Pan; species Pan troglodytes. The sequence continues at coordinate 39,514,095 of NC_072405.2, forward strand.
GTCCAGTCATGTAATCTTCATGTAAATTTATGTTTTTAATTGCAGAATTCATACCACAGGCAAAGTCCCAATGTCTGCATTTGCTGTTACCTTAAATAGTCAAACCCCAAAGTTATTGTAATCTTTTTTTAACAGAGAATAATTTGCAGAATAATCTCGGTCCAGTAGATCTTTCAGTGGATCCAAATGATTTCCATGAATGGTTTAGAATTTTTTTAATTTTCAAATTGTTTTTATTCTGTGGAATACTGGACTTATTTTTGTAGTCCCAAAAGAAAAATAAATATTTATTTATTTGCCGTTAAGAGTTGTAGTTTTGTTTTCTCAAATTTGTCCTGACACTGACGAGATTAGTTAAACGTAGGTCATCTGAACCAAATACAAGGAAGGAAGGACCCAGTTCTGAAGAGTGTGGGCGTTTCTTTTCTTGTTTTTTTTTTTTTTTTCTATAGGAGGGGAACGAGGTGAACTAAACAAACAAACCAAATAAAGCAAAAAAGAACTGATTTTTATCCCTTGAGGTAGAAAGAATGAGATTACAGTGGACCCCCTTGTCTGCATTTTCACTTTCTATGTTTTAGTTACTCACAACCACGTCCAAAATGTTAAATAGAAAATTCCAGAAATAAACAATTCATAAATTTTAAATCAGTGGTGGCTTTGAGTACTGTAATGAAATTTTGTGCCATCCCACTCAGTCGGCCTCGACTTCCCTTAGAATCATCCCTTTGTCCGGTGCATTCACATTGTATTTACTCCCTGTCTGTTAGTCACTTGTTGCAGTATCGCAGTGCTTGTGTTCAAGTAACACTTATTTTACTTAAGAATGACCCCAAAGCACAAGAGTACTGTGCCTAATTTATAAATTAAACTTTTTCATAGGTATATACATATAGGAAAAAACATAATACATACAGGATTTGGTTGGTACTATTCTGCGGCTTCAGGCATCCACTGGACGTCTTGGAATGTATCCCTTGTGGATAAGGAGGAACTGTATATGGTTAACCTAGGAGCTAGAGTCAACAGTTGGAAGAGACTTTGGGGATAATTACATGGAAGGGCATGCTGGGTGGTCGTTTCAGATGACAAGAATGTTTTTGAATAACGGATCATTTGTGTCTTCAGACTTTCCAGAACTCCTTGAGAATTATGCAGAGGTATTTAATCAGTCAGAAGGTTGAATAGTCAAATTATTAGTGAGTGAAGTCTATTTTGATGAGGATTTTACTAATGCTGTCCCTTAGATATTATAAGTAAATCGTTGTTTTCTTTTGAAATATCTGAAACCTAGTTAACATGGACTTTTATTTGTTCTTGCAAAGATATGCAAAGCTATTTGGGAGATTGTCATCATCTGATATTTGATATTCATGGGCTTTCTTCACAGAAGACTAGAAATTAACAGAGTCGCGACGAATTATGGCTGCATTGACTTTAAAAAACAAACACCTCTTTAATGTTATTTAACAATTTTGAATAAATTTGATATGGCAAACAAATCAGTTATAATCGATTGAGAAAGGAACTTAATTCTAATACTTGACTGGTGTCCCATAATAACCCATAATACTAAGAGACAGTTTTGGAGGGCAAGAAGTCCTGAAGAGCTGATAGAGATAAAGGTTCAAATTTGAGCTTCTTTCAGTGTTCCTTACGTCAATGCTTTTAGTTTCTCATACAAAATAAAATAAAGAATGACCTTTTTACTGGGAAAAGGTAAAAAGTAATAAATTGTAGAAGCATTGTTTGAAGCCAAAAAGTGTGTGACATGTAAATTGAAATGAAAAACCTTAGAGTTTTTGATACTTTTTCAAAGCAGCTAAAGAATTGATACTTGGACACAGGAAGAATTTTTTTTCAAAAGCAATTTTTATAAAATCAGAAAAATGTTTACCTCTTGTTGGGGGCATTGACTGGAAAGGAATACGACAGAACTTTCTGAGATGCTAGAAATGTTTTTTTTATCTTGATGGGGTGTGGGTTTTGTAGATAATGAAAAATAAACAGTAAAAAATAAGTAAAAAAAAAGTAAGAAAGTTGCCAATACAGTTTTACATATTCCTGTGATGTTTTTAATCGACAGGCACCTTCTTACTGAGATACGTAATGAGAAGTTTCGATTATACAAATTAAAGATGACGGCAAAGATGGAAAAATATCTTCATTCTAGCAGATGTAGGAGACAGTATGTATTATTTATTTTATGCCAATAGTATGGATTTATGGATGATGCTCTTTTAAGACAACAATTTGGCTAAATAATTATCAGTATTTTGAAAAAATATTTTGTTGCTGTTACATGTGTGCTGAATTTTTAAGGCTAACTTCTTTGTGTCTGAGTAAACTGAAGTCAAATAATGAAGTCCCAAGTGAATCAATTAATGATGATTTTACCTCATTATTTTCAGGAATGAACTTAACATATACGTTTCTGTTCTTTTATTTAATTTAAAATTTTGTCTTGGGTAGAATCATCTTGTCTCATTTTGAGGACAAACAAGTACAAAAAGCCTCCTTGGGAATTATGGGAACTGAAAAATGCTGTGATAATTGCAGGTCCAGGTAAAGATTTCTTATTACAGATGGACATTCTAAAAGTCTTTCTTTCTCTTCCTTTTCATGTTTAACTGAATTTTTGTTGAATGATAAGTATTTCAGTTTTTTAAACAAAACAATGAATGTGTTTAGATATAAGAGAAAGCAAACAATATTAAAGTATTTTGCTTAAAAAATAGATAAAGCAATAAAATGGTAGCCCTAAATCTAAACATATCGTTATATTAAATGTAAATGATCTAAAATATTATTTAAAGGTGTAAATTGTAAGAATTGGTTTAAAAACATGACCCTGTTCTGTACGTTGTCCACAAGAAATCCACTGTAATTATATAGATAGGTTTAAAAAAGAATGAAACATTACATTCCATGAAAACATTAATCAAAAGGAAGTTGGAGTTACTTTAATATCAGACAATGGACACTTTGGAGCAAAGAATATTATCAGGATAAAGAAGGATATTATATGATGTAAAAGAATCATTTCACCAATGTATCAGTCAGGGTTCACCAGAGAAACAGGACCATTGATATTATGGATATATATATATATATGGGTAGGGAAAGGAAGAACAAATATGGGGAGAGAGGGATGAGGCAACTGATTTTGAAGAATTAGCTCATAAAATTGTGGGGGTTGGCAAGTCTGAAATTTATAGAGCAGGTCAATAGGCTGGAAACTCAGGCAAGAGGTGATATTGCAGTCTTGAGGCAGAATTTCTTCTCTAGCAAACCTAGTTTTTGCCCTTTAGTCCTGCCACTGAGTGGATGAGGCCCACCCACGTTATTGACAGTAATCTCCTTTACTTAAAGTCAACTGATTATAAATGTTAATCACGTCTACAAAATATTTTACAGCAACATCTAGATTAGTGTTTGACCAAACAACTGAGCATCATAGGCTAGCCAAGTTGATGCATAATATTAATCATCACAACCAAGAAGACATCATCCTAGAGATATATATATATATATATATATATTATACACACACACATATATGTTCTACCAAACATTTAGAAGACAAAATAATACCAATTCTATAGCATGATTCCATTTATATAATAGTCTTTGAAACATAAAACTATACTAGAGGGATGAAGAAAAGATCAGTGGTTATTAGAGATTGGGGGAGGGAGAAGGTATGATTCCAAAGGATAGTACAAGGCAGTATTTTGGAGTGATAGATTTATCGTGCCCTGATTGTGATGGGAGTTAGATGAATCTACGGATATCTTAAAATGTGTAGAACTTTACACATACATACAACCAATTTGCCTATGTTAATTGAAAAAATAAAATAAAAACAAATTATTTACCTGGTGGGTTAGCTACATACCTAAGTTCAATAGCTGCGTTACTGTAAGACAAAAGAAGCATTATTAGGGATGGAGTTGTTCTCTGTGTAATGACAAATACTTCCTTCACTAAGAAGACAGAATTGTCTTATGCACCTTTAAAAAAAAACAAAAACAAAAAAAACACAACCAACAAACAGTAACTTGCCTGGTGCGGTGGCTCACACTTGTAGTATTAGCACTTTGGGAGGCTGAGGTGGGAGGATCACTTGAGACCAGGATTTTTAAGACCACTCTGGGCAAAAAACCGAGACTGTGTCTCTACAAAAATAAAAAATAAATAAATAAAAAAAATTAGCTAGGCATAGCATTATGTGCCTCTAGTCCCAGCTACTCTGGAGGCTGAGGTGGAAAGATCACTTGAGCCTGGAAGGTTGAGACTGCAGTTGCAGTGAGCCATGATGGCACCACTACACTCCAGGCTGGGCATCAGAGTAAGACTTTCTCACATAAAAAAAATAATAATGATGATAAAAACTAGTCTGGGCATGGTGGCTCACACCTGTAGTCCCAGCCCTTTGGAAGGCCGAGGCAAGAGAATTGCTTGAACCCAAGACTTTGAGAACAGCCTGGGCAACATAGCAAGACCCCATCTCTATTTAAAAAAAAAAACAAACTTAAAAATCCAGCAAATACATAAAGCACAAAGCCGACAGAAGAGGTGGAGAAATCAACAAATCCACCATCAAAGTGGGAGAATTTGATATAATTTTAAGTTATTGGTAGGGTAAACAATCCAAAAATTAGTACACTGTAGAAAATTTGGTCAACATAGTAATAAGTTTGCTTATTACTATTTATCAGTATACATAGTATACTGATTTATCAGATACATAGTATACTGATTTATCAGATACATAGTATATGGAGCCCTAGACCAAGCAACTATAGCAGTGTATCTCAAGTATTTTTACTTCATGACCCACATAGCAAATGATATGTGTATATAACACACTGGACTAATTGTCAGAGTTCAGTTTCTGTCCAAAACCCTAAGATCTGGAGTGATTAACCTTTCAGCACTCTTAGAACTCACTTGTTTGTAGCACACTGATTGAGAAGCACTGAAAGACTTCACTCCTCAAACATACATGGAATATTTCTAAAAACTATGTATTGGGCCGGGTGCAGTGGCTCATGCCTGTAATCCCAGCACTTTGGGAGGCCGAGGCGGGTGGATCCTGAGGTCAGGAGATCGAGACCATCCTGGCTAACATGATGAAACCCCGTCTCTACTAAAAATACAAAAAATTAGCCGGATGTGGTGGCGAGTGCCTGTAGTCCCAGCTACTCGGGAGGCTGAGGCAGGAGAATGGTGTGAACCCAGGAGGCGGAGCTTGCAGTGAGCCGAGATAGCGCCGCTGCACTCCAGCCTGGGCAACAGAGCGAGACTCTGTCTCAAAAAAAACCAACCAACTGAACAAACAAAAAAACTAAAAAAAAAAAAACAAAAAAAAACTATGTATTAGAGCATGGGTTGGCAAACTATGGCCTGTAGACCAAATCTGCATGCTGTTTTATTTTTTTTTATTTTTTTTATTTTTTTGACATAGGGTCACTACAGGCTGTCACACAGGCTGGAGAGCAGTGGTATGATCATAGCTCGCTGTAACCTCAAATTCCTGGGCTCGAGCAATTCTCTTGCCTCACCTCAGCTTCCCAAGTAGCTACAGGCATGCACTACCAGGCCCAGTTAATTAAAAAAAATTTTTTTTTGGTAGAGACAGTCTCAGTATGTTGCCCAGGCTGGTTTTCAAACTCCTTGCCTCAATCAGCCCTCCTACTTCAGCCTCCTAAAGTGCTGGGATTATAGGCATGAGCCATCACACTTGACTAATGCTTTTGTAAATAAAGTTTTCTCAGAACACAGCCATGCCTTTTGTTTATGTGTTATGTAGGGCTGCCTGAGTTAAGTAGTTGGCTACAAAGCCTATCATGGCCTATAAAGCCTGAAATACTTACTATCTGGTCCTTTATAGAAAGTGTTTTCTGACCCTGTACTAGACTAGCTTGTCTCAAAATTCTTCAATGAATTTGGAAGTTTTCTCACCACATTTTCTGACCATAATGCACTTGAGTTAGAAGTAAATAAGCGGATAAACAACAAAATCCTCATGCATTTGGAAATTAAAAATAACACGTAAATAATTCATATTCAAAGAAAAAATCAAACTGGAAATTAAAAAAAATTTTAAACCTACAGATAACTACATTAATATGCATTAACATTTTTAGAACTTAGGGATAGTTACAATGATATACATTAAAACTGGTAAGAGGCTGGGTGCGTTGGCTTACGCCTGTAATCCCAGCACTTTGGGAGGCCGAGGCTGGGGGATCACGAGGTCAAGAGATTGAAACCATCCTGGCCAACGTGGTGAAACCCCGTCTCTACTAAAAATACAAAAATTAGCTGGACATGGTGGCACGCGCCTGTAGTCCCAGCTACTTGGGAGGCTGAGGCAGGAGAATCGCTTGAACCTGGGAGGCGGAGGTTGCCGTGAGCCGAGATTGGGCCACTGCACTCCAGCCTGGCGACAGAGCGACACTCTTGTCTCAAAAAAAAAAAACAAAAAACAAACAAACAAAAAAAGGGCCCAGTGGCTCACACCTGTCATTCTAGCTCTTTGGGAGACTGAGGAGAGAGGATCAGTTGAGGCCAGGGTTCAAGACCAGTCTGGGCAACATAACGAGACCGCATCTCTACAAAATTTTAACAACAACAACAAAAAAACTGGTAAGAGGCAACATTGAATAGTACTTTGTGGGAGTTTGTTAGCTTGAAATACTCATAATAGAAAAGAAAATTAATCAGCTAAGCATCTCATTAAAGAGATTAGGAGAATAAACCTAAGCATAGTTTTTTTCCCCCAAACATTATTATATCTGGAATATTGAATGCATTCTTATTGCTATTTCAAAGATACTTACTCTAAGGAAAGCAATTGAATTAGGTAGTTGAACTCTATAGTAGATTTTCTTTAATGAGTCCTTTTGTTCTCAACCTACTTAAATAATTCTCATTTGAATTTATGATAGTTTCAGATCTACCCAAAGGGTGACTTAGGAATTTAACTTCTAAATCTATTTAAATGAAAGGTTTATAATCTTTGTGTCATATTTTACAGTCGTTAGCGTTTAACAATTTATAGCATAGGATTTGGGTTTTTTTTTTTCATTTTAAAGAAGAAGTTTATTTAAACAAGACACTTGACTAAGGGAAGACTATCTTGGAGTTATTATTACTAGAGTAATTTATTTCTACTTAAAGACAGATTGCCCCACAAGTAACAGCTACATAAAAACAGTTGTAAAATTGTCCTTGGTTTTACAATGATAAATGAAAAACATTAAAATTCTCTAATTGAACAAGGTATGCAAGGATTTTTATATTGTTTTTTGCTAAAACCATGACAGCAAAATAACATCCTGGAGTATAAAGATAAGAGCTGAATGAGCAGGCCACTAGGGGACAAAGGGAGTCTTTTCACAGAACCAATGCTTCTTTTGCCCACCCCATCTCCATCGAAGTCAATCTAAACATATTATTGGCCATTTAGTTAAAAAAAGAAAGAAAAGAAAAGCAATATGCTTGTGGACATACACCAGTTACTTTATGTGCAATAAAAGAGTAGGAAGGGGAAGGTGAAAGAATAGAGAAAACTATATAGTCAGGATGTGGTGGAACCAAATTGCAACTTTCTTTTTTTTTTGAGACAGAGTTTTGCTCTTGTCACCCAGGCTGGAGTGTAGTGGTGGCCCAATCTTGGCTCACTGCAACCTCCGCCTCTCAGATTCAAGCCATTCTCCTGCCTCAGCCTTCTGAGTAGCTGGGATTACAGGTGCATGCCACCATGCCTGACTAATTTTTGTATTTTTAGTAGAGATGGGTTTTCACCATGTTGGCCAGGCTGGTCTTGAATGCCTGACTTCAAGTGATCCACCCGCCTCAGCCTCCCAAAGTGCTGGGATTACAGGCGTGAGCCACCGCGCCTGGCCAAATTGTAGCTTTCTAATTGAGACTGTCTTCTTGGTCTGGAAGAGCAGAGTTCTGCAGTAAAATAACAGGTCCCCCTTTTAGTAGACATCTCCATGTCTGCTGCTGGAACACATCAGTTTTGTCTTAAGCCTCACTTCCAAATGTGCAGATGTGTCTGGTTCATTGATTGGCTGCCTGTCAAATTGAAACCTGATCTGCCTCATTGGCAAACCGTGTCCCTTACAATAGGCTTTCATTGGTTTACTAAGCGGTGTGGTGCGTGGCTGTTCATCTTAAACTGCACCACAGTTTAAGATGAACCTTCAAATGAACATTATCCTTGTTCTCAGTCTTGACTTTCCTTGGGCTTTTTGTGGACCCTGGTGAGTGTGGCAGTCTCCTCAGCTGCTGCTTCACAAAAGAGGTACCAGGTCTGCCCCGAATGAGTGAGCCCCTAAACAGGACCAGGAGTGGCAGAAGAAAGAGGCAGCAACTGAGATGTGTTTTTTCTAAGCTGAAAGGCTTTTTTTTTTTTTTTTTTTTTGCAACACACCTTTAACACTAAAGTCCAATATTTATATAATTGGTCAAGTAAGTGGAGCTGTTCTAGCTATAAATATGGCAACTCTGCTTGCTCGTCCTATTATTAACATTATTCCTTTCTGTGGTCTGAGGTGCCTCCCATGAAACTTGCTTCTAGGGCACTAGGATTGAGAACCATCAGCGTAACATATCTGTTACGCTACAATAGTTTATTTTCATATTTTAGCTACTTTACATACTCGGGTATAATGAACTTTATTCATAGCTTCTGAAGCAGTTGGCACATTTGAGATATTTTTTACTTGGCTAATTGTTATGCTAAATCTTTTGATTTCTAAAGATACATGCCTTTGCTAAGCTTTCTTCAAATGTTATTATTTTTATTTAGATTGGATCATTGCTATTCCATGGATGACTCAGAGGATACATCCTGGGACTTTGGTCCACAAGCATTTAAGCTTTTGTCTGCTGTGGACATCTTAGGCGAAAAATTTGGAATTGGGCTTCCAATTTTATTTCTCCGAGGATCTGTAAGTATATCTGTGAATTCCCTTCATAGATCTTCTTTTACTTCTGTTACACTTTTCTTCAGAGGTTTGCAGTATTATGATTGTAGCTTTGACTTCAGATGGGTGACTAGGAACTCATAGAGTCTTACTAAGTTCCAGTTAAACACTACATTCATTACTTTGGATAAAACCCGTGTGTATGGCATCTTCTGCTGTTTTCATGTTCAAGCCGATGTTCAGCTCTGCAGCTCAGTCTGGAAGCATTGTGTTAATTTATCACATTGCATTTGGGTGAATCCCTAGACTAGTCTTGCTTAGGATAATTAGGAAAAGTTAACTTTCATTGTATCAAGGGACAGGTAGAACAAAATTGTCCTTTTGTCCAGGAAACTATTAAATTCTTCAAGGAAAACTTTAGTTATAGGGATTATTTTTTAAATGTCTAATTTCAGTAACAATATTTGGGACATATATATTTTTCCTTCTGTTTCCTATCAGAAGTATTTAAAGTTATAAGAAAATTGTGGTTTTTGCCTTTACTAATGAATAAATAATCAATTAAATTCAGTTACTTTTTTTTGGAGTGATTGATGTTCCAGTATTCTTCTAAACAACCACGGGTACAAATGTGAATAAGATAGGACCGTTGCAGTCCAAGAGCTTGTTCTGTAGTCCTTTCCTTTATATGATTTTTTCCCCTGATTTAGAAGTCTATAAAGCAAAGCTAAGTATTACACACTGATAATGGCTGAATAAATCAAGAGCAAGAGATAGGATACTTTGCAAATATGCATATTTATTAAAAATGTACTTTAAAATAGAGATTAAAATTCTTGTATTGAATGTAGAATAGGTAAGCATTTATTTGTGAAATACTCGAATGCTTCATGTAAATACTTTCTGAGTTTGTATTTTTAGAAAGGAACATTTTGGAGGCTGAGGCAGGAGAATGGCGTGAACGTGGGAGGCGGAGCTTGCAGTGAGCTGAGATTGTGCCACTGCACTCCAGCCTGCGCGACAGAGCAAGATTCTGTCTCAATAAAAAAAAAAAGAAACATATTTATTAAATTAGTTGTGAAATATTTTTAATGAAATATATTGAAAACTTCTGTTGATTTTTCATGTACTGATGTTTTTAGATTCTAAATGGAGTTTAAAATTTTGTTTGTAAATCACAAGTTGGATTAGAAATTTAATAGTAGAAGTGTTGCCTAAGGACTGTTTTAGGTGCTGTGAGTGAAACTGTATTTTTTATAACAAGAATTTTAGTTGTAAGGGACAGCTTAAATATAATTGAGATCTGTGAAAATGTCTTCTGTCTCTATCACCTTCAGAATCTGTGTATCCCAGTTGAATGTATAATTTATAAAAATCATTCTTGTTTTAATTTGGTGTAATCCAGCCATATCCAGTATCAACAAATAAGTCTAAGTAGGCTCCTTGACAAACTTGAACTGGCCACAAGAGAGATCAGATTTCACCTATTAAAAAACCAAATCAGACCACTTACACTGGCAGTCTCTTCTGGGAGTCCTCAAATTAAGAAGTTTATCCTTTGTGAAATATTACACTACCCTTGCTAGATAAAACTTTTCTAAAAGTACCACTTAATGAAAATCTGTAGACACTAAATGCAATGAAAATAAGGCATTGTTTTTTTTTCTCCCCATTTCAGTGATCTTGGTATCCTGGGATATTGTTTTTAAAATTATCGTTATAATTCCTTTGAGAATTTAGTAAAATGTTCCCTTTAACCAACTCAGGAAAAATTAATATCTTTGTACATGATTTTGAGCTGTAAAATAAACATTTTAAGCTGGGAATAATTGGAGTTTAGTTAAAGAGATAATGTATATAAATATGTAACATAGTAGCAGCATATAATTCTGTCTTACACAAGATTTTTCTGAATAGTATAAACAGTTATGTAGCCTATCTAGGAGTTTGTGAATAGAGTTTAAAATTTTGTTTTGAAGCTGCAAATTTGATTAGAAATTAAACAGTAAAGGTATTACTTAAGGAACTTCGTTTTAGCTGTCTGAACAACTTACTATATAAAAATCTTTAAACATTCTGTATAAATATGTGATAAGATATGCAATGGCCTTAATTTTATAGATTAGAAAATAAAAACACACTCATTAATTTGCATAACTGAGAGATTAAGGGAAACTTCTCTTCTGATCACGTTAGCAGAATGCCACATCTTGTCGTGGCACTAGAATTAGACGGTAGTTTTGATAATACATGATTTGACTATAGACATTTGTTGAAACTATTGGTAGTTTTAATCACTCTTGTAATTTTCAAACTATCTAACGGGAGAGGATTATCCATCCTGTTTTCTAGACAAACTGTTTCATCTGAATGAAATATATTCCTAGAGATAATTATCACTACTTCATCTTTTGGTTTTATTTTGCACATGGAATTATAGTTCACAATGACTTTCTGAAGCTCTAAAGTTGCAGCTGTGAGCTTCTTTGGCCTGTAGGGACTGGGAAAAAGCACCCCCGTCCTCCCCCAAGCCCCCCCACCAAAAAAAGTTAAAGTGTTTTTAACAATAGCTGTGGGCTTTTTGTAGTTTCAGAACTTAGGAGTTGCCCAGGCTGGAATGCAGTGGGGTGATCATAGCTTGATGCAGCCTTGAACTCCTGGGTTCAAGCAATCCTCCCACCTCAGCCTCCAGAGTAGCTGGGACCACAGGTGCCACCCCACCCAGCTATTTTTTTTATTTTTTAATTTTTTTGTAGGTATGGGGTCTCCCCATGTTGCCCTGCCTGTCTCAAACTCCAGGGCTCTCAGGTGATACCCACCACCCTTGGCCTCCCAAAGCACCGAGAGTCACTGTGCCAGGCTGAGTTTAAAATTTCTTGAGTTGGAGTTTATGGCTATTTTTTCCACTAGTTATTAAACATGTATTTTTGTATAAGGCACTGTATTACATTTTGTGGGGGGATTCAAAGCTAAATTAGATGAGATGCATCATCTATTATGGAAGATGTTACTTAAGAAGAAATGAGTGTAATGTAGCAGAGAATTAGATAAGGGACGTATGAATACATATAAATGCTGTTGAAGTTCTGAAGAGAGAGAGTCTTTAGAGAAATTAGAGGAGTCTTTGTGAAGGTATCACTAGAACTTCCTATTTTTGTGGAATATATAGTAGATTTTGGTGTGATACTGTGGATTTGGACATTCACTCAGAGAAGGAATGAGGGAAGAATGGTGGAGAAGAATGGCATTCACAGTACAAAAAGCAATTGTGACTTTTAAAGAAGTTAATATGGAGAAGTGGCAAGTCTTTTCTTCTCTCTTCTCTTCTCTTCTCTCTTCTTTTTCTTTTTTCTCTTTTCTTTTTTTCTCTGTCAGATACTGTTGTAAAGACTTTGCTTTTACCGGAAACTGATACGTTGGGTCATGTACCCTGGCCAGTCAGTTCTCTTTATTCTAACACTTACCGATCAGTTAGATTTCCACATTCCATGATATGTCAGTTTTGGTGACCCTTATTTTTCCACCTGGTTTATAAAGGGAAAGAATGTGATATGTCACCCAGGCTCTGGAGTACAGTAGCATGATCATAGGTCACAGCAGCCTCAAAGTTTCCAGGTCAAGCGATCCTACCTCCTTGGCTTCCTGAGTACGTGGCACTACAGGTGCATGCCACCATGCCCAGCTAACTTTTTTGTAGAGACAGGGTCTCCCTATGTTTCCCAGGCTGGTCTTGAACCCCTGGCCTCAAGTGATCCGCCCACCTTGGCTTCCCAAGATATTGGCATTACAGGCATGAGCCACTGTGCCGGCCTGAAAATTTCTCTTTTGAGATGGCATCCCACAGAAGTATACCTGCTTAGAGCTAACACTGGCAAAAAGACTATTTAACCCTATTGCCTTATTTTACTGTAGTTGAGATTGAGTTAAACTGAAAGCTGAATGACCTGTCCTAGGTCATACTGTTACTTTGTGCCAGAGTCAGGATGAGCAAATGGATTTCCTACCTGCTAGTCTAGTGTCTTTTCTATTTATTGTGCTGTAACATACAGTTTTAAATTTGTACTTTTATGCCCAATGGACATGATAGCTCACACCTGTAATTTCAGCACTTTTGGGAAGCTGAGGTGGGGGGATTGCTCGAGACCAGGAGTTCAAGATGAGCCTGGGCAACATAGCGAGACTCCATCTCTATAAAAAAAATTTAAAAATTAGCCAAGTGGTGATGTGTGTGCGTGTAGTCCTCCTTGTGGGAGGTTGAGGTGGGAGGATCGATTGAATCTAGGAATTCAGGACTGCAGTGAGCCATGATTACACCACTGCACTCCAGCCTGGGTGACAGAGCAGTACCCTGTCTCAAATGAATGAATGAATGAATGAATGCCCAAATCCCTAAGCTATGTTCTGTATAGCAGCTTTTTCATCGTAGGCAGTTTTTACTCTTATCAGTGGACAACCTACAAAATTAACTAAACACTTAAGCAATTAACAGAGGAGGCCTTGTTCAGAGTGAGAAATCATTAAGCATTTGTTGTTGAAATTTCTTACTGTACTCTGTTTTAATTTTTTTTTTTTAATGTTACTTGTTTTAGTTTGGATTCCTAGTTGAAAAGGGAATATGATTCCTTTAAAACAAAGATACTCTGCTTTAAAGCAAAGGTATATCATCCTCTTCATGGTGATTGCCATGGAAACAAGACAATGTAAATTTATTCAAATAGTACACAGTTTTTATAGTTATTGATCATGAGGGGAAGGGACAGTTAATCCCTACTGATCAGATAAAACCTCATTGTTTCATACTAATAAATGGTTTTTTTTATGCTTATGAAAGGAAAAGCCAGAAGTGTAATTTTTAGTGTTTAGAGAGCTAGTGATTCTAGTTAGGGAACTTAATACCTTTGATGTTATTAGTTTGCAAGCAATAGAATCTACTACTACCAAGGTGACCCCTAGCAGATGTAGAGTACCATTAACAAGTGTTCCAGGGAAGGAAAGCCAACTAGATACCAAGTCATGCTTTTTACTCTTAGATTAAGAAATTCAGGTTGAGTTAAAGGATCAGCTGTTAACTAATAAAAAAGCAGATTAATATTACGGAGCCAGGCTTTGTCCTGGTTATGGACTTAATCTTCACAGCATCCTCAAGAGATAAAAATGAATATACCTGCATATTAGATGAGGAAATAGAAGATAAGTAACTTGCCAGAGCTATGACGTGAACTCAGGTAATGTAGCTTAAGAGCCCCCACATGTATGTATATTGGGTGTGTGTGTGGAGGGGGTGCGTGTGAGTGCTTGTGCATGCGTGTGGTATAATAAGAAAAAATTAGCATTTATGCCTGTAATCCCAGCACTTTGGGAGACCGAGGCACAAGGATCTCTCAACCCCAGGAGTTCAAGACCAGTCTAGGCAACATAGCGAGACCCCACCTCTACAAAAAAAGTTTTAAAAATATTAGCGGGCATGGTGGAATACACCTGTAGTCTCAGCTGCTTGGGACGCTGAGGTGGGAGGATCCTTGAGTCCAGGAGATTGAGGCTACAGTGAGCTATGATGACACCTCTGCACTCCAGCTTGGGTGACAAAGAGAGACCCTGTCTCCAAAAAAAAAAATTAGAACTAGTTATCTGGAGGCCTGTGTTCTAGTCCTAGCTTTAGTACGGCTACACAGTGACACATTAGGCTACCATTTAACATCTTTGAACCTCTGATAATTTGTTAACAATATGGGTAAAAATGACTAAGATAAATCAAAGAGCTCCAGCATTCCCTCCAGCTCTGAAATTCTATGATGTTTTATCTTATTTTACTTATAAAAATAAATTATATTATGTATATTTAAAGTATACAATTTGATGTTATGGGTTACCTATAGTAAAATGATTAGTATAATGAAACTAATTAACATATCCATCATCTTATATTGTTAACCATTTTTTTATTTTTGTGGCAAAAGCAGCTGAAATCCACTCATTTAGCAGGAATCCCAAATACAGTTCAGTTGTATTAATTGTAATTCTCATGTTGTACATTCGATCTCTAGACTTGTTTATGCTACGTATGTTTGACTTTTAAACATTCTACTCAAATCAACCCTAAGTCAGGGTTAGCACAGACAGGACTTGTTAACAAGGAAGAAGGTGCCACATTGTACCTGGGTGTTTACATTTCTCTAAATCTTGTTCTGATCATATTTTAATAAATATAATCATCAGGACACCAAAATTCATTCCTTAGCTATTAAAAAATTCTATTCTATTTTATTGTTAAGATTTAGGAGAGCATGGTACAGATTCTCTTAACTATGCCTATCAGAAGCCTATGTTTTAAGTCCAATGTATAGGCACTGCTCTGTTTGTCTCTGTTGGGAACTTACCCTGCTTTACCTAATTTCATCCTAGCTTCCTTTTTGTGAAAGATCACCCTTGCTTAGCCTATTTTTTGGCAAATCTACACCTTGGAAATAGTAGTAAATGACATAAGCATATTAATATTTATGATGTGATTTATTTTTGTTTTCAAGTCATATACTTGGGAAGATTCTCAAATATTAAAACAATGTATCTTTACATTTAAGTATGTCGTTCTTGTTCTGTTTTAGAAGGCTTGTATTTGCATTTTTAACATTCCAAAAGGTAAACCTGTAATCATAATATTTTCATCAATTCAATAAAACCATTACGTTTGTAATAGAGAGCCCTAGGGTTGCCTTAGTTAAGTTTGCTGCAACTCATTTTATATATTCTTTTAATTTTGATCCCTGCATTTTTAATTGATTATTAAACCTTCATTAGGATATATATGAAATGTAAAAATATTGAGTTATAATCTACCGTTTTCTAAAATTTTATACTGCATTTTTATATAGAAATTCAAATTGCTCATAATCATTCTAGTGAATTTAAGCAGAAAGGTATTTATTACTAGGTATTAAATGGCTTCTAATATTGTTGACAAGGTTCCACTGCAAAATAGTTCACCAAGGGAGCTGTGGCCTCTTCTCTGATCAAGAAGCCATCTGTCAACTTGGGAAGCTTCCACTATAGCACCTAACCCCAGACTACATTGAGTAGGAAGCTGTAATAATCAGGAAGCTTCTACCTTTGCATGCTCTGCAGACTAACGTGAACCTGCTGTAATTTGTAACCACAAAACGGATGCCTGTTGATACTTACGAAGCTCATCATTGTATGCTGGGTTCTTTGCTAATACTTTCTTATAAAAATTAAATACCTCCACAATCATGCATGCTAGCAGAAACAGCAGAGGAGTAGCCTTAGCCTCACTTCCTGCTTATACCTGTCATGCAAATATACAGAACCCAGAACCCTAGCTGAAAGGGAGTTTGAGAACTAGTATTTGTATTGTCCCAGATTCTGCAGTGGAAGAATTCATAGTGGATGGAAGTTAGACTGACCCTTGAATTACAATCAGCCACATTCATCACAAATACATTAAATAAGAGTAATTTGCCATAAAGCTCTATGTTTGTATACTTGTTTTTTTTTTTTTTTTTTTTTTGAGACAGGGTCTCACTCTGTTGCTCAGTCTGGAGTGCAGTGGTGTCATCATAGCTCACTGCAGTCTTGATCTCCTGAGCTCAAATGATTCTCCTGCCTCAGCTCCTGCTTCAGCCTCCTGAGTAGCTGGGACAACGGGTACACACCACCACACTTTGCTAATTTTTTATTTTTTGTAGAGATATGGGTCTCACTGTGTTGCCCAGGATGGTCTCGAACTCCTGGGCTTAAGTGATCCTCCCAAAGTGTTGGGATTACAGGCATGAACCACTGTGCCTGGCCCATATACTACATATATTTAAAAGTAGTATTTAAATGTGTAGGATGAATGAAAGAGGCAGTAAGAGGACAAAGTGAATGAAAAAGTACTTCTATAGGAAGTGAAAGCAGGAGAGTCCTCTCTGTTAGAGAACAACAGAATTGCATATGACAGACTAGCTTTCTTAATATTTCTAGAATTTGATGGCTGTGAAGAGCCTCCCGTAGGAATTCTCCCTTCACTTAGGAAAACATACCTCAAAACCATCAGCTGTTTAGCATGCACCTGCTTTTCCTGGTATATCTCAGTGAAGCAGCGAAATTGTAAATGATTAAGTAAACTTTGCAGTGTATCATGTGCAAAAGCACAGTAAAAACAAAAATGCATTGGAAGCTGTGAGTTGTTGCACTGCACTCATGGATGAGTAGCTAATTGGTTCGCATTGCGTTTTTTTGTTTTGTTTTGTTTTGTTTTTTTGAGATGGAGTCTTGCTCTGTTGCCCAGGCTGGAGTGCAGTGGCGTGATCTTGGCTCACTGCAAGCTCTGCCTCCCAGATTCACGCCATCCTCCTGCCTCAGCCTCCTGAGCAGCTGGGACCACAGGTGCCCGCCGCAACACCTGGCTAATTTTTTGTATTTTTAGTAGAGACGGGGTTTCACCATGTTAGCCATGATGGTCTCAATCTCCTGACCTCGTGATCTGCCCGCCTTGGCCTCCCAAAGTGCTAGGATTACAGGCATGCCGCATTGCGTTTTATATAATTCTCATGGTTCTAGTCTCGAGCTGTAGGATTTTGATCACTGTTTCAAACAATAATGTGAGTTTGCTAAGAGGTCTAAATAACAAAAGCTAAGTGTTCCAAACACATATCCAAATCTATACACTGGGAAATGCATCTGAATTATATGTGAAATTTCCTGCCATTATTTAAGACACAAAAGGAACATTATTTTGATAATGTATTTATTTGTGAGTTGAGTGTTCAGAATGAGCATGATGGGTATAACATTTTTGTAGGTTTTTAAAGTTGAAATTTAGTGTAAATCCAAAGAATCAATAGACAAGTCTGTGTTTTACTTAACCTATATGTTTAAATTAGCATTTTAAATACTGATTTTATTCCTAATTTCAGAATTCTCAGCGTCTTGCCGATCAATATCGCAGGCACAGTTTATTTGGCACTGGCAAGGATCAAACAGAGAGTTGGTGGAAGGCTTTTTCCCGTCAGCTGATCACTGAGGGATTCTTGGAAGAAGTTTCTCGGTATAACAAATTTATGAAGATTTGCATCCTTACGAAAGAGGTAAACAGTGTAGGAGTCTGCCTGTTTGACTTAATTTTGTTTCCCACTCCACATTAAAAGATCCTTTTTGCTTTTAATAGGGTAGAAATTGGCTTCATAAAGCTAATACAGAATCTCAGAGCCTCATCCTTCAAGCTAATGAAGAATTGTGTCCAAAGAAGTTTCTTCTGCCTAGGTTCATTTTTCAGTTTTTTTCTTGTAACTTCTGCATTTTTTGTTGCTATTTATGTGATTCAAATTATACCAGTTTATAGGCCTCTCACAAGTAAAATGAATTACCTGTTTGTTTTTGTATGCCTATTTTAGTCAGTTTGGGGGAAGGGATCTGTGAGGAAAGGATAAGTCATAGAGCACTTTTCTTTTTTAAGAGACAGAGTCTCTCTGTGTTGCTCAAGCTGGAGTGCAGTGGTGCGATCATAGCTTACTGCAGCCTCGATCTCGTGGGCCCAAGTAATCCTCAGCCACCTGAGTAGCTGGGACTACAGACATGCACTACTATGCCCAGCTAATATATTTTAATTTTTTGTATAGAGACATGGTCTTCTAGTGCTTCCTAGGCTGGTCTTGAACTCCTGAGCTCAAGTGATCCTCCTGCCTCAGCCTCCCAAACTACTGGGATTACAGGCATGATCCACCGCTCCCAGCCAGAACATTTTCTTGGTTGATGGGAAGTAGCTGACCATGGTATTTAGAAAACTTCTTTCTCATCGATTAAAGAAGCAGTATTGAAATCAATGCGGAGGAATCCATATATCGTATTTACTTCTGGTGTGTAGAAGTGGAAAGGGAATACATTTGTTGCTTACTTTTTTGTACCTTTACATGTGATTGATCACTTGTGAGTTTTTTCTTTCAAACATCTTAAAGCTTCCAGAGCTTTTTCTAGAAAAAAAAAAATCAGTTTTAAGAATCACCAGTTCTAAAAGGGTAATATCTTATTCATCTTTCTGAGAATGGAGTATCATGATTCATGAATTAGGTACTTGCATCTTAACATTTGAAATAATTTAATTTTATTATTTTTTAGTTCAAAAACTGTATCTTCGGGCACCAAAGAGCATTGTTATAATCAAGTACCAGTTGAATTAACTACAGAGAAGAAGGTTTGTTTTAAAGAAATTGTTCTGATTTATTTCATTCTTTATTGATTCAAATTCTGTTTAAAATTTTATATTTTAATTCCTTTCCAATTAAAGAGAAAATGGCATATATAACAAAGCATAAAATTCGGCCAGGGAAGTGATGTGAACAGACTAAAATTTATTGTATATAATTTCTGGGGCTAATAAAGAATTGGAGGTATTTGAGAAAGGAATTAATTTGGGTTCTTTTAAACCTATCTGCTAACTCATTTGGCTTAGAGTATTCACATGTTATAATACTTATAGTTGATCAAAAAATTGTTTCCTAAGTGTTCTTATTAAAGACACACACACACACACACACACACACACATACATACATTCTTTCTCTCTCTCTCTCACACACACACACGCACACACACTTATGTACTTTCTTGCTTTTTTTGATCTAAGATCTTAGATAACTATTACAGATTAAATACTAATCCACTGGCAGACTTCAGCTAATTAGAACACTGGAATAATAGGCAAGCATAGTGAATTACATTTTCTGGTGAACTTTTTCTGCTTTATTGAAGTATGCAGAATGTAAATGAATTGTTTTTATAACTTTGGCACTTGCTGTATCTTAGAGCATTCTTTTGATGATTTATTTTCTGTAGTTTCGGGAGAGATAAGACATTGGAATGCGTTTCTAACTACCTTTAGAACTTTAGAAACTGATAATTTAGGAGGTTATTTTCAGGTGATTAATTTGACAGCTTGATTAGGCAAAGAAAAAATTGTGATTTTGAGATTTTTGTTTCTTATTTTCTTCACATTTAAAAGTTTTTTGAAACTTTTTTTTAATGGACCTTTATATGTTTAAATGCAGTCTAACTTGGAGAAGTTATATTCTTATAAACCATGTGATAAGATTTCTTCTGGGAGTAACATTTCTAAAAAAAGGTACAGAGTTCCATATTTCTATGTTCTATACTTACTTTATGAGTACTTTTTTTTCTAAAGAGAAAGAACTGTCAGATGTTGGGCTATTTCATTGGCAAAAGGAAGTTAAATTTAAAACATAAGCTTTTCAGTATTAGAATGATCAAAGTGAGCTATAAAAGAATAATGTTAATTTAATAGCTAACACTTCTTGGATATTACTGTTTGTCAGGCATTATGTTAAATGCTAAGAACTTTATATGTGATATCTCATTTAATTCTTACAAGAGTCTAACAGCTGTTACTATTTATCGCCATTTTATAGTTGAAGATACCAGGGGTTAAGAAGTTGACAAACTTGTTCAAGAGCATACAGCTAATGGCCTAGCTGGCTTTCAAGTCTATATTTGTCTACCTCTAGCATCAAGACACTATTTATTTTTCTTTGTATGAAATATGTACAGGCGTACTTTGTTTTATTGTGCCTTGCTTTATTGTGACTTGCAGATATTGCATTTCTTATAAATTGAAGGTTTGTGGCAACCCTGCGTCAAACAGGTCATATTAGCCCCATTTTCCAATAGCATGTTCTGTTGTCATGTCTTTGTGTTATATTTTGGTAGTTCTTGACTGGCCATTCACCATTTCTCTCCCTCTCCTCGGGTCTCCCTGTTCCCTGAGATACAACAAAATTGAAATTAGGCCAATTAATAACTCTATAATAGTCTCTAAGTGTGTTTTTTTTTTTTTTTTCGAGACTGAGTCTCACTCTGTTGTTCAGGCTGGAGTGCAGTAGCACAATCTCGGCTCACTGCAATCTTCGCCTCCCGGGTTCAAGCGATTCTCCTGTCTTAGCGTCCTGAGTAGCTGGGACTACAGGCGCCCCCCACCATGCCTGGCTAATTTTTGTATTTTTAGTAGAGACGGGTTTTTGCCGTGTTGGTCAGGTGGATCCTGAACTCCTGAACTCAGGTGATCCGCCTGCCTTGGCCTCCCAAAGTGCTGGGATTACAGGTGTGAGCCGCTGTGCCTGGCCCATCTCTAAGTGTTTAAGAGAAAGGAAGATTCACATGTCTCTCAATTTAAATCAAAAGCTAAAAGTGATTAAGCTTAGTGAGGAAGCCATGTCGAAAGCTGAGATAGGCCAAAAGCTAGGCCCCTTGCACCAAACAGTTTGCAAAAGCAAAAGTTCCTGAAGGAAATTAAAAATGCTACCCCAGTGAATACAACAATGATAAGAAAGCAAAGCAGGCTTTTTGCTGATATGGAGAAAGTTTTAGTGGTCTTTATAGGAGATTAAACCAGCCACAACATTCCCTTGAGCCAAAGCCTAATCCAGAGCAAAGCCCTAACTCTCTTCAATTCTCTGAAAGCTGAGAGAGGTGAGGAAGCTGCAGAATAAAAGTTTGAGGCCAGCAGAGGTTGGTTCATGAGGTTTAAGGAAAGAAGCCATCTCCATAACATAAAAGTGCAAAGTGAAACAGCAAGTGCTGGTATAGAACCTGTAGCAAGTTATCCAGAAGATCTAGCTAAGATCATCGATGAAGGTACCTGCACTAACAGCCTTTGAATGTAGACCAAATGCTTTCTACCAGAAGAAGAAGCTGTCTAGTACTTTCATAGCTAGAGAGAAGTCAATGCCTGGCTTCAAAGCTTCAAAGGACAAGCTGACTCTTGTTAGAAGCTGATGCAGCTGGTGACTTTAAGTTGAAGCCAGTGCTCAATTAGCATTCTGAAAATCCTAGGGCCCTTAAGAATTATGCTATATCTACTCTGCCTTTGCTACATACATGTAACAACAAAGTCTTGATGATACCTGTTTACAGCATGGTTTACTGAATACTTTAAGCCCATTGTTGAAACCTGCTTGGACAAAAGATTCCTTTCAAAATGTTATTGCTCATTGACAACACTTAAGTCACCAAGAGCCGTAATGGAGACATACAAGGAGACTAACGTTGTTTTCATGCCTGCTCACTTAACATCCATTCTGTAGCTCATGGATGAAGAAGTAAATTAACCTTTCAAGTATTATTATTTAAGAAATACAGTTTGTAATGCTTTAGCTTCTGTAGCTAGTGATTATCAGAGACGGGTTTTTAAGAGGTTTTCCAGAAAACCTTCCGGAAAATATTCACTATTCTAGAAGTCATGAAGAATATTTGTGATTCAGGAGAGTAGGTCAGAATATCGATATTAATAGGAATTTGGAAGAAGTCGATTCTTATTAAAATCAAGGGTTTAGTGATAGACATACTGAGTTTGGGATACCTGTGGAGTAGTCCAGAAGTTAATTTAAATATATGGGCTTAGTGTACAGAAGTGAGCAGGGTGCTTATATATGAATAAATATTATTTTAAGATATATTTAAATTTTCCTTAAAATAATACCTATACTTGATATAAAAAGTTAATTGGAAATTAGTGGCTTATGACAAGCATATCAGCCCACACTCTTCCCAAACCCACTTTGCTCTTATTCATAGAAGCTGTCATCCTCAAATCTTCCAGCTGATTTACCTGGCGTGTGCCTTCTTATTTCTGAATGACACGCTTAGAGTACTATTTTTTTGACTTAGCAATTTTAGAAATTTTCTACTCATCTCCTATTACGGTAGATTTCCCCTCCTTCATTCCTCCTCCAATATAATTATATTTCATCATATTAATAATTTGTGTATATATATTTTTAATATAATATGATAATATTGTATTTATATTATTAAAACTACACAAATATTATATACACACTACTAACCCAACCGTGTTATTATGGCCACCACTACCTTTATTTTTTTCCTTGTGTTAGTGATTGTCTTTGTTTTATTTTCTTGGTTTTTAGTATTCCTTTTACTAATTTTCTTTTTTCCTATTTCAATCTCTCATTATTTGTTTACTCATTTGGAGTGTTCCTTGACTTTTATCCCCTCTTACCTAGTGACATTTTAATTTTAGTTATCAAATTTTTAATTTCTAAGAATGCTTCTTGTTCTTTTCTTGTTTCTTCTTCCCCACCAGCCAAAAATCTATGATGTTATAGCAAGGATCATACATTGTATCCCAGTAGGTTAAGAAACCTTGGTTAAAACCTGTTGTATCCCAGTAAGTTAAAAGACGTTAACGTGTCATCTTCAGTATGGATGAAAGAATATTTTCTTTCAAAAGCAGTTGGTTGAGGAAGAGAATGGGACAAATGCTCTTTTTAAAACACCAATTTTGTGACGAACTCAAATTGCAATTTTAACTTTACCATTATAATGAATGTATTTGATCCAAAATGTTTAAAATCTAGGCTGTTGTCATTTAAATAACAAATTACCTTACTGGTATCATGAAGAATAAATGTTTGTACTGATTTGGAAAGACATTCTCATTTAGGGGATGAAATAGAAAGTCAATGAGGAGAAAGAACAGCTTTTATTATTTATTTTCTTTTAAATATTTTAGTATCATGGTACAGTCACCAGAAAAAGCTTACAGTTCCTCAGAGCCTATTATTTCGGCACAAGAGCAGGAGACTCAGGTAAGGCTTTTGTAAAAAGGTAATTAGTTTATGATAGGGTAGTTATGATTCTATGTATGCTTGAAATTCTGTATTTTGCCAGCATTTTAAAAATTGTTCTTAAGCTAAGAGTCTGAGTTTATATTTCAGTTTATATTCATTCTAAGGAAAAATGTGGTATCTGAAGCTCTAAAAAAAAGGACTAGATCTTTTAAGTACACTTTAAAAAGTGTTGTTTCTTTGTTTTTTGTTCAGATTGTGTTATATGGCAAATTGGTAGAAGCTAGGCAGAAACATGCCAATAAAATGGATGTTCCCCCAGCTATTCTGGCAACCAACAAGATACTGGTGGATATGGCCAAAATGAGGTAAACTATCTTTTGCATGTGTTCTCATTTATTTCCTTCTAACAAAATAGATTTGGAAAATATATCTAAGTTGATAATATGACCATAGCTTCCACTGTCACATCTGGGAGGTGACTCAGATTCCCCCTGCTGCGATGCTTATCTCTTTGCCAAGCTTTAGTACCGTGTTTCGATATGAGTAAAAACCAGTTACGTTTTCAGCAATCATATTCAATATTTATAAAATCTAACTCATTATTTACCCACCCTGCATTTTATCCAAATGCCGAAACTCCTCTTTTTGGATTCTTTATTTTTGATTATCATACCATCACATTCGTAGTCAGAGGTTCCTAATGCTTAAAACCTCTGATCCGAATTTTCTCTCCTCCAATATAAAACCCCTTCGTCTTCCTCCTCCTCTTCTTCATTTTTTTTTTTTTTTTGTCTGAAGACTTGTCTCACTGTGTTGCCCAGGCTGGAGTGTAGTGGTGTGATCACTGCTCACTGCAGCCTTGACCCCCTGGACTCAAGCTATCCTCCCACCTCAGCCTCCCGAGTAGCTGGGACTACAGAACATGCCACCATGCTCAGCTAATTTTTGTATTTTTTGTAGAGACAGGATTTTGCCATATTGCCTAGGCTGGTCTTGAACTCCTAAGCTCAAGCAATCTTCCCGCCTCAGTCTCCAAAGTTCTGGCACTACAGGTGTGAGCCACTGTGCCTGGCCTCTTTTTCTCATTTAAATACTTTTCATACCTTTTGTAAAACGGGTTCCTTGTTGCCTGTCTATGCCTTCCTCCTCCTTCTTAATGACACCACGTTAATTCTGACTGTTTTCCCTTGGCCTGTTGCAGAAGCCTCTTAACTATTAACCCTTCATTCTCTCTCTCTGTTTCATCCCATATATGAGTACCAAACTAAATCTTCCTTTATCATATCTTACTTCTGCTTAAATGTTTTTTTTCTAGCTTAGAATTCAAGGCCCTCTATTTATGAACTTAAACTTACTTTTCCCTCTAAGTTACAGAATTTGAAATGGTTTATCTTACCTGGATTGTTTATCACTTGTTGAAGACCCATTTTCAACTTCCATATATTTATTTACAGTGTTGCTTCTCCTTGTAGTTTCCTTGATTCCTCAAAACTCCTTTTAAGAAATTCTTGAAGATCTCACTTTATTACTATTTCTCGCTTTATTACTATAAAGACTATGAGAAGGTCTTTCATGATCTTATCAGCAAAGTAATTCCTCTCTCTTGAATTCATAGAGGACTTTCAGATGAATTCTAAAGATGCTTCTGTAGCACTTACCACACAATGCTATATTTTATTTTTTTGTAATTAGTGGTAAACAAGTATTATTATATCTTCTAGATTTTAAACTCTGAATAAAGATACTAGCTCCTTATCTTTTTGTGTGTCTCCTGTAGCACCTAGCACAATGCCTCATAAACAGGAGGTGATCATTAAATATTTAGAATAAATTATTTCCCAAGAATAGTTGCTTGGTAATTGTATTTGTCTTTTACTTCCTTTTAAAAAATTGTTTCTGTCACTAAATTGCATCCAATAGATGTTACTCGAGTGCAGAATTTTCTAATGACATTACACAGTGCTACATCTGACGCTAATTCTTTTGTTAAAAAATAAATATTCTGGCCGGGCGCGGTGGCTCACGCTTGTAATCCCAGGACTTTGGGAGGCCGAGGCGGGCGGATCACGAGGTCAGGAGATCGAGGCCATCCTGGCTAACATGGTGAAACCCCGTTTCTACTAAAAATACAAAAAATTAGCCGGGCGTGGTGGCGGGCGCCTGTAGTCCCAGTTACTCGGGCGGCTGAGGCAGGAGAATGGCGTGAACCCGGGAGGCGGAGCTTGCAGTGAGCGGTGATCGCGCCACTGCACTCCGGCCTGGGTGACAGAGCGAGACTCTGTCTCAAAAAAAAAATAAAAAATAAAAATAAATAAATATTCTAAGACCATACTTTAATAGAGGTGTTTTTTGTTTTTGTTTTGTTTTTGTTTTTGTTTTTTTGGCGATAGAGTCTCACTCTGTCACCTAGGCTAGAGTGCAGTGGCGCGATCTCGGCTCACTGCAACCTCCGCCTCCTGGGTTCAAGCAATTCTCCTGCCTCAGCCTCCGGAATAGCTGGGACTACAGGTGCGCGCTGCCACCCCCGGCTAATTTTTTGTATTTTAGTAGAGATGAGGTTTCACTGTGTTGTCCAGGCTGGTGTTGAACTCCTGAGCTCAGGCAATCCACCTGCCCCGGCCTCCCAAAGTGCTGGGATTACAGGCGTGAGCCACAGTGCCTGGCCCAGAGGAGATATTTAATGAAAAATAATAATCATTAGATCGGCAGATTTTTAGAAGGAGGGCATCGAATGGGTGCTTGGATATTGGACACAATAAGAAATATTGAGCTAAAAGTCTGAAGGAATTGGCAGATATACTGTTACAGGTAAACACTTTGTAGAAGGAAATAATGAATGAGACTTTCTTTTGAGATTTTCTTAGCCTCTTAGTTGTTCCCAGTTAGAGCCTCATATTTTTCCTTTTCATGACAATAAAAATAGTAATAAAATCAGTAATAAAGTGAATATATGAGATGTTAACCTGTTCCTTTATGACAATGTCCTGTTTACCAATTAAGTGTGTTTTTGTGGTGATGGGGGCAAGACAAATCTTTAAATGGTGGAAAGCAAAGAAAGAAATTATAAAACATGATTAGTTGTATTATACGTTGTTTTTGGTTGTTGGAAAAACAATACATTTATTGAGAGAATCATTAGGAAGCTGAACATCAGCTATATTGCTGGAGTGATACTGTTTCAGTGGTTTCTTGACCTTTTTGTTGTTGTTGTTGTTGTTGTTAAACACAGACCAACTACGGTTGAAAACGTAAAAAGGATTGATGGTGTTTCTGAAGGCAAAGCTGCCATGTTGGCCCCTCTGTTGGAAGTCATCAAACATTTCTGCCAAACAAATAGTGTTCAGGTAAAATACTGTGGTTTGCAGGAGCTCTTAGAGAATAAGCATTTTTTGTAACCGTTTCAAAAGTACCCTTCAGAAGCAACATTTGCTCACTTTATTTGCATTTCCATACGGGACACTTAGAAAATGAATTAAAATTGTTTTTACAGTCAATCTGTTGTAAAAACATGTCAGTTATATACTTTTAAAGATGATACTAAAAAGTAGTTGTCCAGGCTGCTGATGTCTTTCTATTTCATTGGGAGGTTTTGTTTTTAAATTGGAAACATTATTTTAGGTTGATAAATTATAATTTTACATTCAAATGTGATAGTTGGAATTTAAAGCTGGAAAGTTATCCTTGCTATGAGTTGGTCAGGAGCTCAGCCACTTTCTTTTGGTTTAGCATCTTCTCTAATCTCCCTCCCCTTCCAGTAATGCTGTCTTTTGATAGTAAGTGGATTTCATATTATTCTCTTCAGTTTTAATAGTGTTTCCTTCATATCCTTTTATTATTGCTTGTTCTGCCCTAAGTGACCATTTCCAGAAATGTCATTTAGGATTTTCTCTAAACTCCATGTAGCAGACTCTATGATGCATACTCTGCAGAAGGTGAGGCAGTGGGAGGTAGAGGGGAGACTACTAGACTAGGAGTCACGGAATCAGGACTTTAGTTCTTCCTTACAGTTGTTCACCTGGTGAACCTGCACATGTCCTTTAATTTCCTTGGGTCTCCGTTTCCTCAGCTACACAATGGAAATGACACTTCCTCCCCCACATCCAGGAAACAACAGATGACATTAGAAAATAGAAGACATGGGATAAGTATAAAATGTTGAAAGAGTTAAACACATTCAAGGCAATATTAAGGGATTATTTTTTACTTCCAAGAAGCTCCTGGAAGCTTTGGGCAGGCACAGTTGGATCCTACTTTAGAAAAATCTTTCTCTAACTATAAGTAGAAAACCCTTCTGCTTTTTGAATGTAGCATTTCCCTCTTTTGATATAGAGTATCTTTGGCAACTTTAAATTTTCTTTTTCATACTCTTATATAAGACATCATGTGAAAATTCTTATTTCTTACTGAGTTTTTGGAAATGAAATTATAATGTCTTAATAGTTTGAGAAAGAATATCATACCTACCAGCAGTAATTGAGTAAGTTCCCTCTCTTTGGACACTTGAAAGTAGTATCTTCTTTCATGAATTAGTGATATTATTTAATAATGAATGAATGATCTCTCCTAACTCCCCTTCAGAAGAGGAAAATGAAGTAGGGGAAAAGGTAAATTCCCCAAGGGATAGGTATGAAACCTTTATGAACCTTCTGGATAGAGAAGATGACTGCTGATTTCTGTGATTAGAAATTATACTTGGGTTATTCTGCAAATTGAAATGAATTATTTAAAAAAATCAACTTTAATGTTTATTAAGCAAGTTTTGTTATTCATGAGTTTCATTAGCCTTTAATATTTTTTTTAAATTTTGAAGTAAAATTTCTTGCTGTCACAATACACATTAAAAATTACAAATATGACACATATTAAACACATTAAGATGGCCATATAGGAAAAATATGCTAAAATATTTTTATATAAATACATTTTTTGAGAATTTTGAGAATTTCTGGAACAAAGTAATGATATAATCCATAAATGTACAATTAAAGAGTTTAGGGATATCCAAAATACTTAGCAAAGTAATCTGAAATAATACTCTTAGGAAGGTAGGGCAAGAATGTGATTCTAGTAAGCAAAAATGTAATCAAATCGTATTCTAGTCCCAGCTACTCGGGAAGCTGAGGCAGGAGAATGGCGTGAACCTGGGAGGCGGAGCTTGGAGTAAGCCGAGATCGTGCCACTGCACTCCAGCCTGGGTGACAGAGCGAGACTCCATCTCAAAAAAAAAAAAAAAAAAAAAAGACTATATGAACATGTATGGCATAAATATGTACAAATATTATTTATTTTAAAAAAATTCAGGGGTAGGGGCAGGGTAGTTAGAAAATATCTAAGGATGTTCATGAAATAATATTGGCTATGAATGACAGTTGATGAAACCGGGTGATGCCCATCTTATCCCCTCGACTCGTGTATATGTTTGATATATCCCACAATAAACCTTAAAAAAAAAAAAGATGAGTGGTCAATTATAGGAAGATATAAATAGAAAAGGCAATAAGGACAAAAGTTGGCAAAGCTTACCTAAGCACTCTTCAGATAAAAAGACATTTTTGCTAACTAGATTTGAATATTATAGTTTAATTGTCAAGGAAAATGCCTCAACTTAATCTTTGTTAAGAGACTACTTAAGGCACTATCAGAAGTTCCCTCATGGCGAGGTGCAATCCCTCATGCCTGTAATCCCAGCACTTTGGGAGGCCAAGGCAGGCAGGTTACCTGAGGCCAGGAGTTAGAAAACAACCTGGGAAACATAGCGAGACCCGACCTCTACAAAAACAATTTCTTAAAATTAGCCAGGCATGGTGGTGCTAGCCTGTAATCCCAGCTATTTAGGATGCTTAGGCAGGAGGATTGCTTGAGCCCGGGGATTTGAGGCTGCAGTGAGCCATCATTGTGCCACAATACTCCAGCCTGAGTGATAGAAAAAAAAAAAAAGTGTCTTTGTTATATTCCAAACTTGTTCTCAACTTTCAGGTGAGCTGGCTTCCTGTATAACTCTTCTATAGGACAGAACATACTGGTTGGGGCAAGTGAAACTGTCGAGTTGTATGCCTCATAAATTAATGAATTTGCTTTCTAATATATACACTGATATTTATACACACATACACATAAAACCAAGCTCAATAGATGGGTAGTGCAGCTCTATTCCCCAAAACCCAACTACCCTGTAACAAGACACATTAGACTTTTGAGATTGCAAAGATGAGGACTGAAGTGCTGGCCTAGACCATGGCGTTGCCATAGTGGGGTGACCAGTCTGAATAGCCAACAATGCTTCCTCAGTAAATACCCATTTTGTCTTGGTGGGATTTCTACAAATTGCAAAATGCAGCTATTCTGAAGCTGTAAAAGAGAAACAGAAACATGTAACACCTGGGACTGTTTTATTAGGCCCACCGTATGCTCAGAACATGAAATCTCCACTGCTAGGGTTATTTGATTGAAATTATCTTTTGTGTTGATGTGAGAGTTTAGCTCTGAGATTCTTCCACATGTAAAATGTAATCCCCCAAAGTATTTGGCAAGCACATTTTACTGCCTTGGGTCAGATAATTCAAACATTAGGCATCATATATATAGCATGTAAAAAGTAAAACAGAAACATTTATGTTTCTCACCAAGCAGTAAATTAGTACTCAACTAATAAATTTCTTAAACTCCCTAATAACAGAATATAGAAACAAAAAATAAATCTTTCCAAAAGAAGAGCTCATGGACACATTTCCTCATATATGTATACATAATATAGTAGAACACATGATAAATAACCTTATAAAAATGATACCAATATCATTCATCAAGAGACGAGGCTCTTCTTTAAATTATTAATTTCATCTGTTACAGGTTTTATTATGACTGTAGTATGCTGTTTTCATCTACCTTTTATGTGTAGTTAAAAAAATAGTTTTCTATCTCTTTACCTTTATTTCAGCCTTTAAAAAGATTCCATTATTTTTTCATTAATCTTGTTTTTCAGTTTTCCCCATTTTTTCTTTTAAACATTTCTTTTTTTTATTTATTTTATTTTT
The DNA here is from genome assembly GCF_028858775.2 of Pan troglodytes. Classification (NCBI taxonomy): domain Eukaryota; kingdom Metazoa; phylum Chordata; class Mammalia; order Primates; family Hominidae; genus Pan; species Pan troglodytes. Next base: position 39,544,671 of record NC_072405.2, read on the forward strand.
TTATTTTTTGTATTGTTTTCACTTTTTTTTTTTTTAATTATAAAGATTTAAACGTTAGACCTAAAACCATAAAAACCCTAGAAGAAAACCTAGGCATTACCATTCAGGACATAGGCGTGGGCAAGGACTTCATGTCCAAAACACCAAAAGCAATGGCAACAAAAGCCAAAATTGACAAATGGGATCTAATTAAACTAAAGAGCTTCTGCACAGCAAAAGAAACTACCATCAGAGTGAACAGGCAACCTACAACATGGGAGAAAATTTTCGCAACCTACTCATCTGACAAAGGGCTAAACATTTCTTAAGGAACCATATTTAAGATTTTATGGAATACTTAGATTTCTAGTTGGGATGTATCATTTAAAATTAGATATGTAGAGAGAGTGTTATGATATATTTCCTTACGATATATTAGTGGTTATAGTACCTAAATTTGAATAGTGATTCTGTTCATTCATTCATTCATTAATTCATTCATTCAATATTCACTTCCAGGAGATTGGGGACTTATTTAAAGACAGAGTAGTTCACATTATAGTTCCTTTTTTTAGTCCTTCTTATTCGTTAAAGAGAAGACTAGGAAATGTTTGTTATTACAAATATTTTATTAAAATTTTGTGTGCTCTAGCATTATTTTACCTTTTAAAATCAATAGGTTAAAAATCCAACTTCTTTTTGAGCTCCCCATAAAAAGGGAATTATTTGTTGCTTATGGGTTTAACTTGTGTTATTTTTTTCTTAATGGCTAATTATCATACATATATCCTATTATTGTATTGATATTACTGATCATTTGTGCTACATTAAAAATTCTGTAGACAGACCTCTTTTCAAGTACAAAACCTCAAGAAGAACAGAAGACGAGTCTGGTAGCAAAAAATAAAATATGCACACTTTCACAGTCTATGGCCATCACATACTCTTTATTCCAAGAAAAGAAGATGCCTTTGGTAAGTGTGACTTTCATGTTACAGGGAATTTTTTTAGTTTACTTAAACTTGTGTTTTATCAGCTTTTTAGTATTAAAGCTCTGACTTGGGATCAATTTCCTCCAACCCTACAATAAATCTCAGTTTATCTTTAATTTTAAAAGAGAATGTTGTTTTCTTTCTCTGTTAAGCCTCCCTGTTAAGTAATAGCAGCAAGTTTAGTTTGGCCATGAATATCTTCTAGAGATTGTATCGGGGTACTGAAAAACACATTTATAGCTCAGAGATACTGCATCAGCCATATTTTAAAATGGGACTAACAGTTTAAAAACTATAAATATTCACAGTGTTAAGAAACAATCTCAAGATGCATTAAGAAAAAGGAAGGTGCAAAACAGAAAAACAAACGTAAATGTGTGCGCATATGCATGCTTATATAGTCACATATTCTTGTATGTGTACAAAAAATACACACTGGATCTCTGCAAGCATAGCCAAGCAACTGGAAATATGTTTTTAAAAACTTGCTTTTCATTCTGTCTCTTCTAGTACTGTTTTGATGCTCTTTGAAAACAATCTAATTGCTGTAACAAATGACCATACGTAGGCCGGGTGTGGTGGCTCATGCCTGTAATCCCAGCACTTCGGGAGGCTGAGGCAGGCAGATCATTTGAGGCCAGGGATTTGAGACCAGTTGGACAACATAGGGAGACCCTGTCTTTACTAAAAATACAAAAATTAGCTGGGTGTAGTGACGCATGCCTGTAATCCCAGATACTTGGGAGGCGGAGACATGGGACTTGCATGAACCCAGGAGGCAGAGGTTGCAGTGAGCTGAGATTGCGACAATGCATTCCAACCTGGGCGACCAAGCAAGACTCGGTCTCCAAAAAAAAAAAAAAAAAAAAAGGCCATATGTAATGTTTCTTCATTGTTCTAAGATAAATCTTTAAGGCTGTTGAGGTTTTTTTTTATACAAAATGGAGAGTAAGTTTTAATGGGATGGGACAAAATGAGGCTTACAGTTAAGTTTAATTTGAGTTCACATCCTGTTGACATTAAGTTGATTTGGAACAAGTGTTATGGTCCAATGCCGCTTTTCTATTGTCTGTGGTTCCATCCACTAGTGCCTGTGTTACACACCTCTTGTTCAGGTTTTATCATTTAAAATAAATAAGAATAAACAGTCCATAGCTTATCTTACTTACTGAATAAATGCTCTAATTTGACAGTCATGTTTCTTAAAGTTCCTTACAAAGGCCATTGCCCAAGAAACCAAATAATTCCATTATACTATTTTTGAAATAGAACACATAATAAATGGGAATTTTAAGTTCAGTTTCTTATGTAAATAATAACTTCTATGTACATGTTAAATATGCCTGTATATACCTAATTTGACCATGTATGTATAGTAGAAATGAAAACAGTTACTAAGAAAATTTGTTATTGGCTCCAAATTTTCTGAATTAAGTGTATTCTAATGCTCAGCCATAATATGGGGTTTCATGTGTTAGTTTATGTATTCATGGTTAAAAATGTGAAGACTGTTATATCTTCATTTGTGTCTTTTGGTATTATTTGGTTGTATTTTATTGTGTGATACGGTGGTATAATTATCCTTACCTCCCAGGAGTCTGAGAGGGTCTTGCCAGTTAACCGCAGAATTAAACATGCTTAGGACTAATTAATCAGGAGCAATACTACAATTAGTTGGAGGTAATTTGAAACCTGGTTTCAAATAACCCTGATATTATGCACACATGGTGCACACTTTTCTAGTAGACATTTAATGAAAGTAATTTAAAACCTACCTTTGAAGGATGAAAAACATTGCCTTAAATGCTCTATTCTGTGAAAGTATCAACATTTATGTAAATACAGTCTAAATTCAGACTTTGAAAATGTATTGAAAGAGAGGATCATGAAATAAGTTAGAGCTGAGTGACAAAGCTTTCTGAGTGTTTAAAAGAATGTTTTACCTAATAAATATCTGAAATGTATTTGGAGCCACATTTGTTTAAAGAACTGTATAAATATGTAGCACTGTTCATGTGAAGTTCAATAGTAGGAAAATGCTGACAGCCCTTGTGGAACTGTGGTTATTATTATTTTATGAATAGAGCCAATTTCAAACACCTATTAGAGTCTTCTCAGGAACCTTTTATAGAATGCATCTGGAGCCTTATGTTATCGCTAAGCATTTTAGGATTTGTCTTCTTGGAAATTCATGTAACCAAACCACCATGTGTTATTTCAAGTGTATATAGTATTGGGTTACAGTTTACTATGTTTTCAGAAGGTTGTGACAACTATTAGACTTACAGAGAATGACTTCTCTGCCACTAACGGCTTTCTAAAGTGAATAGAGAGGGGCGAGGATTGAATTCTTCGGTAAAGCTGGGTGATTTTGTTTTATTCAATACAGTATCATAAGTATAAAAAGTAGAACCTATAGAGAGCTATAATGGGGGTAGTTTTAAAGAAATTCTGAGAATGAAAAACTTAAGTAAAGGTTTAGTTCATTGTTTATTTCACACTGAGCATTTACTACCTGAATGTTTTGGACATTTTATTTCCATGACTGGAGTGGACACTTTTACAGCTCACTGGGTTCTTTGCTGATCTTTCTCTAGAAGAGCATAGCTGAGAGCAGGATTCTGCCTCTTATGACAATTGGCATGCACTTATCCCAAGCGGTGAAAGCTGGCTGCCCCCTTGATTTGGAGCGAGCAGGCCTGACTCCAGAGGTTCAGAAGATTATTGCTGATGTTATCCGAAACCCTCCCGTCAACTCAGGTGAGAGGCATGGCCTAGCTCTGCACCCTTAATGACTTGATGAAGTAAACAAGCAATCCACTATATTTTTCACTGTTAACAGCATTAATCCTTTATGCTATTATGAAAACCTTACTTTTGTGATTCTTTTTCTTGTTTTAGGAAAACCATCTTTCTTCCCGTTATCACTCAGAGGAAAGTATACTGAGAAATATTTTTGTTTTGTTTCGTTTTTTGAGACAGAGTCTTGCTCTCTTGTCTAGGCTGGAGTGCAGTGGCGTGATCTTGGCTCGCTGCAACCTCTATCTCCCAGGTTCAAGTGATTCTCTTGCCTCAGCTTCCTGAGTAGCTGGGACTACAGGCGTGTGCCACCATGCCCAGCTATTTTTTGTATTTTTTGATAGAGACAGGGTTTTCCATGTTGGCTAGGCAGGTCTGGAACTCCTGACCTCTGATGATCTGCCCACCTCAGCCTCCCAAAGTGCTGCGATTACAGATGTGAGCCATGGCACCTGGCCAATACACTGAGAAATTTTTATTTTCCTTTTCAGCTTAAGGTTACAACTTCCCCACCATCCAAAAACAGTGCGCTTTCATTTTTTTTCTAATTTCTATCTCATCACTCGCAAAAACCATATTTTTCTCCACATTCATTCCCAGTAGCTTCCTGACTCCTAGTTCTTCCCTAAATCCTTCTGAGTCCTTGTCATTGGTTTCGCTTGAGTAGCCTTTCTAATCAACACAGTCATTGGTATCAGTTATTGTGACATGGAAGGACAGACCAAGTTCTGTGGGCCGCTATGTAGAAGGATTTCCTGTCACTTTGCTGCAGAACCTCAGCTGTGCTCGCGGAGAGCAAGCCCCTTTGCTTGCCCTGTAGAAATATTTTAAATTATTATCCTTTTTTTTTTTTTAACAGAAGTAAACAGGAGATACGTTAATGGATTTTCTCTCCTAGATGTGTAAATACAAACTTGGGGTCTTATAACTCAATAAATCTGATAAATTTCTTTTGACTGTTAGAATAGAGCAGTGGCCATACCAATAGCCTCATCTCCAAAGCTGCAGTGAAGATACTTTTTACTACCTTAAAGTCTTTCCCACTTGTGAACAACTTGTAAACAATTACCCCCAAGAATTTGGAAGATCACTCTCTGAAAGCACAGTCAATACTGTACTTAAATGGATCTGAGCAAAAATAAGTCACTTAGAAGACAGGATTATTTCTAGACTTGAGTGTGACTTGACTGAAGGTCTAAAGAACGAACAGCTCCTTCACTTCCATTGATCACGGTGGAAGCACAGGGAAAGGACAGACACGGAGGCAAGTTGGAGTAGTGCTCATCTAAGTTCCAGGGATGCGGGGGAGTGGCCAGGGGACTTCAGGTATAGTAAATAAATAACCTATTTATAAGTTATGTCAATGTCATCTTTGAAATAGAAAACCAAATACTGCATGTTCTTACTTACTAACAGGAGCTAAAGTTGGTGCATATGGATATAAAAATGAGAACAGGCCGGGCGTGGTGGCTTGTGTCTGTAATCCCAGCACTTTGGGAGACCTAGATGGAAGGATTGCTTGAGCTCAGGAGTTCAAGACCAGCCTGAGCAACATAGTGTGACCCCCATCTCTACAAAAAATTAAGAAAATTAGCCAGACGTGGTGGCATATACCTATAGTCTCAGCTACTTGGGAGTCTGAGTCAGGAGGAATGCTTGAGCTCAGGAGTTTGGGGTTATAATGAGCTGTGATCATGCCACTGCGCTCCAGCCTGAGTGACAGAGTGAGAACCTGTCTCAAAAGGAGAAAAAAAAAAAAGTAACAGTAGACGCTGGGGACTACTGAGGGGAGGGAAGGAACAATGGTTGAAAAGGTGGGAAGGGACAGTGGTTGAAAAACTACATGTTGGGTACTGTGCTCACTATCTGGGTGATGGGATCAATTGTACCTCAAACCTCAGCATCCTGCAATATACTAATGTTACAAACCTGCCCATGTACTACCTGAATCTAAAGTAAAAGTTATAATTTAAAAAAATTATAATAAAATCAGAAAATAAAGGTCTGAGATGGAAAATTAAAAGACCAAAGCCACCCATAAGCACAATAAATCCCTCCCCCCCAAAAATTATATCTATTAAAAAAAAGGTGTTGCGCCAGGCACTGTGGCTCATGCCTATAATCCTAGCACTTTGGGAGGCCAAGACGGGCAGATGACTTGACTTGAGGTCAGGAGTTCAAGACCAGCCTGGCCAACATGGTGAAACCCTGTCTCTACTGAAAATACAAAAATTAGCCAGCAGTGGTGGCATGCGCCTGTAATCCCAGCTACTCAGGAGACTGAGGCAGGAGAATCGCTTGAACCGGGGAGGCGGAGGTTGCAGTGAGCCGAGATTATGCCACTGCACTTCAGCCTGGGTGACAGAGTGAGACTCTGTCTAAAAAAAAAAAAAAAAAAAAAAAAAAAAAAAGACCTTGTACCCTGACAAGTTTTAGTTTGTACAGGAATGCTAGAATGCCTCAAGATTGGAAAAATCTTTAAATGTTAATTACACAATAAGGGTAAAAGGAGAAAAATTACCTAATGTCATCTGAGCAACAAGAAGCAGAAATGAAAGGCATTAAAAATTGGGAAAAATTTATATTTGACAGTATCTTAACAATGAATTCTGCTTCTATATCACTTCCTAGCTTTCGGATGATAACTTTCCATGCAGATCTGTATGTAAGGAATGGACGTAGTAGTCATGCTAATCTGAGTATTTATCTGTGTGATACTTATAAATTAACGATGTAAGTTAATAAGTTAGCATTTCGTGAACCTGGTTAATACCGATTTGCTAAGGTTAAATTAGCCAAATCCTGAACTAAGCTGTAAAACATCCAAGGTAGGGTAGAGAGGCATCTTATGAGAAAGCTGGCCAACTCTCCTGGTCACCTTCTAATCTTCCTAACTTCAGAAATCAAGGCAGAGAGAGGAAAACAGTAATTACTTTGTAGGATTAGATTTATGGTTGTCGAAACCTCTGTTTCTCCAGTGCAGAATGAGATAGCGTTTTAGGGAAAGCCAAAGACTCAGATGTCTTCTTCATGCTCATAGTGTGGAATTTTTCTTCCTTTAGAAATGTATTGTCTCTCAGGGCTTAAAGCAATTTGCATCTTTCGATGAGACGTTGAGTAATAGGCAATATTCTCTGAAATTGTGCAGGCTGGGCACAGTGGCTCACACCTGTAATCCCAGCACTTTGGGAGGCCGAGGCGGGCAGGTCACTGAGGTCAGGTGTTGGAGACGAGCCTGACCAACATGGTGAAACCCCGTCTCTACTAAAAATACCAAAATTAGCTGGGCTTGGTGGCACACACCTGTAATCCCAGCTACTTGGGAGGCTGAGGCAGGAGAATTGCTTGAACCCCCATGGGAGGTGGAGGTTGTGGCGAGCCAAGATTGTGTCATTGTACTACAGTCTGGACAACAGAGTGAGACTCTGTCTCAAAAAAAAAAAATAGAATTTGTGCAGTCCCCCCTGCCCCCCCTTTTTTTTCTGTTGGCATTTTTGCTATCATTTAGCTGCCTTCTTTATATCCTGAAACTTACAGATGGTGTTGGTCTAGTCAGTAAGAGCAAAGGCTTTGGGAATAGGTAGATCTGTATTTAGACCTTGGCTCTAGCATTTCATTGTTATGTGACCTCCATCAAGTGACCCAATTTCCCTAATATTCAATTTCCTCATCTCTAAGACAGGGAGAGTTAATATTGCCTCTCTTATAGAATTGTGAGAAATGTAGTCATGTGTCGCTTGATGATGGGGATGAATTCTGAGAAATGTGTTGTTGGGCGATTTCATTTTGTGGGAACCTCACAGGGTGGACTTAAACAAACCTAGATGGTATGGCCTACTACACACCTAGGCTGTACGGTATAGCTCCTGTCTTCAAACCTGTACAGCATGTGACTTTACTGAACACTGTAGGCAATTATAACACAGTGGTATTTGTATATATAAACATAGTGAAACATAGAAAAGGCCCAGTAGAAATACAGTGTAAAAGATTTTTTTAAAAAGCTGGGCGTGGTGGCTCATGCCTGTAATCCCAGCACTTTGGGAGGCCGAGGCAGGCAGATCACTTGAGGTCAGGAGTTCAAGACCAGCCTGGCCAACATGATGAAACTCCGTTTCTACTAAAAGTACAAAAATTAGCTGGGTGTGGTGTTGGGTGCCTGTAATCCCAGCTACTCAGGAGGCTGAGGCAGGAGAATTGCTTGAACCCAGGAGGTGGAGGTTGCAGTGAGTCAAGATTGTGCCACTGCACTTCAGCCTGGGAGACAGAGCGAGACTCTGTCTCAAAAAAAAAAAAAAAAAGAGATAAAAAAGGGTACATCTGTACAGGGCACTTACCACGAATGGAGCTTGCACCCTGGGAGTTGCTCTGGGTAAGTCAGTGAGTGAGTGGTGAGTGAATGTGAAGACCTAGGACTGTGCACTGCTGTAGACTTTATAAACCCTGTGCACTTAGGCCACACTCACCCCTGTGATACGAGTCTACCTACTGTATAACGTACCTGCATATGTACCCTTGAAACTAAAATAAAAGTTAAAAAATTTATCTTCTTTTGCCAATAATAAATTAACCTTAGCTTACTGTAATGATTTTTCTTTATGAATTAAAATCTTTTTACTCTTTTGTAATAACACTTGGCTTAAAACACAAACATATTGTACAGCTATACAAATATATTTTCTTTATATCCTTCTTCTCTAAGATTTTTTCTGTTTTTGATTTTGTTAAATTTGTTTTTACTTTTTACATTTTTTTGTTAAAAACCAAGACAAAAACCCACACATCAGCCTAGGCCTACATGGGCTCAGGATCATCAGTCTCACTATCTTCCACCTCCACATCTTGTCCCACCAGGTCTTCAGGGGCAGTCATATGCATGGGGCTGTCATCTCCTATGATAACAATGCCTTCTTCTGGACACCTCCAGAAGGGCCTGCGTGTTTTACAGTGAACTTCTAAAAAATAATAAAATGTATAGTATAGCAAACACATAAACATAGTAACATAGTCATTTATTATCATTTTCAAGTATTATATACTGTACATAATTGTACATGCTAGACTTTTACACAGCTGGCAGCAAGGTGAGTTTGTTTACACCATTACCACCACAAACACATGGGTGATGCTTTGCATTGTGATGTTACGATGGTTATGATGTCACTAGGTGGTAGGAACTTTTCAGCTCCATGATAATCTAATGGATACTTGTTCCTGTTGGCTGCCCGTCATTGACTGAAACATCATTATGTGGTGCATGACTGTAAATTAGATACTGTTCAGAAAGCTTTGGCACACTGGTAATAGCAAATGGTGGTGGCAAATATGATGACGATGATGATGATGATTGAAGACATAGATGGTAAAATTTTATGGTGTCTTAAAAGTACCCTCTAAATATGATTATTTTTATAGTCTGTCCTTTTGAATAGGCACTTAAGAATGTATGAACTTAATAAGTATATAAGAAAGAATGTTCCCCAAAATATATCTTACAGAGGCATACAATTTAAGAATTCCAACAGGTTGTACCGGGGGTGTGTGTGTGTGTGTGTGTGTGTGCGCGTGCACGCATGCGTGCTCATTCACACTAAAGAATTCTTGGGCATATGTTCCTGAATGTCCTAAATGGACATTCTAACATCACTTCATTATGGGCAGAGGGAAATGGTAAAGAAAAATTTCATATTATACTATTCAGCCACATATTGACAGCATCTGTTTTATTTGCCTATGGTAAAGAATTGAAGCACTGTTAATTTGCTTTTGAAATCATGTAGGCACAAAGTTATCGAACTTTAGATTTAGAAATGAAACTGGAAATCATTACACTTTCCCTTTCCTATCCCCACCCTGTTTTGGAGAGAAAGAGTGTGAGGCCTAGAGAGTTATAAAACTGTTTAAATACCATGTCTAAGATTAATAACTGAACAAGTTTCTCTTTTTACTCGTGTTAAAGTTGTACTGCCAATTAACTTTAAAGAAAGAAATATGCAATTCCTAATCCTGATATAGGATATGGGTATATAAACTCTAACTTGATGAGTGAAACAAATTAACTTATTTATAATCAGTTTCATATCTTTATTTATTGAGTGTCTTTAAATACCCCTTACCTTTAAAGTAAGAAATATTAAAATCAAGCAGAATATAATAATGAAAAATTCTTAAGATATACTTACTAAAAACTTATCCTTCGGTTAATACACTGTATGTAGGTTGTACGTACAATATGAAAAAGTATATTTTTGTAGCCTACTTTTAAATCCAGAATAGAGGAGGTTAAGAAGGTTGTGATAACCATGAGCTCTTTTTTTTTTTTTTTGAGACAAGGTCTTACTCTGTTGCCCAGGCTGGAGTGCCGTGGCACAATCATAGCTTATTGCAGCCTTGAACTCTTGGGCTCAAGCAAGCCTTCCACTTCAGCCTTCCAAGTAGCTGGGACCACACCTGGCTAATTTTTAAGTATTTTTGTAGAGATGGGTTCTCACTACATTGCCCAGGCTAGTCTTGAACCCCTAGCCTTAAGCGATCCTCCCACCTCAGCCTGCCTAAGTGCTGGGATTACAGGTGTGAGCCACTGAGCCCAGCCCTCTTTTATTTCTTTTGATAGTACACTCATAATCATTAAACTATCATTTCTGGATGTGAGATTGTGCTTTTGGATTCTTATTTTTTCTTTATAAAATACTTTTTGTTCTCTTACTGGAGAAAACATTGTTGGATTATAAATGATATAACAAGGAATGAGGATATACATACTATAATAACGATTCAGATACGTTATTTTCATATTTTATTTAACTGTAGCCATGCCACAATAATTTAGAGTTTTAAAGAACAAGTTTGATTGAAATCTAAACTTTGTACAATCCTGAATTGAGAAGTTTCCTGTATTTTATTATGACACAATATTTACCTAAAAATAGAGTAATTATGAATTGAGAAAACATAGCTATTAATTTCATACTCTTATTTGTTAAGTAGATTTTGTCTGGAAAACTGTTCATATTTAAAGGAGCTTTGTACCTTTGTATTCTTTTTGTTTTTCCTCGTTTATATAATTTTAAACTCTGTTTATGGATTTGGGATTCTAACTATGCTAAATAATAAATTAAGGCATTGAATGAAGTACCTAGACAGTATTTTGATTAATTTTATTCCCTCATTCTTAATGTGCATGTAACTGGAAAATTAAGAGTGGCTTCCAAGGGATCTACTACAAAAGTAAGGGTAATATGATCTCTTTTAAAACACTGAAGGCGTGTAGCCAGTGTTGTCATTAATTCTGCAGTAGATATTTTCAGCACTTATTTACATGGGAAGTTAGAGCAGAGTAAGATGCACCTGTAAAGCTAAATGCCACTTATTTGCATATATATAAAACGCAGGATGAATTTACCATAGAAATATAAAGGGTACTTATAGAAATGTGTTAGAAAAATATATGAATTTTTAACTTATATCTAGAAGTTAACTTTATACATTTAACTTTAAATCATTAATAGTGGTTTAACACCATAAGCAGATGTTTATGCATCATCATTTTATGAACAAAAGACATTCTAATTTTAGAAATAAAGTGATTCAAAAGAGAATAAAATATCTTACTTTTTCTTTCAAAATTAATTTGTTTAGCGCATTACATGATAATAGCTCAAGCTTGTGTGATTTTTCCCTAAAAAATTGGTTTATAAATATTACATTTATAGTATGAAGAAATTAATCATATATAGTTTATTTATCTAATTTCTAAATACCCATGGAAGAAAATGAATTTAATGGAATGTAGTTGTGTATTACTTGGTTTCAAGTGTGGGAAAATTTATATGGTCTTTCTAAAACAGCACTATCAGTAGAAATACAATGTGAGCTACATATGCAATTTTAAATTTTCTAGTAGCCACATTTTAAAAAGTAAATGGATGCAATTTATTTTGATAATATAATTTAGTCTACTATATTTAAAATTTTATCATTTCAACATGTAATCAATATGAAAATTATTAATGAGATATTTTACGTACTTTTTTCTGTAATAAGCCTTTGTAATCAGGTATGTACTTTATATATACAACAAATCTTCTGATGCTAAATTTTAACTGGAAATACTTGATCTGTGTTTAGCTTTTGTAAAATTTACTGTTAAACAACGTGGACTAATGTGCCTAAGTGGTTCCAAACATATTTTAAAATTTGAAGACAAATAAAAGGGAACTCAAAGTAAATTTGGATACATACATACAACAGAATACTCAGCCATTAAAAAATGATGAAATAGTAAAATTGGGGGAATTTTGATGATACTAGGATGATATAATGACCAAGAGACAAATACAATTTTAGTTTGGTTGAGAGATGTGAACATCACGTTGCTGATTTTACTATGTATAGAGGTTATCTTTTCCTTTCTAAGATTTTGAAACTTTAATTAGTTAACCCACTTACCTAGTTTCTATTAGCTGTGTAACTTTCTCTTCCTGTTTTTTGTTTTGTTTTGTTTTGTTTTTTGCTTTTTAACTGCAGTATTTTGAGGAGTCTTGGAGTAGCAAGCTAATCTTTGGAAGAAAGGAAAATATAAACCTGAAAACTAATAATTTAAAGAAAGTCTTTTCAGGTTGTCATTTGAAAAATACTTGATTTCTGATCACTGATTTGAATTGAGTGTCAAATGTTTGATATGTTTTGTAAATTAGGTGAAGATGAGTGAGTAGGTTCTAAACTGCTTGGGTTTACTGCACTCTGGAGCATTGCAGAAGAATGTGATGTTGGAAGGAAGTGCTGAAACATAATTATTGGCTTGCCTATAGGAGAGTGCTACATAATTTTAGAAGGTGTCAAGAAATTGACACAGTCTGAATTAGTTCTGTTGAGTTGCAAAAAATGTAAAGTTTCTTGATTCTGAAAATAAGAAATATGTTCCCAGAAATCTCATCTAGTTAATGTGCTTTTAAAATCATTGATGTCTCTTGTTATTACAATAATAGCCATTGAAAGAATCTTTTTTATTAGAATGTTATTTACAGGTACGATTAGCTTCTATTTAAATAAATTATTTTTATACTTGATCTTAGGCAAATGGCCAACAAGTGATCAGAATAAATTATTTTAAGAGAAAACTAATTATAATTGATATTTGGAATTGGAAGCACAATTTCCTTTAGAACAATTCCACGAATGGTTGTTTTGAGTCTTACGGCAGCCCACAAAAGACAGTTTGAAACACAATTTATGCAGTGTCAATAGTACTGATCTGACTTTGGATCTTGGAGGCAGGGGCTTCAGGTGATACCCGAGTGGAGTTTTTACTCCATTTCCATTCCGTAAGGCTATAGGCATTTGAAAGAGGAAACTTTTCTTTGGCAACCTTCCACCTTCCTTTCTACAGAATATTTCACTATTTCTAGCTCATAGGTTTTCTAAAATATTCTCTGTAATTTATTTTGAAATGGAGTTTTTTTATCGTTTACAGATATGAGTAAAATTAGCCTAATCAGAATGTTAGTTCCTGAAAACATTGACACGTACCTTATCCACATGGCAATTGAGATCCTTAAACATGGTCCTGACAGCGGACTTCAACCTTCATGTGATGTCAACAAAAGGAGATGTTTTCCCAGTTCTGAAGAGATCTGTTCAAGTTCTAAGAGAAGCAAGGAAGAAGTAGGCATCAATACTGAGGTATTAATTATATATAGAATTTTCATACAGTGTCAGTTTGTTCAATTTGCATATCCTAGTACTAGAATGCTGTATTTTTTTGAACTGTTATGAATTCTGATATGATTCCTTTCTCTATGTGCTACATTTCCTTTGCTTTTCATAAATATGATCTGAGAAAAGTGATTAAAAAAAAAGACAGTAAAAGGGAGGTTTAGTCCATCTGTTTAGCTTATAGTGTAGAATGTCAGCTTAAATTTTACCTGTACCTCATATTGACCGTATAGCCTGGAAAATCTTTCCTTCGGAGGTATAGTTAATGGATTTAAGCATATGGCAGTTTATGTAGTTAATGAAAGTGAAAACAAATTGTATTATAAATACCTCCCAAACTGGTTTATTATCATTCTATCATTCTTCATGCTCTGTTAGTATGATATTGAATATCTGAGGTACCAGGATTATTGTTGCTCGTGGCTCTGAGCATTTCGTAGTGCTTTTGCATGATGAGAGAAAGATTACAAATTTAGTATTATGTTAGATGGTACATTTTATTAAAATCAAATGCTTCAAAAATAATTGCTCCGTGTATGGCATGAGATAAATAGCAATCAGATATATTATTTAATAATATGACTCTATTAAATGATGGCATAAATTTGAAAATTTGACCTTCGGTATCTTCCGAGTCTAAAATTATATGACTCCATTATAAATGTATTGGAAATGATTAACTAAAAAATTGTTTCAATTCTTAGTTGGTAAATTCAATGTGGTAGTAGGTGGTGGTGATTATTTTGTATTAGAGAATTAGGAATTACACTTAGTTCTAAGGTAATCTTTATAGGATGTCCAGCAATTAAACTCCTACTTTTTTGAATTGCTTAAAAATAAGGGAACTGATCTTTTTAAATTCTGTACTTGAGTTACGTCTGTATATATAGTCATGTCCTAGATAATCTAATGGAACTTAATTAGTTGGAAATCTTTATATTGTTTATAACTGAACTAGCTATAAGAGGAACATTAAAGAAAACATATTTTGAGTGGAGGTAATGAAATTTAGCTTCTAATGCTCAGCCTTTTATTTCTGTAATCTATACCAGATACCTAAGACCCTCTTATTGTTTCCCAGCTTCAACCTGTCAGTATAGGAGAAGGTGTAACTTACTATTTTTCCTCAATATTGAAGCACATTTGTAGTGAAATATTATTTTAACTATATATTGCCATTTTTGCTTTTTCCCTATTTCAGTAACATTACATGTCAACAAGAGAATGGTGGGTATTTTGGGGGGGTTGGGTGGGAAGAAATTTTACTAAGCTTGCTAGATTCTAAAAGGTATACCTTATTTGGCCCCTTTTCCCCATTTAGGGGAACAAGTGTGTTGGGGCTGGGAAGTAGATAAGAGGTGAGTAAGTCATCCAAAGCATATGTCTTCATCAGCCTCCCTGTATGAAAAGCTGATTTCTGTAGAGTGTTGGAGGCCTACTTTTAGAATCTGTCATACGTTTTAACATTCATCTTCTCTACTGACCTGATTTATATCCCTTAGTCTATTTCATTTTATAATTATGACAAAGGATAAAGTCGTTAGAACAAATTCTTTTTATTAGTTGATGTATTGTTGTGTTTATATCTCTTGTGTTTGTTATTAAGATGGAAGCTCAATCATGTCTTTGTTTAACAGAAAGGTGATGTCTTGGCATTGATAATTCTGATTCAATATCCATAGGTACATGGTGGATTCTTTAAATATTTAGTATTCTTTTATTTCTGGAAAGTTTTCTTAAATGATAGTTTTTTTAAAATTTCATTTCTATAAAGTTTTCTTAAATCATACTTTTTAGTGTTTTATTCCATTACTTCATATTTCTTCTTCAGGAACTCCTGCTATACATGTATGTTGGATCTTCATTACCCAGCTTCAATATTTTTCACTTTTCATGCATTCTTTTTATTTCTTCATTTCTCTTTAAATTTTTTTCTTCCTTTTCACCTTCTATTTCTCTTTTAACATAATCAATTGTATTTATTTCTATATTCCACATAGCTTAGTATTCACTTATTTTAAAATTATTTTAAAACGTTTTTTAGATTTAAAAATTCTTTTTTTATTTATATATACATATTTTATTTTTACCAAAGGAGAAACACTATTAACTGAAGACTTCTATAATTTTTTTCTTTTATTTCTGATTCTTTCTTCAGTTTTCCCCCTCAGTTTTGAACTTTTCTAATTTTGATTTGTGATGTCCTTTTGTGTTTTAGATAATTTTCCTAATGTTTTCCAGTTCATTTGGAAAGGCTACAGTTTTATTCTGTACCTAAGCAAGTCTTTCTGGTGTCAAAGATTTGACCTTGATACTTTTCTTTTGCTCATTTTCGTATGAGATTAGTTTTCCTGTACTTTCAAAAGAAGGCGTGGTTCAAGATGGCTTTCCCAATTTCACATCTGTCTCTAATGTTTTTGTGTAATGTCTAAAATATGGAAACTTGGTTTATGAGATCTACTCTGCCATTTTTATCTGGGCTTTCTCTTCCTTTTGTCTCTGTTGTACCTGTCCTGCTTGGTTTTGATTTAACCCCAGTGGTTTCTCCTGAATGTGGAGCCTTCTCCTAGAAGGCAGCCTCGGCTAGTCCCAGGGTTCAGAGTAGCCAGCTGCTCTCTTCACCTAAGAGACCACTGTGGATTCCTTGTACTCACTTGCTATTGGCTTGGACAAAAGCCCTCCCATTTTCAGATGCTATTATCAGATTAATCTCTCATTAATCTGTCTTTCCAGTGTATGCCTGTGGGCTATCTTGGGGTTCTCTTGTTATCAGACACCTCCCTGCTTGCCTCTGCTTTCTCCCGTACAGATGTCAGTACTGTGCAGGTCTTAATTGCTGTTGGTGGTTTGCCCCTACATTCTTACAGTTTTAGTTTCCGAAGGATACCTTTAAACTTGGTTTTATTGTAAATGTCGACAATGGATTTTGGGTTTTACTATCTAGTTCTGTCTTAATTCTGGAATTCAGAAAAAATTAAAAGCTCTGTTGCTGCAGCTGCTGCCACCTCTTCCCAGTACCCTCTCCTCCTATGTCATTTTTTTCTTCTTATTTTTCTTGACTGTGTAAGAGAGAATGTATGACATTTCCTGCTTGACCACTGAGTTTGATTATAAATTAAAATACACAATATTTTATACAAATTGTTTTTTAGAAGATTTATTTACAGATGCTCATTCACAGGTAAAATTGACTTATGAAAATAGTTTTCATGACAAATGCATCAGGCTTGGTAACTAAATATATGGATTGATCTTGTTTATAAATGAAATTAAATGTGAATGTAACTTACATATTTCTGTATTTGCTTACATCCGTATGTACACATATAATCAGCAAATGAGTTGATGTTTCCTATTTGTAACAATGGTAATAGCTTGGTAACAGAGTTGGGAGTATTAAAAAGATGTAAAGAGCCCCTTAAAATTTTGTTGCTGGGAATTTTAGTCTTCTACTGATGAAGGAAATAGACACTGGAAGGCGTTGTTTCTATTAGGTAACTTAGATATCATACTGAAGACTTAAAATACTTATTGTTGACACTCAAAAGACACACTTAGTGTAAGTAAGCATTTCCCCCCTTTTCCCAATGAAATAAGATCATTATTATAATTCCATTATAAATGCTGATGATCATATTTATAGAAATATAGAAGATAAGACTTGAAATGATATTCGCTACCAATTAATGAGTTTGAAGAAGAAATCAGGATGTGTTTTGCTATTTTACATTTATTCTTATTTAACTCCAAAGAATTCAGTGATGTTATGTACTATTATTTCCATTTCTCTGTGAAGACGTTGAAGCTTAAGTAACATGCATAATAAGGTCATACATTTAGCAAGTGGCTCAATTAAAGTTCAGACCTGGTTCTGCCTGGTTTCAAAGTCTATGCTACTCCATGGTATTAGGCTACAACATGACTTAGGGTTTCTTCCTCTGCTCTATTGCTGTTCAGATGTCCTCCTCTTTTGGCAGAGTGGGAGAAAATTTTTGCAATCTATGCATCTGACAAAGGCCCAATATCCAGAATCTACAAGGAACCTAAACAAATTTACAAGAAAAAAAAAACATTAAAAAGTGGGCAAAGGACTTGATCAGACACATCTCAAAAGAAGACATTTATGTAGCCAACAAACATATGAAGAAAAGCTCAACATCACTGATCATTAGAAAAATGCAAAATGCCTTTTCTGTATGCCACCTTGTATCCCCAGTATTTATTATTTCTAAGTCATAGTATCTTACAGTGTATATAAGTCTCATCCGTTCTTTTGATTTTCTCTTCCCTGCTTGCAATTGGGTACCTAGGAACAAAGTTGCAATCTTAGCCAGTTTTTTCTTTAGCCTTTGCTGATGTGTGAAAAGCCCTTTTTTCTACCCTGGATTTCTTTACTTAAGCTGGAACAGCTAAGTTTTTACCTTTTTTAAATATAAAGTTTCAGAGTCTTCTGCCAAGGATCTTTTGCTGTTTTCCTACTGTTAAATATTTCAAAGCCTTTTTTAAACATAGGGAATGTAATCAAACATAGCAAGCAGCTGATGAACAATATCTAGATAGTCTTCATTATTGAAATGGAATAAATGGTATTTTTGTATTTTAGGCTAACAGACACCTTGTACCTTAGATAAGGCCAACCTTCTCATCAAATCCCTCAGTTACTTTTATTAATAATAACCAAATTAACTCTGGATTCCAGGGTGTACTCATGATGGAATGATTTCTCTGTCATGTTATCCTGAGGATCTAGTACTCTGAGATAACATAAGTGTATGACACTTTAGGCTTATGAAACACTTAGCTACTTAAATTATTTAATTTTTTTTCACGTGCAGATGGTATTGTACCCAAACACTACCTTTGTGTGTGTGTGTGTGTGTGTGTGTGTGTGCCTGTGTGTGTGTGTTTGAGACAGGGTCTTACTCTGCTCAGGCTGGAGTGCAGTGGCGTGATTATAGCTCACTACAGCCTTGACCTCCTGGGCTCCAGTGATCCTCCCAAAGTGTTGGGATTGCAGGCGTGAGCCACCTCACCCAGCCTTAAATTATTTTTTTTCAAGGATGTTCAACCTGAGGGTTAGAGGCTCTTTGGCACGTGAGCTGCTGAAATGTGTGTGAAAGTGTTGTGCACGTGTATGTTTCTCTTTTTTTTTCTGGGAAGTGGATCTGTAGTGATTCTTAGATGAGTCTATGAGACAAGAAACTTTTATTTTTTTCATTTATTTAGCAAATGTTTGTTAAGCGTACTATGCCTTGGCCACTCTACAGGGTGCTGATTGGACCAGTCTGTCTATCTACCATTGTAGATGTTAGAAGCTATATTCGTTTCACATGCCTAATATAACTCTTTGTGTATGTATACATGCCCAGGCATGTTCCTTCCTCAGAACATTAAATTCACCATTTTGGTCAACTTAAAGCAAGTACACCGTGGGACACAGATCTGAAATAATGTCCAGATTTTTACTTACTGAATGAGGTGTCTTGAGTGTATAAGACTACATGATGAGATGGCAAGTAATTGCCTGAAGAAATGATGTAGTGATTTTGTGTGTCTTATATTTATTTACTTTTTGATCCAGAAATAAATTATATAGATACCACTATTTTGTTTGGATGGGGGAGAAAGGATGGGTGTATATTCAGGAACCTATGTTACTTTTTTGCAACTAATACCCCTTCTCAGTAGTACAAAGATTTGATTTCTTTTTCTTTCTATTTCCTACAGACTTCATCTGCAGAGAGAAAGAGACGATTACCTGTGTGGTTTGCCAAAGGAAGTGATACCAGCAAGAAATTAATGGACAAAACGAAAAGGGGAGGTCTTTTTAGTTAAGCTGGCAATTACCGGAACAATTATGTTTCTTGCTGTATTATAAGAGGATAGCTATATTTTATTTCTGAAGAATAAGGAGTAGTATTTTGGCTTAAAAATCATTCTAATTACAAAGTTCACTGTTTATTGAAGAACTGGCATCTTAAATCAGCCTTCCGCAATTCATGTAGTTTCTGGGTCTTCTGGGAGCCTACGTGAGTACATCACCTAACAGAATATTAAATTAGACTTCCTGTAAGATTGCTTTAAGAAACTGTTACTGTCCTGTTTTCTAATCTCTTTATTAAAACAGTGTATTTGGAAAATGTTATGTGCTCTGATTTGATATAGGTAACAGATTAGTAGTTACATGGTAATTATGTGATATAAAATATTCATATATTATCAAAATTCTGTTTTGTAAATGTAAGAAAGCATAGTTATTTTACAAATTGTCTTTACTATCTTTTAAAGAAGCTCTTAAATACGTTCTTAAATGGTATTAGTTGACCAGGGCAGTGAAAATGAAACCACATTTTGGGTGCCATTAAATAGGGAAAAAACATGTAAAAAATGTAAAATGGATACCAATTGCACTAGGCAAGTGTATATTTTGTATTTTATATACAATTTCTATTATTTTTCAAATAATAAAACAATGTTTTTCATACTGAATATTATATATATATTTTTTAGCTTTCATTTACTTAATTATTTTAAGTACCTTTATTTTTCCAGGATGTCAGAATTTGATTCTAATCTCTCTTATGTAGCACATGTGACTTAATTTAAAACCTATACTGTGACACAGAGTTGGGTAAACGATGATTATTTAACTTTAAGCAGTTCACCATCCATTTCAAAGCCTTTGATTGGCTTTTTTGTAAATAAAAATAACTTGTTAAGAAACAAATATATCTGTCATAGAAGAACTAGAAAATCCAGGGAAGTGAGAAAAATGAAAATAAAAATCATTCATAGTTTTACTAGTAGCTAATCACAGTCAACCTCTTTTGTGTATCCCACCAGACTTTTTTATATTCATTTGTTTTTAGGTAAAATATAAAAGTCTCGTATATTCCCATTTTTCTGCATTGCATTACCAGAAGGTAGTGGCGCCCATTAAATATGTGATATGTTGTTGTCCAGCCATGGCTTCTGCATTTGCATGCTTTTGTGTGTGCATCTGCAATACCCTGTGAATATCCTGTGTGATGGAGTGGCAAGTACGCACAGACACGTCTGCTGCATGCCTAGGTACGAGGCTGTCTCCAGGAGAAGCACTTGTTTGATTATTTGAGTTGCCAATTGAATTTGCTGCTTTTTTTCATG
The DNA here is from genome assembly GCF_028858775.2 of Pan troglodytes. Lineage (NCBI taxonomy): Eukaryota > Metazoa > Chordata > Mammalia > Primates > Hominidae > Pan > Pan troglodytes. The sequence goes on from NC_072405.2 coordinate 39,565,301, forward strand.
GCATGCCATTTTCACTGAAAAGAATGACTAATGAAAAACGATGATTGGTTATTAGATTTGGATGTTTGGCAGACGTTTTCTCAAAATTGAACTAAGTTGGCCTCTTCACGGAAAACAACTGGTATTTGTTGTGCCAATGATAAAATTGGAGATTTCTAGCAAAATGTATAATTTTGGAAAAGTTGTGTTCCTCCACTGGAAGCTTGACAGCTTTCCTTAACATAAAGACTTCTCTTTCTCTTCGCTTTCACTACTACTAATTCTTCTTCTGATTCTTCTTCTCCTTCTTCCTTCCTCCTCCTCCTCCTCCTTCTTCCTCTTCCTCTTCTTCTTTCTCTCTTTCCTTCCTTCCCTTCCCCTTCCTTCCTTCCTTCCTCCCTCCCTCCCTCCCTCCCTCCTTTCTCTTTCTTTCTTTCTTTCTTTCTTTCTTTCTTTCTTTCTTTCTTTCTTTCTTTCTTTCTCTTTCTTTCTTTCTTTCTTTCTTTCTCTTTCTTTCTTTCTTTCTCTCTCTCTCTCTTTCTTTCTCTCTCTCTCTCTCTCTCTTTCTTTCTCTTTCTCTTTTTCTTTCTTTCAAGCAGTCCTCCCGCCTCAGTCTCCCAAAATAGTGGGATTACAGGTGTGAGCCACCATGCACAGCCTTACATAAAGCCTTTTCTAATGAGATGGATAGTAATTAACAAATGTGAGTTTTTGATATTATATAAAGATTTTTTCTGTGTTTCGAAGATCCGTATAACTCAGTGAATCAGTATGTTCTGGATGACTAATATGTGATGTTAAGAAATCATGACTGAGGCCGGGCGCGGTGGCTCACGCCTGTAATCCCAGCACTTTGGGAGGCCGAGGTGGGCGGATCACGAGGTCAGGAGATCCAGACCACCCTGGCCAACATGGTGAAACCCCGTCTCTACTAAAAATACAAAAATTAGCTGGGTGTGTTGGTGCATGCCTATAATCCCAGCTACTCGGGAGGCTGAGGCAGGAGAATCGCTTGAACTCAGGAGGCAGAGATTGCAGTGAGCTGAGACTGCGCCACTGCACCCCAGCCTGGCGACAGAGCAAGACTCCGTCTCAAAAATAAAAAAAGAAATCATTACTGGGTAAAAGATCTGTTCAGAGTACAAGATGGACCAATGGATTTGATATATTTGAATATAACAGAGTATGAAAAAGTTTATTGATATAGTTTCAGATTACATACTGCAACTAATCTTTAAGAAACTATTACTTGTCCACTTTTTGGTAAAATTTCAGAGAACAGTGTCCACCATTATCTGAACAGGCTATTAAAATACTCTTCTCTTTTCCAACTACGTGCCTGTGCAAAGTCAGATTTTTTTCATATACTTCAGCCAAAACAGCATATCAAAATGGATTGAATGCAGAAGTAGATCTGAGAATACAGCCACTTTTGTTAAGCCAGACAATGAGATTTGCAAAATGTAAACAATGCTGCTGTTCTCAGTTTTTAAAAATATGTTTTTTAAAAGTATTTATGTTAATGTGTACTTGGTTTACTACTGCTATTTTTAAATAAAACAAGAAACATTTTTAAATGTCTGTTTTAATTTCTAAAGTGGTAGTGATAGATATAACCCATATTAATAAAAGCTCTTTGGGGTCCTCAGTGATTTTTTTTTTTAAAGTATGGAAGGGTTCTCAGACCTAAGAGATTGAGAAATGCTGATGTAATGTTTTATTATAAAGGTGTACCATGAATTATGTACCTTACTTCATATTGTTGGACATTAAAGTTGCTTTCAGTTTTTTTGTTTTAAACAGCACTGCTTTGACCTTTTTTAAAAAATGAGTCAGGGTCTTGCTGTGTTGCCCAGGTTGGAGTGCAGTGGCTATTCACAGACATGATCATAGCATGCTATAGCCTTGAATTCCTGGGCTCATGTGATACTTCTGCTTCAGCCTCCTGAGTAGCTGGGACTATAGGCGTGCACCACTATGCCCAGCTGCTTTGAACATTCTTGAAATGAAATATGATATAGTCTCATACCGTATCATAGCCAGAGGGGGAGAGAGAGAATTCTGTTGTTGTTGTTATGTTATCTGTAGTGGACTTCATGCCTTCCCAGCATAAATTCTCTCTTTCCCCATTTTTCGTGACTCTTGATTTTTGTTGGGGTTCGTTCCAAGGAGAATAATTTCCATCTGGATATTGGATTGGCACCTGTGACCTCTTCTGAGCTAGACCCTAGTAACAGCCTTTGGATCTGGGGTAGGTGTGTGGCCAATTGAGCTGCTGATTCATGCCTTTCCTGAAATGAGCCCTACCTCTGAATATTTCAGAAACATGGGACATTAACTTCCCTTTACTTACGTCAAACCCCTTTGAATGAGGAGTTGTTTTTCACTTCCAGTTGTGTTCAGTTGTCACAGAAGCACGGCTATGTGATTGGTGGAAGGACCCGTCAACAGACCCAGAAGATGTAAAGTGTTTTTAATCTCAAAGGATGTGGAATCTCAGAGATAGTTACACCGAGTAGAGGATGAAGCAGCTCCTGGATGGAGGCAGAGGCTTCCTCGATCTTCAAGTTCTGTATGGGTTGTTGTATGAGGTTGGTGCAAAAGTGAGGCAGGAGAATAGGGTCTGGAGGCAAGGAAACTAAGGCCGATTCACACTGACTTCCTAGAACTAAATCAAAAGGAAAACCCCAATTTTCCAGACCTAAATAACAAAAGTACCAGATGGCTTCTCCCTTTCAACTGCCCCTCCCCCACACCTTTCTGCTTGGCACATGGAAAATTGAAAGTATCTCTGGTTGCTTTCTGTGTAGGAATGTAACTTTGTAACCAATCAGACGGATCACAGGCCAAGTCGTCAGCATAGAAATGTAACTTTGTAACTTCACTTTAGCCTCTGATTGGTTGCTTTCCACAACCAATCAGATGCTTGCATAGGGTGTAACTGTTGTGACTTCACAAAGTGGTGAAAGTGGTGGAAGGGTGGAAGGGCTATTTAAATTTTTATTCAGCCTCTGATTGGTAGTTTCACTTAAGCCTCTAATTGGTTCTTGAGTCCTGGAGCCTGTGAAGGGTACTTTATTTTCAGTAAATGCATGCTTTTGTTGCTTCATTCTTTCCTTGCTTTGTGCATTTTGTTCAGTTCTTAGTTCAAGACACCAAGAGCCTGGACACCCTCCACTGGTAACAAAAGTAACTGGTGTTTTTGCCATTAGAAGTAATGGCACAGAACAAGTACATGAGAGCGATTTCTTATGGAAAATTAAATGGCGCATAAGTCGTGTGCTCAGGTAAGGGAGCTGGGAACCGGTAGAGGAAGGTCTCCAACCCACACCCATGGGATCTCTGAGTCTTTGAAAGTCCGTCCTCACCCTTTGTGAAGAATGGGAGCACGGCTGGACTCGTCACCGGGGGTTTTGGGGGGCTGAACTTGTCATTTGAGGGTGTAGGGAGGTTGGATGAGTCGCAGGGGTGGAGGGAGGGGGCCCACTGGAGCTCCACCAGGACCCCAGCACCCTAGATCCAAACCTGGTCATGCTTCCCATGCTCAGAGGCAAATCTCCCTCCCCTTGGGGGGCAGAGTCAGACGAGACCCCCTCTCCATCCTTTTCCAGGTCCGGTGGGGGCGGGATTTTAAGGTAAAAACAGCAATTACTTTTGCACCAACTTATCTTCTAAGTTTCGCTCCCTACCACCTGAGTGTGTTTGGAGGCTCTGGCTCATTGTACCTGCCTGATCACCACGTGCAAGTAGCTGGGCCAGAAGGACCTCGGCACGTTACGGAATATTTACTACAGGAACAGGTGAGCTGAAGGCGAATTCCCCAGGTGTAGCCTGTGACCATAGATTCAGACAAAGCCCTGACTGTTGCCCGGAATTCAAAAAAGCTGTAGCCCTACCAGATAGAATAAGAAAAGAATATAGGATTCTTCCTATTCAAATAGGTTGCATATAATTAAGAGCATGAAAGATCCAATGGAATGAACTCAAAGTAGTTTTTGAGTTTAATAGACATGAAGTATCTTATGGAAAAGAATTGCAAAACCACAGAAACAGTGAAGAAGGTTAGTTACAGCCTTGATGGGGTAGCTGACTTCAGCAGTCTCAGCTATCTGAAAAGGTATTTACCAGATTTTGGTTGGGAACATAATCCCTAAATCATTTGAGATAATGTACTTGTTTCCTTACTGGGTAAATGTGTTTAAACCTTGAGAAAATGTAGACATAAGTAGAATATAGAATAAATTAAACCTTTGGTAGTAATGTTTTAGGATTAAGGACTAATAAGTACATATTTGATATTTAAGCATTTGTAATGCTTGAGATAATTTATCCTACTCAAGTAACAGATTACTCTTGTGACTCCAATGTAAAATATATCATTGAAAAATTAGTATCTGCTTGTGATTTTTAAGTAGAAACCCTGCCATTTGAAAGGTATTTGCCTTTATTATTGGAGATATTTCATATGAATGTTTAACTTTGTTATTGCATAGAAGTATTTAAACAGATTTCACTTGCAAGAGAAAGATATCTAATAGGTTACTCTTAATCAGTACTAAATTACTACAATTACTATATTCTATTAATATCGATTCATTAAAACCCAGAGCTTTAATTATGTCTCAGAAAATTAATTAAACTTTAGCCTCACAATCAGCTTTATTTTCTAACTCAATGTTTAAAAATTGACAAGTATGTTTTATACTTATTTATGTCTTCATTCAGTAAACATTTGCATTTGTAGCATGCAAGACAACATGCTAGACACACGAAAGATGGAATAAATGGAAGAAAATGCAACACAGATCTCATGCGTAAGAGGGACAGATTTACTCTGAAGATTCAATGAAAAAACATCCACAAACAACTTTTCTACAAGAAACAAAACATTTTAAAGAAAACATTTACTTCAGCCGGGTGCGGTGGCTTACGCCTGTAATCCCAGCACTTTGGGAGGGCGAGGCGGGTGCATCACGAGGTCAGAAGTTCGAGACCAGACTGGCCAGTATGGTGAAACTGTGTCTCTACTAAAAATACAAAAATTAGCCTGGCGTGGTGGCGTGTGCCTGTGATCCCAGCTACTCAGGAGGCTGAGGCAGGAGAATCGCTTGAACCTGGGAGGCAGAGGTTGCAGTGAGCTGAGATCAGGCCATTGTGCTCCAGCCTGGGCAACAGAGCGAGACTCCGACTCAAAAAAAAAAAAAGAGAGAAAAAAGAAAAAAAGAAAACATTTACTTCACATAATAAGATATGAGAAAAAATGGACTCTCTGAATGAAAAAAAGAGATCATGTGAAAGATTTGCGCATTTTTTTTTTTTTTAAAGTTATGGACTGAAACACTCCTAATCATTAACATTTGTTATTTTAGGGGAGTGGAATTGGAAAGGTGGAAAGGGCTATTTACATTTTTATAATCTCCATGTCTTTTAAATCAAATTAATATATATTGCATTTATTCTTTTAGTTAAAATTTTAAGAACTTTATAAAAAATAGAGACAGGGACTCCCTTTGTTACCCAGGCTGGTCTCAAACTCCTGGGATTAAGTGATCCTCCCACCTCAATTAGAAGGGTAGAAGGGCCAGCTGTTTAAGTTTCTATAATCTCTGTTAAATCAAATATATATTGCATTTATTATTTTAAATTTTAAAAACTTTTTTAAAAATAGAGATGGGATCTTCCTATGTTGTCCAGGCTGGTTGTGAGCTCCTAGGATCAAGTGATTCTCCCGCCTTGACCTTTCAAAGAGCTGGGATTACAGGCATGAGCCACCATGCCCAGCCTATTTATTTGTTTATTTATTTTTAGAGGCAGGGTCTCACTCTCACTAGACTGAAGTGCAGTGGCGTGATCATAGCTCACTGCAGTCTCAAACTCCTGGACTCAAGCAATCAACTAGCCTCAGCCTCTGAGTACTGAGATGACAGGCATGTGCCTTCACACCCAGCTAATATTTTTGTAGAGATGGGGTCTTCCTGTGTTGCCCAGATGAGTCTCAAACTCTTGGCCTCAGCCTCCCAAAGCACTGGGATTACAGGCATGAGCCACAACACATGGCCCTGCTTTTAAAAAATATATAGTGGGCCGGGCTTTCTGGGATGATGGGCAACCATTACATTTGCTTTCTCTCCATTCTGAATGTCAGCCTCCATACACCTCTCTTGAGCCATCTCTTGATGCCCAGGACTGGCAGGCAAGCAGGATGTTAGGGTGCTGGCTGGAGGGCTGGAAAGCCCCAGGGCAAGGATATGAACATGAAGGATTTTAAGGAGATTCTTGGACCTCAAGGGAACTTTTGGTCCTGGTTTCCTAGAGTATGTTAGATCTTCTTGGCCCCCAAAGAATCAAGGAAAAGCTGAATAGGTGGACCGAATCCTTTCCAGCGCTGAGGCTGGGAGAACTCTATGACACCAGTGGGTGCTCATCCTGGTGCTGCCATGGACCTGACTACCTACTTCCGCTAAACTCTCCAGCAGCTGAGCCTTCAAGGGAAGACGTCCTCCACCTTTTCCATGAGATGAAGAATCCTTGGGGCCAGGGGACATGCTCACTAGCTCACACCTGTCTCCATCCTCTAGACCATGCTTGCAGTACACAGGACCCCAGAATGCCTGGCCCAAACACTCCTGAGCCTCCAGGGGCTGCAGGGGCTTCTGGCCTTGTTTCCCCATCTGATGAGTTCGTTTCTTGGTCTGAAAGATTGCGACAGTTACTACGAGACTGAATGAAGGGGGATGAATACAGAAATGAAAACTTAAGACAAAAGTAACTTTTAATGAGAGGGGCCGAGGGAAGAAGAAGAGGGCTCCCTGCTTCTAATGAGCAAAGGCAGCCACCCTGAGCTTCTACAGCCCTTCGTATTTATTGAGTAGAAAGAGCAGGGAGGAGGAGGTAATGATTGGTCAGCTGCTGGATTGATCACAGGTTCATATTATTGCTAACAGGCTTCAGATGTGCCTGATCAGAAGAAACACTTGCGCCTGGGCATGACTGCCCTCAGCATTCCTTCTGGGCGGCAGACGCAGTTTGTCAGTTTGCTAACAACCTGCTTTCATGAGAACAGTTTGCTGCTTACTTATACAGCCACCAGTGATTTACTGAGTTGATCACGACCCTCACTCTTTCGGCCTCCAACAAAAGACGATCAAAGAATGGTTGTTTGCAGAGGTTATGGACAAGACTTGATGTCCAGGCCGAGTGTCCGTATGCACAGGAGCCTCTTGGTGGTGCAGAGTGAAGCCAGAGGAGGAGGAGTGGGTTGTGTCCATGGGCTGATTCTCCCTGCACCAACAGGACAGAATCCTAAGGAATCCGAGCATTTGAAATTCAAATCTGGTCTTCCAGGTTGTTATGTATTTGTCTAGGTAGGAGGCTAGAATGTATTGAAATGGGGTTAGCCTGACATATTTATATATTTCATATTTAGGCTTCCATTTGTTCCTTTGTCTTGGGTCCCAAAAATATATTAGAGGTGGGCCTGTCTGTTCTCTTGGACACGAGGACCTCAACGAGTTTCCACTGTTCTCTGAATGTTTCCTTCCTGGTTTTCTGTGTATACAATAATTCCTAGTTTTCTGTTATTTACAATTTTACTTCCACTTTTTAAAGACAAAAATGTATGTTTTTTTAGTCAATATTGATATAGTGGACCAATATATTTTACCGTTATTTTTGCTTACTGTTTTTGTTTTTTTGCCTTCCTCATCTTCTCACTAAGTTTGTCTGACTACAGCCACACACCATTCATTCAATACCAACTCTTTTTTATTTTTATTTTTTGGAGAGAGGGTCTCACTCTGTCACCCAGGCTGGAGTGTAGTGGCATGATCATGGTTCACTGCAGTCTCAAACTCTTGGACTCAAATGTTCTTCCTGCCTCAGCCTCCTGAGTAGCTGAGACCACAGGTGCACACGACCATGGCTGGCTAATTAAAAACAAAACAATTTTTTTTTAGAGACGGGGTCTCACTATGTTGCCTAGGCTGGTTTCAAACTCCTGGGGTCAAGTGATCCAATACCAACTCAACAGGTGGTGAGACCCAGTGGTCTAGACAAACAGCCACATAGCAATATGTTTTTCTCCATGATTCATATCCATGTTCGTTTGTTACAAAATAACAGGCATGAACATTTTCTTCAGAGAGGGAGATCCCCACTTATCCATTAATGACTCATTTGGTGTCCATTCCAAACTATTAAACTGCAAAAGCAGACATGAGAAAAGAAACTTAAGTCAATGTTTTTATCACATATTGGTGCCAGCCTCCCATAGTGGTGCTAAATTTATGAAATTGCAACAAAACAAAAACCCAAACAACCCAACAACGAAAAGCTGTTTAGTGAACACCGTGACTAACAAGCTTATTAGAACTGCTTATCAGAGCCATGTGTGGATTTTGTAGGGGGAAAGATTTTCTTCCCTCATAGACATTTTGCAAAATAAAAGTAAAATATTACCTTTATGTACGTGGTAGATAGAATTCCACAGGCTTCAAATTCAACAACTCAAAAATGTTGCTTTTACTTTCCATATCTCAGAAGTCACTTTTATTTTATTTATTTTTTAGAGATAGGGTCTCGCTCTGTTGCCCAAGCTGGAGTTGCAGTGGCACAATCATAGCTCACTGCAGCCTTGAACTCCTGGGCTCAAGCAGTCCTCTTATCTCAGCATCCTGAGTAGCTGGGACTACAGGCGCATACCACCACTCCTAGCTGATTTTTAAATTCTGTGTAGACATAGGATCTTGCTGTACTGCCCAGGCTAGTCTTGAACTCTTGGCCTCAAGTGATCCTCCCACCTTGGCCTCCTAAAGTGCCGGGATTGCAGGTGTGAGCCACCATACCTGCCCAGAAATCTCTATTTTAAACCCCAATTCCTCCTGATAGTAAAAAAAAAAAAAAAAAAAAAAAAATGTCATCTTGGTGTATTTTGGGTAGGCTGGATCACTTCAAGTTTCCCCCTCCTCCACCTTTTCCTGTGAGTAAACCTGAAGCTCCGACAGAGACCTGCAAGCCCTGCTGGGATCTGTCCTCAGTCCCTCTCGGGCTCATCTTCTACCGTCTTGCTGTCACTCCATCTCCCTGTCCTTCCCTTTGCTTCACCCATACCAGACCCTGTACTGTTTCTGGAAGACACCAGGCATGCTATGTCTTAGGGGAGAATGTGATTTCACCAACTAGTGCCGCCCAAGTAACATGCATTTGCCCTGACTGCTCTTTTCAGCTGCTGTGCTGTTCCCCCAGATAACCACAGGCAAACTCCGCCAACTCCTTCTAGTTTATTGAACTATACCATGAGTAACTTACTTAAAATCTCCATGCCCTGTCCCATTCTCTCTTACCTGTTCCAATACTTATTTATGATGTTGATATATGATCTCCCTCTACTAGACTGTAAGCTCCTTGACAGCGGGGATTCTTGTCTGTTTTGTTCACTGCTGTGTCTTTAGCACCTGGAAAAATGCCTGGCACACAGCAGGAACTCAGTAAATACCTGCTGAATAAATAAACATGAATAAATCAATGAATGAGGATGCCTAAGTGCTTTGGGATTCTGGTCAAAGCTTTGGCAACTAGGGACGCACAGGGACCCTCATCATCTCTGCCTCCTAGGCAGGTATCCACTGAGATCTGCAATCCCATCTGGTCCTTGGACCAGTTACCCTTCATGTTGGCCTCTGTTAAGATGTCCAGGTTGTATCTGGTCTCCCACACAGCATCCCTTTATTACTACCCCTGGACCTCAGCAGTCAGCCACACATTCAGTAAAGGCCACAGCTCTGCCATCTCCTAGCTAGGGGACTTTGGACAAGTTACTTAGACACTCTGAGCCTCGTTTGTAACATGCAGAGACGTTGCTGGGATTAGACACAATGCCTGTAGACCATTTAACAATTGCTGTCACACATGGTTGGTATTCACTCAGCTGTTGCTATGGAAATAGCAGACAGAAAAGGCACAGCGTCAGTGGCTGAGTGTCCAGAGAGAAACAGCCTGTCTCTCTAGATAATACTTGGCAAAATCACAGCAGTCCGGTGTGTGGCCCTTTACTGACCTTGATTAAAAATCGGGTGTCAGCACCCCAAGTGGATCCTTCTTACAGGTGCAGATTCAGACTCATTATCCAAGTTGACAGAGACAGAAGTAAATATTCAACAAATATTTATTGAGCACTTACTATGTGCCAGGCACTGTTGTAGGTGCTGGAATACAGCAATGAACAAAAAAAGTGAAACATTCTTCCTTAGATGGTGATAAAGCGATAGGAGGACACAGCAGGGAAGGGGTTTGGACTATTTCAATTTGGGACAGGAAACGCCTTGCTGAGAGAGTGAGGGTTGAGCTCTGGAATTAGCCTGGGTTTGATCACATGTAACTGCAACTTTGAGCAAGTCGATCCACTGTAAGTCTCTTTTATTAACACCGTTGTGTGTAAGAGGAAATAGAAACTTAGCTAAAGTCGTTGGAGAATTGAATGTGGTGCAGCATTTAGCACAGCGCAGGAATAATAAAAGCCAGCTGTTCTCATCCTTTGCCCATAGAAAAGCTATCCGGGAAGCCACGTTATAGTCTGAAGGCTGCCTACTGGTTTGGTCAAAGAAAGGGCAGTTAGATAATTTTCATGTTTAATTAGGGGCACGGGGCTAGATTTCTTGAGGTGCCAGAGTAATGCTTGCTTTTCATGAACAACGGATACAAGATATGGGCATTGCAGAACCTTTAAAGAACATAACTGGAATAATCAAATAACCGAAAGTTCATGAAATATTCTGGCTCATGAATTAGTTATCTGGTAAATCACAGTCTGAAAGTCACAGAATACAAATTACTTTAAATTTCCTCCAAAGCTTACTGAGTAAGGGGAGGGACATTTAAGATGCGGAGGAAGCGCTGAACTTGCAAGAGGAACAAGGAGGACGGTGGCTGCTGGAACTCTGTAACCCTTAGAGATGTGGGTGGGATTTGGCAAGCACCCTAGACCCTCTTTGTTTTGGGTCTTAATAGGGACAGTTTATTATTTTTAGTGACTCGCGTGAATTGTATAATGTTTTAAGCATCCACCAAAAGCCTTTCGGCTTTTTCCCTAATTAGACTCATTCTCACACAGAGAGGAACTGAACTTTTTACCTCTTTGGTTCAAGAGCACCATCTACTGGTCAGATTTGGTAATTTCGGGTTTATGGCACTGGAAAATCAAAGAGCATTTTGATTTGGTTGTGTTTGGTTTTGGTCCATTTATCAATACAGGTTTTTTGGGGGACAAAATAATGTGAAAATCAGGGGAATCAGGTGAGGGCATTGGATGTCTCTGTCATAGACGATGGGGAGCTCAGCCGATTTTAAGCTTCTAACCTCAGCTGGTCTGGAGAAGAGCAAACCTGACAACCAGCACGAAGAAAGTAGCTCTGCCTCTGTGGTGTGCTGGGCATTCTGGTTACATAGACGGGAAGACGAGGCCCTTTCCGACAAATATGCAAATCCCCCACATCTCCAAATTTGGTAGCTCTGGGGCTTAGGGCAGCTTCTGGAAACAGAACTCAGACCTAGCCTGCTGGAGCAGGAAGGGCTTCTGAGAAGATGATATCTGGACCATCTAAGGAGTGTAAATAAGAAATAGCCGCCAGGCATGGTGGCTCACGCCTGTAATCCCAGCACTTTGGGAGGCTGAGGCGGGCGGGTCGCTTGACAAAGTCAGGAGTTTGAGACCAGTCGGGGCAACATGATGAAACCCCATCTCTACAAAAAATACAAAAATTAGCTGGGTATGGTGGTGCATGCCTGTAGTCCCAGCTACTCTGGAGGCTGAGGTGGGAGGATCACTTGAGCCTGAGAGGTTGAGGCTGCAGTGAGTCGTGATGGCTGCACTCCAGCCCGGGCGACAGAGTGAGACCCTATCTTAAAAAAGAAAGAAAAAAGGAAGAGGTCAGGAGTTTGAGACCAGCGTGGCCAACATGATGAAACCCCATCTCTACTAAAAATAAAAAAAAAATCAGCTGGGCGTGGTGGCATGCGCCTGTAATCCCAGCTACTGGGGAGGTTGAGACTGGAGAATTCCTTGAACCCGGGAGGCGGACGTTGCAGTGAGCCGAGACCACACCACTGCACTCCAGCCTGGGCGATAGAGCGAGACTCCACCTCAAAAAAAAGAAAAAAGAAAAAGAAAAGAAATAGCCAGATGGAGAACAGGGGAAAGGCCAGAAGAGCAGGGGCGTAAAAGGCGTGGAATGGCATGTGGGGGAGTAACAAGGTTTTTTTTTTTTTTTTTTTTTTTTTTAAACGGAGTCTCACTCTGTTGCCCAGTTTGGAGTACAGTGGCACGATCTTGGCTCGCTGCAACCTCTACCTCCCGGGTTCTAGCGATTCTCCTGCCTCAGCCTCCTGAGTAGCTGGGACTTCAGGCGTGTGCCACCACACCTGGCTAATTTCTGTATTTTTAGTAGAGATGGGGTTTCATCATGTTGGCCAGGCTGGTCTCAAACTCCTGACCTCAAGTGATCTGCCCGCCTCAGCCTCCCAAAGTGCTGGGATTACAGGCGTGAGCCACCGTGCCCAGCTAGTAACAAGGTATTGACTGAACCAGAGTGGGGTGTGTCAAGATCGGGAATCAGCAAGCAGCACAGGGGGTGTCCTGGGTGGGGATCTGGGGCTCAGGCCTTCCTGCTATCCTGCTACCCACCTGCACACTTGTTCGTTTTCTTTCCACTCATTTTTCTCCCTTGCCCAGACTTCAGGTCTACCAGCTACACTTCTTGATTTCTTTGGCCTTCAAAATTCGGTTCAATAAGGAAAGTTTTAGCATTATTTTCATATAGGTCCTTGACATTTCTTGCTAAGGTTATCATTAGATTTTTTTTTAATGGTGTAATAGTTCAGGCCTTCACTCAAATGTCATCTCTCTAGAGAAGCCTTCCTTAACTACCATACCAAAAACGGTTCCAGCGCCGCTACCGTCTATCCCAGCCTATCCTCTCACGTCCTGTGGTCCTGAGGTTCTGTGATAATGTTCTATAATTCTGTGCTGTCCACTATGGTAGCCACGAGCCACATGTATTCATATCGTCGTTATTGAGCACTATATAATGTGGCTAGTGCAATTGACACACTACAATTTTAGTTGAATGCAATTTAAATTAATTTACATTGAAATAGCCACATGTTTGGCTCACACCTGTAATCCCAGCACTTTGGGAGGCTGAGGCGGGTGGATCACCTGAGGTCAAGAGTTCGGGACCAGCCTGGCCAACATGGTGAAACCCCATCTCTACTAAAAATACAAAAATTAGCCGGGTGTGGTGGCACGCGCCTGTAATCCCAGCTACTTGGGAGGCTGAGGCAGGAGAATCACTTGAACCTGGAGGGTGGAGGTTGCAGTGAGCCGAGATTGCACCACTTCACTCCAACCTGGGCAAAAGAGTGACACTCTGTCCAAAAAAAAGAGAAATAGCCATATGTGGCTGGTGGCTATTGTATTGGACAGCACAGCTCTGTTTCTCCCACTAGAATGTAATTTGATGAGGGTGGGGACTTTGACTTATTCACAGCCGAATACCTAGAATGGAACATAACTGCTATGTTTTGAATGTTTGTGTCGCTTCCAAAATGTATGTTGAAACTTAATCCCCTATATAAGAGTTGAAGAACCTTTTAGAAGGTAATTAGGCCATGAGGGCAGAGTCCTCATGGATAGGATTAGGGTCTTATAACAGGACTTGAGTCCTCTATAAGGAACGGAGAATTCACCTTTCCTTCCCTTCTGCCATGTGAGGACACAGCGTGTGGCCCCTCTGAAGGACACAGCAACAAGCCTCCATTTTGGAAGCAGAGAGCAGCCCTCATCAGACACTGAACCTACTGGCGCCTTGATCTTGGACCTCCAGCCTCCAGAACTATGAGAAATAAACTACTGCTGTTTGTAAATTGCCCAGTCTGTGGCATTTTGTTATGAAAACAGCAAAAACAGACTAAGACAAATCAGTTCTGGCACATACTAGTAACTCAGTGATTCTTTGTAGAGTGAGCAAACGTGTGAATGAATGATGAATACATTGCCATGCACAGCTGTCGTGGGTCGTGAGTACAAATGAGAAAATACGATCATGCTGCCATTGCAATGGCTTGAAACCCCAGCACTTACTGGCAGGAAGTCTGTCATTTTTTGCAATTCTCCTTCCCAAGTGTTTCCAGACTCCCGAGAAGTGCACATGTATATTTAGGAATCAGTTCTCATCTGCTAGAACATGGGAAGGGAGTTAGTTGTTAGCAGTTCAGCTGCTTCGAATGCAGTCCTAGCTGACCCTGGAGGATCCAGGTACCTATGGGTGCCATCACGGCCACCTTTGCACTATCCTGTGAGAAACTCTCTCCCATCCTTGGTGATGTCCTTCTGTGGTAACCTCAGTGAGAGAACTCCATTGATTCCCTAAACCAGAGGTCCCCAACCTTTTTGGCACCAGGGACTGGTTTTGTGGGAGACAATTTTTCCATGGACCATGGGTGGGGAATGGGGGGGATGGTTTTGGAATAATTCAAGTGCATTATAATACGTTTATTGTGTACCTTGTTATTATTATTACATTGTAGTATAGAATAATTATACAACACACCATAATGTCTAATCAGTGGGAGCCCTGAGCTTGTTTTCCTGCAACTAGACAGTCCCATCTGGGGGTGATGGGACACAGTGGCAGATCATCAGGCATTAGATTCTCTTAAGGAACATGCAACCTAGATCCCTTGCATACACAGTTCACAATAGGGCTCATGCTCCTATAAGAATCTAACGCTGCTGCTGATCTGACAGGGGGTGGAGCTCAAGTGGTAATGTGATGGATGGGGAACTGCTGTAAATACAGTTGAAGCCGCTCACCTCTTGCTTTGTGGCTGGGGCCTGGGTACCCCTGCCCTAGACAGTAGACTTCTCAAGGGGAGGGGAAAGAATGGGCCAAGGAACTGTGTCAGTCAAGAGGGCCCCCACTCAACGGAAACAGACCAGCCACTGGTCTCACAGTGCAAGTCAAGGAAGCTGGTCTCAGAGCTGTTAGAGGGGACGCGTGATAAGCAGATCACACCCGGGAAGACTCGGCATCAAGATGGAGAGGAGGGAATGCGATGCGCCTGGTGGCAGCCGTAGGATCTCCTTCCAAGGCCGCACTGGAGGAGAGCTGCCTCCTAAGAACAGGAAAGTGAATCAGAGTGAGGCTGTCATTATAGTAAGATAAAGAAAGATCAGTGCTTGTTTGGGAATCTGGACAGAATTAGCATCTCCTTGCTTTAGGATAGTGGCTTCTTTTCTCTCTTGAGCAAAATGCTCTCCTTAATAACTGCAGACCCAGGATAACATGGAGTCATTGTTCAAATTCACCCTGTTGCAGAATTCTCCAGTTATCAGCATTTGTGTGTGTGTGTGTGTGTACCTACATGTGCACAGATGTATACACACACAGACAAACACACTCCAGGCTTTGGGGAAATCATATTCGTAGATGCCTGTCTCTACCTTTATTATGTTAAAGAGAATTCTGACTCTCAGGTTGTGGACTTCATTCATTGTGTTGCTCACATGCAGGAAAAAAAAAACAGAATGCAATAAGGATAATTCATTGATTTGTGGAGAAAGAGAAAATTCATTGTTTTGGGGGGAAAGAGAGAATGTATTGATTTGAGGGGAAAGAGACAATAAGTGAATGTTTCCTGTTCTAGGACTGGCTTTGCCTTGTCAATAATTGATTTTGTTGTTGAGAATACATTTCAAAGCCTTAAAGCAGTATGCAGTTAAGGATGATATTTTTGCCTGAAAAGACTACTTTGCATTATATAGAAGGAATAGTGTCTTTTAAAGGCAAGAGATGCAAGTCTAGGACCCCAGAGCTTTAGAAGGCTCTGGGCTTCGGGTATGTGTCTGATGTGTTGAGAGTTGCAGGGGATGGGAGGGATGTCCACTGTGGGCCAGTTTCTACTAGCCACCGAGAAGCTGGAATTTGTTTATTCATTTATAGAGCAACAGGAACTGGAATCGAAGTCTGTCTGTCAGTCCCTATGTGCAGAGTGTAATTGAATTGACTTCTCTGCTCTCAATTGGAACTTCCTTTGACCTATAGTGAGAACATTCTATGGCTCCCTCTAATCTAAAAAGGTTTTTTTTTTTTTAAATCTTTCCTCCCTATTCCCTTGTCCCCTAACCAACATAGAGAGCTCAGCCCACAGCCTCACAGACAGAATGAGAGCAATGCTTAATCCTTGTTCAATGAATCTCATGGCCACCTCTAGTCTTCAAACTTGGATTCCAAGTGCCTTGAAGAGCCAGACACAGTGGCTCATGCCTGTAATCCCAACACTTTGGGAGGCTGAGGCAAGGGTGGATCACTTGAGGTCAGGAGTTCAAGACCAGCCTGACCAGCATGGCGAAACCCTGATTCTACAAAACATGCAAAAATTATCCAGTCCTGGTGGTGCATGCCTGAAATCCCAGATACCCCAGAGGCTGAGGGAGGAGAATCACTTGAACCTGGGAGGTGGAGGTTGCAGTGAGTGGAGATCGCACTACTGCACTCCACTCTGTCTCAAATAATAATAATATATTTTTAAAGTGCCTTGAAGAAAGAACTGCACTTCTGCAGAGAGCGCCTCCGAAGCTCAGGGTAAGTGCCATGCTGCTTACCATCCTAGAATGGAACCAGGCCACCCATCCCCAGGTGGGACAACTGCACTCCCATGATAACCCCTGAGTTATGGGCAGACTTGTGTCTCTCCCCAGTTCAGATCTTGAAGTCCTAGCCCCCAGTGCCTCAGGATGTAACTGTAGATTCTTTAAAGAGTGAATTAAGATGAGGCCATTACTAAAAGCCTAGACCTATGCAATCTATGCATGTAACAAAATTGCACATGTATCTCATCTCTACAAATTAAATAAATAAAACTACGTCATTACAGTGGGTCCTAATCCAGTATGACTAGTGTTTTTGTGTTTGCTTTTGTTTTGAGATGGAGTCTCACTCTGTCACCCAGGCTGGAGTGCAGTGACACGATCTCGGCTCACTGCAACCTCCACTTCCCAGGTTCAAGCAATTCTCCTGCCTCAGCCTCCGGAGCAGCTGGGATTACAGGCATGTGCCACCACATTCAGCTAATTTTTTTGTATTTTTAATAGAGACAGGGTTTCGTCGTGTTGCCCAGGCTGGTCTCGAATTCCTGACCTCAAGTGATTTGCCTGCCTTGGCCTCCCAAGGTGCTGGGATTACAGGCGTGAGCCACTGCGCCTGGCCTGGTGTTCTTATTAGAAGAAGAGATTAGGACAGAGACACAGACACAGAGGAAAGGCTGAGTGAAGACACAGGGAGAAGACAGCCATCTGCAAGCCAAGGAGAGAGGCCTCAGAAGAAACCAACCCTACTGACATCCTGAGCTTGGGCTTCCAACATCTAGAAACTGTGAGAAAATAAATGTCTGCTGTCTAAGCCACCCAGCCAGTGGTATTTCGTGTGGTAGCCCTAACAGACTAATATACCCTGAGTCTCTCATTGTTCAAATCATCCTGTAAAACTGACTCAACAGGCTTTTTTTGAGCAGGGTTTTCTGTTCATGTACTCATTAATTTTCCTTAAATTAAAAGTTGCAAATACAATATACAAAATTAAAAGTTCAATTAGAAAAATGAGTTTCTATAATCAGCCTACTCAGAATTAACCATGGTTTCAAATAGGGGTTTTGCTGGTGTTTTTTGTTTTGTTTTGTTTTGAGAGAAAGTTTTGCTCTTGTCTCTCAGGCTGGAGTGCAATGACGTGATCTCATCTCACTGCAACCTCCACCTCCGGGTTCAAGTGATTCTCCCGCCTCAGCCTCCCAAGCAGCTGGGATTACAGGCAAGCGCCACCATGCCCAGCTAATTTTGTATTTTTAGTAGAGACGGGGTGATCTGCCCTCCTTGGCCTCCCAAAGTGCTGGGATTACAGGTGTGAGCCACTGCGCCCGTTAGCTGTTTTGTTTTGAAATCAACTGTGAAAAATGTTTTGATATCTCATCATGTCCCCAATACCATTTGTAATGGTCACACAGCATTCTGTTGTATGATGTACCATGCTTTATCTAACTTGTGTCCTATTTTTGGATAGTTCGAATTTTCCTATTTCTTTTCACTATTAGAAGCAAGGCTGCAATGGACATCGTTTTAAATACTTTTTAAAAACAAAAACCTTGGTACAAGTACCTGTATATAGATTTGCAGGGTCAAAACTTCCCATTTGAAGGCTATTGATATGTACTAACAAATTGTCCTCCAGAAAGTGGTCTTTTCCTCACCCTCATCAGTTCTTGGTGTTACCACCTTTTTGCATTTTGCCAAGCTGATAGGTAAAAAAGTGTCTCTTACTATTGTATGTATTGAATTAAATTTATTTATTTATTTATTTAGACAGGGTCTGGTTCTATCCCCCAGGTAGGAGTGCAGTGGTGCAATCATAGCTCACTGCAGGCTTCAACTCCTGGGCTCCAGCAATCCTCCTGCCTCAGCTTCCTAAGTAGCTGGGACTATAGGTGGGCCCAGCTAATTAATTAATTTTTTTTTTTTTAAGATACAAGGTCTCACTACTTCGCCCAAGCTGGTCTTGAACTCCTGAGCTCAAGAAATCCTCCCACCTCAGCCTCCTGAGTTGCTGGGATTACAGGCAGGAGCCACTGTGCCTGGTTATTATATATTTCAAAATAACGAAAAGAGTGGAATTGGAAGTTCCTCACACAAAGAAATGACAAATGCCTGAGATAATGGTTATCATCATTATCCTGATTTGATCATTACAACTTGTATGCTTATATCAAAATATCACATATTTATATTTTTAAAAATTATATTTATATTTATGTGATATTTTGATATATTTTGTAATGATCATTTTACATATGTACATATTTATACATATATACAAGCCAAATAAACCATACATATTTATACATATGCACCTATGTACAAACCACAGAAATTGGGATATGGCTATCCCAGTTCTAATAAAAAATTGAGATGTTTTTCTTCTTTATTGATATTTCCTACTTTTTTTTGTTTTGAAAAATAATTTATCCTTGAGTCAGTTGTGATGATTTATACCTGTATAGAGATTACTAGTTTGATCAAAATCATTTCATTTATTGTTAAAAATTGTATAATGATATTATCTCCTAATTGAAAATTTTCCTTTATCTCTGTGATTATATTCCATTTCTCATTCATCATATTTTCGTTTCATTCCAGTTTTCCTTGGTTAGACTTTCCTATGATTTGTGTCTTTTACTGTTCTTTTCAAAGAACAGCCTTGGTATTTATTTATCAATTCTATTTCTTTTTAATTTCACAATTAATTGTTTTCTGTTTTTACCATGACTAATTCACAGCACTGCTTTCATAGATTAATTTTGTGTCCTTTTTCTAATTTCTTCAATTAATTTATTTTCATTTTTAAAAAACTTAATAATAAAAATACTTAAAGTCCCAAATCTTTTCCTGAGTACTGTGGGATTCTTTCCATGTGCTTCTGCATGTAGTATGACTATTGCAATTGGTATAGATGGTATTACAGTTCTTACTCCTTCTTACATCCAGGGATTACTAAGGAGACTGATTTTAAATTTGCAAGAAGTTTGACTTCTAAAAGTGCTAGGCTCCTTTTTGATGTCGAGTCTCACCTATTTCTTCTGTTTTTCTCTAGTAACTGAGCTCAGGTTTTGTTGAAGGCAGCAAACTACTGGCTAAAACTGCTCAATGTTTTCCAGCTAAAATTGCTCAAGTATTTCCTGCAGCTAGTTAGGGCAAGTTACCTGGCTCTGTCTAGAGAGATGGAGATGCAGGTCCTTGGAGACAGAGTCCCCTCTGAACAAAAAGGCAAAGACTTACCAGCAGAAAACCCATTTGCCTTTTGCCTCTCCTCCTCACTGACATGCAAGGGTTATGTCTGGAGGTACGAGAAAAGGAAAGCATAAGGATAAAATCTAACAGGCTAAGAATGACAGGGAAGAAAGATAGAAAGGATCTGTGTCCCCGATGGCATCGTTGTACCAGCAAGACTGATGATGATGATGTAAGTCAAATGAATGCCCAGCTGCTGCTGGCTGTGTTTTTTGTTATTTGCGGCTGAATGCATTGCTAATGTAAACATTACCTTGCAGCCAGAGAATACGGCTTGCCAAAAGTCTAGTTTTGTATATTAATCATGATACACCAGCCAGACAGAGTGGCCCTCAGCTGTAATCCCAGCACTTGGGGAGGCCAAGGCAGGCGGATCACTTGAGGTTAGGAGTTCGAGACCAGCCTGACCAACATGACAAACCCCCGTCTCTACTAAAAATGCAAAAATTAGCTGGGCATGGTGGCTCCTGCCTGTAGTTCCAGCTACACGGGAGGCTGAGGCAGGAGAATCGCCTGAATGCAGGAGGAAGAGGCTGCAGTGAGCCAAGATGGTGCCATTGCACTCCAGCCTGGGCGACAGAGTGAGACTCTGTCTCAAAAAATAAAAAAAAAAATAATAATGATATGCCAACTGCTATAGCACCTAGACTGCAAAATGTACATCACAACAGTCCGATTCTCTGTTCTCTTTGTTCAGGGGTAAGCACGGAGCTTAATTTTGATCTATGAGACAACGTGGGAAGTCCGTTAGGTTAGAAGTGCTTCTGGTCAAGGTTTCTTTGCTTCTAAAAGAGGAATGTGAGGAAAAAGTCCCTGTCTTGGTGTGGATTTTGGTGTGGGGGGATGTATATAAAGCCTGTAGCTATTGAAGCCATCTGGCAAACTTGAAGGGAGCAGCTGACTCTGAGCTGGTAGAATATAGAAATGGAAAGAATTTAGATCTTGATGTGGTTGAGAGGCTGCCCTCCCTTGGGACTTCTTTTTTGTGTGTGAGTTAACAAGTTTCCTTATTGTTAAGTTGCTTTAGTGGGTTTGCTATTACTTGTAGTCAAAACATTTATTATGGCATCATCTACTTTATTCTATCCTTCTGCTATCCTTATTACAAGTATATTTACAAGCTCATTGTCATTCATGTCATCATTTTAATCAGCACCAACAACAGCATCACCAGTAACATTTATTGAGTGTTTTTAAGTGCCAGGCCCTGTTGTTGTCATTTAAATCTTACACCAATCCCTACTGCTCAGATACTATTCTTTTTAAAAATTATTTTTTTTTTTTTAGGCACAGGATCTTGCTCTGTTGCCCAGGCTGGAGTGCAGTGGCATAATCATAGCTCACTGCAGCCTCAAACTCCTGGGCTCCAGTGATCTTCCTGCTTCAGTTTCCCAAAGTGCTGGGATTACAGGTGTGACCACTACCCCCTGTCCTATTATTATTGATTCAGATTTACAGATGAGGAAAATAAGGCTTAGGAAGGCTACATAATTTCCTAGATTGCTTATTTAGTAAGCGGCAGAGCCAGGATTCAAACCCAGACCTGAGGGACTCCTAGACTAGTCCATGCCACTGTGATATGGCCTTTCACATCTCTTCTTTCATCCATCATCATGATATCTTTCTCCTCTGAGTTCTGGGGAAGTTTCTCAAGTTGGACTGCCAATTTTCTGCAGGATTTTCCTGTGATATCTAACTCCTTCATTTACTGCTTCCATTTTATTTCGTATCACCTACAATTTCCCTTATGTCTAAAACCAATTGCTCCTATATCTAAGATGCAACGTCCTTCTGAATTATAGTGTTAATGCAATAGGGTATTTTGAAGGTTTCTGTATGTTTCCTGTAGAAAAGTTATCTCAAAGGGGGATATATACTTCCATTTCCCAGTGGTCTACTTCTTTTAAGCCACAAATAGGGCACTTTCTCTTGTTAGTTTAATCTTACGGGTATATAATTTTCAGTATTTCCAGTGTTAGAATTTGAGATTCAGAGAACTATGAGTCTCTGCTTTAATCTTTCAGTCCTAGGAAAAGGAGAAATAGGGCTGCTGTGGTTTTATTTTGCCATTTAATTTCTAATTGACTGTGAGATGTATCAAGAGATCTGTAGCTCAAGGCAGCTGAATGTCCCAGAGCTTCACAGCTGAGCCAAGTGACTTCTTTTCCATGTTTATTGTGGCAGCCAAGGTCAGCAGATGCCATGCCTCTTGCTCTAAGTGCCTGGACCACCCCCATTAAGAGCCTCCCACAGCAACAACTCCACTTGACCCACGATAAGTGAGGTTGGCACTGTGTCTCTCTCTTTCTACATTTTGTTTTCTAAGTTGCTTGTAGGGCCAAGCTTTGAGTCCTCGTTACCATCAGCTTAAGCTCTGGCCTCTCTGAATTGGAGGATTTTGTTTGTGTTTGATTAGAGCCTGTTGGCAGAAGCAAGTGCCAAAGTCAGACATAAAACAGAAAACTCTAATGTGGTGTCAAGTCTTTTCCAGATGTTACTGATCCTCTTTCTTTTCCTTCTTTTTTTTTCTTTTTTGTTATTTTTGATCCCCTTCCTTTTTGCTTCCTTTAGGTTGACCTTTGCTGTCCTACGGGCAGTACAAAGATTGGGTCTTTCTGTCTCTGCCTCTCCTGCCCTCGGACTCCTACCACGGGTCTTTTCTTTTTTTATAGAGATAGGGGTCTCACTTTGTTTATCGTGTTTTTTTGTTTGTTTGTTTTTTGAGATGGAGTCTTGCTCTGTTACCAGGCTGCAGTGCAGTGGCGTGATCTTGGCTCACTGCAACCTCCGCCTCCTGGGTTCAAGCGATTCTCCTGCCTCAGCCTCCTGAGTAGCTGGGACTACAGGTGTGTGCCACTATGCCCAGTTAATTGTTGTATTTTTACTAGAGACAAGGTTTCACCATGTTGGCCTGGATGGTCTCAATCTCTTGACCTTGTGATCCACCCGCCTCAGCCTCCCAAAGTGCTGGGATTACAGGTGTGAGCCACAGCGCTCAGCCTGAACTTTTACTTTTAAGACAATTGTAGATTCAAATCCTGTGTCCTCTCTTACACAGTTTCCTCCAATGGGGGCATTTTACAAATATAATAACCAGGATATTGACATTGATACATTTGATACAGTCAAGTTACATTTTCATCACCACAAAGATCCTGGTGTTACTCTTTTATAGCCATACCTGCCTCCTTCTCCCCACCCCCATCCCTCACGCTGGCAACCACTAATCTGTTCTCCATTTCTACAATTTTGTCGTTTCAAAAATGTTATGTAAACAGAATCATACAGTTTCTCATCTTTAAGATTCGTTCTTTCCTGTTTTTTTGAGATGGAGTCTCACTCTGCCGCCCAGGCTGGAGTGCACTGGTGTGATCTTGGCTCACAGCAACCTCCGCCTCCAGTTGTGGGTTGAAGCGATTCTCCTGCCTCAGCCTCCCAAGTAGCTGGGATTACAGGTGCCTGCCACCACGCTCGGCTACTTTTTTTTTGTATTTTTAGTACAGACAAGGT
Source organism: Pan troglodytes (assembly GCF_028858775.2). Taxonomy (NCBI): domain Eukaryota; kingdom Metazoa; phylum Chordata; class Mammalia; order Primates; family Hominidae; genus Pan; species Pan troglodytes. The sequence goes on from NC_072405.2 coordinate 39,588,678, forward strand.
TTCACCATGTTGGCCAAGCTGGTCTCGAGCTCCTGACCTCAGGTGATCTGCCTCGGCCTCCCAACTTGCTGGGATTACAGGCATGAGCCACCGCACCCGGCTGAGATTGGCTCTTTCACTCAGCATAATTCCTTGGAGACTTCATCCAAGTTGTTGCATGTATCAATAGCTTGTTTCTTTTCATTGCCACTTAGTTTTCAATGGTATGAATGCCGCATTGCTTGTTTCATCAGTCACCTGGTGGAAAACATCAGGGTTGTTCCCAGTTTTTAACTATTATGAATAAAGCTGCTAGGAACATTTGTGTACAGGTTTTTGTGTGAACATATTATCATTTCTCTGAGATGAATCAATGCCAAAGAATGCAATGGTATGTTTAGTTTTATAAGAAACTGCCAAACTGTTTTCCAGAGTGGCTATATGATTTTGTATTCCTACTAGCAGTGTATGAATAATCTAGTTTCTTTACATCCTCACCAGCATTTCATGTTCTCAGTATTTTTTTTATTTTAGTTAATCCGATATGTATGTAGTGCAATATCACTGTGGTCTTAATTTTTAGTTCACCAGTGCTAATGATGTTGAATATCTTTCATGTACTTATTTGCCATCTGTATATCCACTTGGTGAAATACTTCATGTCTTTAAAGAAGACCCAGGATTTCTAAAAAACTGTTGAGTTTTGAGAATTTAAGAAATATATTCTAGATACTGGTACTTTGTTGGATACATGGTTTGTAAATATGTTCTCCTAGTTTGTAGCTTGTCTTTTCATATGTGTTAAAGCTTGTCTCCCATTTTATTATTTGTTTTCTGTTTACTTTGTTTCTTATTCCTCTATTCTCACTTTGGGTGGATTATTTAAATATTTTTTAAGGTTTCATCTTGATTTATTTGTAGCATTTTGGGTACATCTCTTTGTACAGTTTTCTTAGTGGTTGCCCTGGGTGTTACCATATACATATGTCAAGAGTCACATTCTGCTGGTGTCAGTGTTTTTCCAGTTGAAGGCAAGTGTGGGAAACTTACCTCCATTTAGATTCCTTTACTCTTCCCATTTTTAAAACATGTGTCTCAAGTATTCCCTCTACATTCATTGATCAGCACACTAGAGAGTGTTATTTTGGCTTTAACCTTCAAATATAATTTAAGACACTCAGGAGAATAGGATCATCTATTATGTTTACCCCTGTCTTTGCCTGTTTTGATGTTCTTCATTCTTTTCTAAAGTTTCAAGCATTCTTCTGTTATCATTTCCTTTCTGTTTAAAGAACTTCCTTTAGTCATTCTTTAAGGACAGATTTACTAGCAACAGATTCTCAGTTTTCCTTCATCTGAGAATGTCTTTATTTCCCCTGCATTCCTGAAGGATATTTTCACCTGATATGGAATTTGTGAGTGATAGTTCTTTTTCCTCTAAGCACTTGAAAAATGTTATGCCACTTTCTGCTGTCTTTTATGGTTTCAGAAGAGAAATCCACTTTCATTCAAACTGTCATTTCCCTGTAAGTAATGGATGTTTTCTGCCTAGTTGCCTTCAAGACTTTGTCTTTAGTTTTTACAAGTTTAATTATGATATGTCTTGGTGTGAATTTCTTTGAGTTTATCCTGCTTATGATAGTTCACACAGCTTTTTGAAACTGTAGGTTTATGTCTTCCACCAAATTTTACTGAATTTCTTCAGTTGTATGGTCTTGCTCCTCTTCCTGAAGTATTCCAATGATACCGTGTTCTCTTTTGTTACGGTCCCACTGGTCTTTGAGACTCTCTGTTCATTTTATTTCGGTCTTTCTTTTTTCTGTTGTTCAGATTGGGTAAATTCCATTGATCTACCTTCAAGCCCACTGATTCTGTCCTCTATCATCCCTATTATTGAGCCCAACCACACAGTTTTAATTTTGATTATTGTATTTCTCAGTTCTATAATTTCCATTTGGTTATTTTTCAATGACTTCCATTTTTGCTGAAATTTTCACTTGTTTCAAGAGAATTTGTAATTACTTGTTGAAGCACTTTTATAATATCTGTTTAAAATACTTGTCATATAATTCCAGTAACTAATTCATCTTGGTGTTGACATCTGTTTATTGCTCACTTAAAAATAAAAAATAAAAAACACCTAGACTTTATTTTTTATAGCAGTTTAAGGTTCACAGCAAAATTGAGAAGAAAGTAAAGAGTGCGCCCAGAAAAATAGTACCCCTATGCAGAACCTCCCTGATATTGTTTGGCTGTGTCCCCCACCAAATCTCATCTTGAATGGTAGCTCCCACAATTCCCACATGTCGTGGGAGGGATCCAGTGGGAGGTAATTGGATAATGGGGGCGAATCTTTCCCATGCTGTTCTCATGATAGTGAATAAGTCTCATGACATCTGATGGTTTTATAAAGAGGGGTTCCCCTGCACAAGTCCTCTCTTGCCTGGCACCAGGTAAGAAGTCCCTTTGCTCTTCCTTCATCTTCCATTATGATTGCGAGGTCTCCCCAGCCATGTGGAACTGTAAGTCCATTAAACCTCCTTTTCTGTATAAAGTACCCAGTCTCAGGTATGTCTTTATTAGCAGTGTGAGAATGGACTAATACACTCCCTATCAACATCCCCCACCAGATTGGTATGTTTGTTACAATCGATGAACCTATGTCAACACAGCATTATTTCCCAAGCTCCATAGCTTATATGAGGATTCGCTCTTCGTGTTTACATTCTGTGAGTATTGACAAATGTATGATGAAATGTATTGACCATTATAGTGTCATACAGAATACAGGATAGTTTCACTGTCCTAAAAAATCTTCTGTGCTCCCCTTATTCATCCCTCCCTTCTGTGTAAGCCCTGGCAACCACCGAGCTTTTCACTGCCTCCATTGTTTTGCTTTTTCCAGGATGTCATAGAGATGGACTCATACAGTAGGTAGCCTTTTGAAATTGACTTCTTTCACTTAGTAATATGATTCCTCCATGTCTTTTCATGGCTTGATAGCTAATTTCTTTATAGTGCTGAGTAGTATTCCATTCACTTATAATTCCTTGAATTCATTGTTTGGAATATTTTGCAGATGATATGCTATTCCCTAACTTTATGCATCTTCACTCACAGGATTGTTTTTTTCTCACCAATGCTTATTTATATAAAAGCCATATCAACAACTAAATTTTACACATCAAAAATTTTCAGACTTCTGGTTGCTCCAAAGAAGGAATGACCCCATTCTTCTCAGGTCCTCTTCCTCATGACTAAAAAACTCTGAACAAAGCACAGAAAGTTGCGGAAGGCTCTGAAAGGTGAAAGGAGGTGGACTGCCTAGGGACCTCAGGACTTGGAAAACAACTCAGTGGGGAATTCCCTGGATTTCCTTATCACCTCCCTTATATCCTGGACACGGAGCTGCAGAAGACTCCAACCTACAGTCACCAACGGGCATAGAAGAAAAAAGCTCCAAGAAAAGCCTGTTCCTCCTGGCCAGATGACTGGACAAGGGTGGCCTGACAACAGAAAACCCACAAGGAATTACAGGTAACTCCAGAGAGGATCAGCTTGAGTGGTTAAAACAAGTACATGGAAAACAAAAAGAAGCATTTTTCTTTTTTTGTAAAAGAGCTTGTACTGTAATAACTTTGATTTTTTTTTTTTTTTTTTTTTTTTTTTTTTTTTTTAGACTGAGTCTCACTCTATTGCCCAGGCTAGAGTGCTGTGGCGCAATCTTGGCTTACTGCAACCTTTGCCTCCTGGGTTCAAGTGATTCTCATGTCTCAGCTTCCTGAGTAGTTGGGATTACAGGCATGCACCACCACACCAACTAATTTTTGTATTTTTAGTAGAGATGGGGTTTGACCATGTTGGCCAGACTGGTCTTGAACTCCTGACCTCAAATGATCCGCCCACCTTGGTCTCCCAAAGTGCTGAGATTACAAGCCTGAGCCACCGCACCTGGCCAACTTGGACTTATTTTTATAATAATTTATCACTGTAGATATTGAATCAATTTTTATTTAATCTTGATTTTTTTCTTGAGCTGCATTAGAAATTCATTATAATATTTCAATTTATAAATCTTATTAAAAATTACTACTACCTAGATCTCATTGTTTTCTTTTTTCTTTTTTGAGACATGGTCTTGCTCTGTCACACAGGAGTGCAGTGGGACAATCATAACTCACTGTAGCCTCCAACTCCTGGGCTCAAATGATCCTCCTACCTCAGCCTCCTGAGTAGGTGGGACTATAGGTGCACGCCACCCATGTGTGGCTAATTTTCTTTATTTTTTTTGTAGAGACAAGTTCTCACTGTGTTGCCCAGGCTGGTCTTGAACTCCTGGCTTCAATCGATCCTCCCGCCTCAGCCTCCCAAGGTGTTGGGATTTCAGGTGTGAGCCACTGCACACCTGGCCCCATTTTTTTTCCTTGAATAAAGTGTGCTGGTAAATTTTAGGCTCATGAGGGTATATATGCATTATTTTCTTCAAATCAAGCCTGAATCAAAGAAACTTCTGCTTTAGTTTTAGTGATATTTGTCCCAAATGTTTAAAGACTGTATCATTCTGATGAATTGGATATTCCCACTGAGAGATATTCAACAGGCCTTGATTGAAATGTTCTTCATGTTCTTTTTAAATTCTATTTACAGTAGTCTGCATGTGTTAGAACTTTCAGAAAGGGACAGATTTCTGTCTGGGCTGTCCCCACCAGCCAGAAGGGTCTGAGAGGCACTGACTTGCCCTGGGGTGACATTTCTGCAGGACTTTGCTCCTCTGTAGGAAGACAGCCTAGAACAGAGGTGGAGGATGCCTCGGGCCTGCCTAGACCAACAGCCATTCCCTGGTGATGCTGTAGTGTGAAGACCCTTGTCTTTCCCAGCACCTGCGATAGCTTTCAAATTATTCTTTTCAGACAAACTTTATGCCTGTTTCTTTATCTCTATTTTGCATCCTAACAGAAAAAGCCAATCACCTAGAAGGGAAAGTCAGACTGGTCCCCGCTGCTTTCCCCACATCTCCACTGCCCCCAATATTGAATGCCGTGACAATGGAATGAAATTCCAATGTCCATGAAATTCTGAGGGGAGACATTTTGACTCAAGATTATATACTCAGTGAAGATGTCCTTTATTTATTTATTAAATTAATTTTTTTTGAGATGGAGTCTCCCTCTGTCTCCCAGGTTGGAGTGCAGTGGTGCGATCTCGGCTCACTGCAACCTCTGCCTCCTGGGTTAAAGTGATTCTCCTGCTGCAGCCTCCTGAATAGCTGGGACTACAGGTACTTGCCACCACACCTAGCTAAATTTTTTTTTTTTTTTTTGGTAAAGACGGGGTTTCACCATGTTGGCCAGGCTGGTCTTGAACTCCAGACCTCAAGTGATCTGCCCGCTTTGGCCTCCCAAAGTGCTGGGATTACAGGCGTAAGCCACCTTGTCTGGCCAAAGACGTCCTTTAACTAAAGACTTCTGGTGTATGTTACCTTAAAAATATAAATATAAAAGCATGAAGAAAATACAACCTCCATGAAAATTTTTTTGCCAGTGAATCTAGAAAAATAAGAATTGATTCAAAATAATGAATAGGGAAGCTGTAATAAAATGACTTGAGGGTTCATTGGGTCCATTTAAATATATATCTCTTACTAAAATCACTAAGGATCATAATTAGACAATGAAGTAAGTGCCATAAATCTAAACAATGTAAATAACAATATATCTAAAAAAAAAAAACTAAGGAGTTTGGAGAGAGGATACGGGAGGATGTGTTCTTTCATAGTAGGGAATTAGTTAATATTCTTTAAAATGGAAACATGTAAGAAAAAAGACCCTCATGACTGAAAACTAAGGTTTTCTCAATCTTTTTTTCATATCCTTTGAAGGCTATTTTAAGAAATAATATGTAAAGAACATCGATTTGATGTTCACAATTCCAGTTGATTTTCCTTCTGTGAAATTCAAATGAAATTAAATAAATATGTTTTGCTAAAAATGGTGTCATCCCATTTAAGTAAATGTCCTTTCTTTTACCTATTTATCCATCTATAATCTGTATCTATTCATCCACCAATGGATACATGTGCACAGATAAATGGCCCCTTTGGTGAAGGGCTGAGAGGGTATTGTTTTCTAACCCCAACCTGTGACAGCTTCTGTGAGGCCAAAGGAATCATTTTGAAATGTGTTTACCACAGCAGGGAGACACAGAAGACTGGGGTCTCACACCTGTGTGGGAACTCCAGAGGGTGAGAAAAGGGCCAATGAGCTGCTCCGGTGACACAGCAGGGAGGGTGGCTGCCGTGCTGGGTGCGGCCTGCCTTCCTAGAGAATGTCAGGGAAAGGGATGTGGGGTCATTTCCTGTGGACACATTTAAGCCAAGTAGGGGAGAGGTCTGGTATGGGGTCCTCTTGGGGCCTGTTGGACAGGGTTGACCAGCAGAGAGAGGATGCCCAAGGATTGAAGGAGGAGTGGGTAAGAGGTTCTCTAGGTCATGGGAACTTCTGAATTTCCCATGGAAAGCACCACCATAATCTGTGTGCAATGAACAGCCAGACCCACGTGGGAATTCTAGGCCAGCAAGAATCCCTTACTTGCTCACTGGCTGCCACGTGGCTCTGACCATGGAGAGGTCTGGAACCGTAGCTTCCCAGTGGGGGAGAAGTAGGCTGGGAGAGAGAAGGGGACAGAGGAACCACACCCCCCTTCCCCACCTCCAAACAGAAGCCAGTAAAAATTGAGGGATGGAGAAAAATCTAAGGCTAAATTAAGTTTTGGAACTTTGGTACGATCAAGGCTCACTGCAGCCTCAACCTCCTGGGCTCAAACAATCCTCCCTTCTCAGCCTCCTGAGTAGCTGGGACTACAGGCACATACAACCATGCTCACCCTTTTTTTTTTTTTTTTTTTTTGTAGAGATGGGGTATTGCTATGTTGCTCAGGGCTGGTCTCAAACTCCTGGGCTCAAGCAATTCTCCTGCCTCAGCCTCCAAAAGTGCTGGGATTACAGGTGTAAGCCATTGGCCCTGCCAAGTTTAAGAACTTTTACTGTTATAAGAGACTAGATATTTTAATTATTATTATTATTTTTTAGACAGAGTCTTACTCCGTATCCAGGCTGGAGTGCAGTGGCACAATCTTGGCTCACTGTAACCTCCACCTTCCAGGTTTAAGCGATTCTCCTGTCTCGGCCTCCTGAGTAGCCAGAATTAGTAGAGACGGGGATTCGCCATGTTGATCAGGCTGGTCTCGAACTCCTGACCTCAAGTGATCCACCTGCCTTAGCCTCCCAAAGTGCTGGGATTACAGTAGATATTTTAATTTTTTTGCATGGAGGCTATTTTTACTACTAAAAGTGAATGAAGTATATTTTGTATCTTCTAGGAGTTTGGAAAGTCAAGTCTATCTGCACCCAGCCACGTGCCTGCCATGGTGCCCGCGCCCTCTCAGTTTTTGACCTTTGTTTTTGCTGCTCTGTCTACCCAGAATGCTCTCCATCGAGGGAAACCTACTCTCTCTTCAAGGCCAAATTCCAGCATCACCTCCACCTTGAAGCCTTCATAGATCTACTCAAGTGGAGACTTCTTAACCCCTCTAAACTGTCTTAGCATCTTGGTTGTAGTATTGGTTTAGCATAGCAGAAATTCTACCCAAAATCTCACTAAGTCTATTCTAAGCAAATCTTGGATAATTTGCTAACACTAAAATTAAACCTGTTCTCTTTTGTTTTTTTGCTAACAATGAAACAAACCTGGTCTTACTCTTTTGCCCAAGCTGGAGTACAGCGGTGTGATCATGTCTCACTGCAGCCAGGAATTCCCGGACTCAAGGGATCGTCCTACCTCAGCCTCCTGAGTAGCTGGGACTACAGGTGTGCATAACCGTGCCTGGCTAGTTTTTAAATTTTTATTTAGGGACAGAGTTTTGCTATGTTGTCCAGGCTGGTCTTGAACTATTGACCTCAAGTGATCCTCCCACCTTGGCCTTTCAAAGTGCTGGGATTAGAGGTGTGAGCTGCCACACCCAGCCCCGTTCTCTCTTTTGCATCTATATTAGTCTCTGTGCTTTTGGGAAAAGTGGACCAATATCATTTCAAAACTTGATGAAAAAGAAAATTAAAATCTCATCCTCGGGAACTAAAATCACAAACCACCCAGCAAGGTCCACACCTCTAGGAGACTGGCATTTAGAAAACAGGACCACAGTTGAAGCAATGGTTCTTTCTTTACCCTCCCTGCCTGTGACAGACTGCATGTGCTGATTATCCCTGCGTTTTCTGCAGAGCTTGCCTTCCTGGTGATACAGTACTTTATTTTATTCTGAGGGCCCCTTCCTGCCAGGGGATATCTGTCAGGGGATACATAAAACTGCACAAAATGGAACAAGTTATAGGTCATATAAAATTTCAGGACATTGTTGAGAAGGAGAAGTTGCTAAGTTGGAGACACCATGATGTGAAATCCCAGGGTCCCAGAATATTGATGGAACTAGTATGTTTTTCTTATGTAATATTTTATGGTGTCTGGGAAATGGAGTTGCCTAAGTGAACTCATTTTTTATGTCTAGGGGAATAGCAACATAACTATCATCTAACACTAAATAAAGAGGAGCAAAATGTGCTACATTTAGAAAGTGATGGTATTATCCCCAGCTGAGGCAGACTTAGTGATGGTGTTAGAAATAAAGTATGGTGGGAGGCTGAGGCAGGTGGATTGCATGAGCTCAGGAGTTTGAGACCAGACTGGGCAACATGGCGAAACCCCATCTCTACAAAAAATACAAAAATTAGCCGGCCATGGTGTCGTGTGCCTGTAGTCCCAGCTACTCAGGAGGCTGAGGTGGGAGGGTCACCTGAGCCTGGGAGGCAGAGGGTGCAGTGAGCAGTGATTGCACCACTGCACTCCAGCCTGGGCAACAAAGCAAGACTCTGTTTCAAGGAAAAAAAAAAAAAAAAAAAAAAGAAAAGAGAAAAAAAGTATGGTGTTAAAAGAAAAGGGGATTATGAATTGTTGATATTTTCCCCCTTCAGTGAAAACTTAGAGCATATTCTTAGCTAAATGCTTTAACCTTACAAATTTCTTTAGTGCAATTTCCAGTTTATGTATGTAAATAACACTTCAATGGCTTAATAAGAAAAATCAAAGTTCCCCTACAAAAAGGAAAGAGGGTCTTGACTTGGTTTGGTTCTCTGCCCCCACCCAAATCTCATTGCAAATTATAATCCCCATAATCCCCACATGTGGAGGGAGAGTCCTCGTGGGAGGTAACTGGATCATAGGGGCGGTTTCCCCCATGCTGTTCTCGTGATAGTGAATGAGTTCTCACGAGATCTGACGGTTTTATAAGGGGCTCTTTCCCCGTCACTCTTTCTCTTGTTGCTTTGTGAAGAAGGTATGTGTTTCTCCTTCGCCTTCTGCCATGCGTGTAAGTTTCCTGAGGCCTCCCCAACCATGTGGAACTGTGAGTAAATTAAAACTTTTTCCTTTATAAATTATCCAGTCTTGCTATCTTTATAGCCAGGTGAAAATGAACAAATAGACTTTTAACAGCAAAATAAAGGAAAATGAAAAACCTTCTCTCCAGAGGGGACCACAATTAACAACTTGGAATAAATAAGTAATATTTAATTGGTTGCCAAATCTTTGACACATCTGAGTTACTTTTAATCATTGTAGGAATTCATATATTCTAAGCTTTTATAAGCTGAACTCCAAACAATAAAACTAAGAGGAAGAAATTATCCTGTTGCATAAAACGAGTTATAAATTGTTCTTGTACACTTTATAACATCCTTCCAGTGTGTGAATTTCGGGTTTTCTGAGTTTTAGCTAAATCTGTGTAAGAATGACATATTACAAATTAACAATGGGATTAACTGTCTCGTAAGTGCAAAAAGCAAATTTCTAAAACCTGCCTTAGCCTATAAAGGCTTCAGCTGTCTACCTCAGCAGGAGGCCAAGAGAACCTGAATGTTTTGCTAAAAGACCTGTGAGACTGGAAAAATTCCAAGTTCAAAATCATGTGCTTTTGGAAGAAACATATGCTTAACATTCTGAAAGGATCTTTCAGAAAATAGAAGGATTTTCTATCAGGATACTTAGAAAGTGAGATGTATATGTCAGGCTCTGCAACATTTGAAAATAGCCTGTTTTCTCCAACAAATGGTATACAGTTTTTTTTATAGATAATGTTTTGAGAAAATGAAAATACTCCTATATGAACTTTCAAAGCTATTTTCTGAGCTGTTAAGCATTTTCTGTGTGTGTGTTTAACACTTTGTTATAAAGAGCAAATCACTTGAAAAGAAGATTCTTTTTCATAGTCTTACTTGCAATGCGAGTTGAAAAATACTTTCAGCTTTCACTACTCAGTTGTTATGGGGTATCACTCTTCCTGGCTTGTCTCCCAGCCGTTTTCTTATTCTTTTACTTTACTTTTCTTTCTTTCTTCTTCTTCTTCTTCTTTTTTTTTTTTTTGACACGAAGTCTTCTTCTGTTGCCCAGGCTGGAGTGCAGTGGTGCGCTCTTGGCTCACTGCAACCTCTGCCTCCAAGGTTCAAGCGATTCTCATGCCTCATCTTCCTGAGTAGCTGGGATTACAGGCGTGCATCACAATGCCTAGCTAATTTTTTTTGTGTTTTTAGTAGAGACGGGGTTTCACCATATTGGTCAGGCTGGTCTAGAACTCCTGACCTCAGATGATCTGCCTGCCTCGGCCTCTCACAATGCTGGGATTACAGACGCAAACAACTGCGCCTGGCCCATTTTCTTTATTTTATGTGGAGAGGGTTTCTTATCAGCGTGTGATTTATATCTTTGTGCAGATTAACTGCTAAAAGGGACAGGGAGAAAGTATTATAAAGCTTTGCTGTGTTCTCTAGTGGGAGGGTACTGGTGGGTAGAAACATGCTTTGTTTCCCAAATACACAACCAGCCTTGGTAGATGGGGACAGAGGCATATGGTCTCTACTGGAAGTTACTTGCAGAGCCTACTTACTGTTAGACTTACGAGGACGAAAGAATCTTGAAATGTCTTCTAATCTGCCTCTGTGTTCAGGTAGAACATTGCATAAGCATTGTCTTTTGATGTCTTATTTTCCTTCTGTTCTTCTTTTCCTTTTCTCCTCTCAGTCCCCCCACTCCATCCTTCCTTCTGCCATTTCCTTGTCCCTCCTTCTTCCTCTCAGGGAAATTATTCATCCTCTTTTCAGATTGCCCCTGAGTTGGCCAGAGTTCAAGGGAGAGGACCCTGGCTCAGGGATCACAAGATTTAAACCCAGAGCAGGTGGAAAAGTGGCTCTTTAATGAGATCACAGATAAGATACACAAATTACAAAAAATTATTGATTGGCTCATGCTCTGGTCTAATTCCAGTTTAGGAACCAAGTCTCATGCACTTGTACTGGTTGTAAGGAAATCACCATGTTTATGGTGTGAATGAGGATTAAACTGGGACCCAAGGCATCTTTGGAAGAGGCTGGGGCAAGAAGCCAACTGGCCGCTCCACCACCCCTGACATTTTGGAGTTCATACTTCTCTTGGTTCACTTTCCCCAGAGGTTACCACATCAGCACTCAGAGATTGTCTCTGTCTTAGTGCTGCCAAATACACTGCCAGGAACTGGTGCTTTCTTTTTTATTAGTTGTAGTTTCTGAGGAGTAATTATAGCTCTTCCTTTCTGAGAATGATGTTTTCAGGACATAAACATACTCCACACCTGTTTTCTGTAACGTTGTCAGAAGATATCCCTCAGCTGGCAGCTCCCTCTGGAAATTGCCCATGGCTGTTCTTGGTGGAGGCAGCTTGCATTAGTGACTAACTTAGGAGGAATCTAAGGCCAGGTGCTCCTGCTGCCACGCAGGACAATTCTGAAGGTCCATTTTGGCTTTATTGTGCCTCCATGTGAGGCAGGACAATAGGGTCTGGAGGCAGGGAAACCAAGGCCAATTCATGCCAACTTCCTAGAAATAAAAGGAAAGCCCCGACTTTCCACACCTAAGTAACAAAAGGACCAGAGGCTACTTACTTTGCAACGCCGCCACCCCCGTCCCCCATCCCCCACCTTGCTTTCTACAACCAATCAGACGCTTGTTTAGGGTGTAACCTTTGTAACTTCAGTCTCTGATTGCAGACCACTACTTCATTTACTTAGGGTGTACACCAAGTAACCAATGAGAAACCTTTAGAGGGTGTTTAAACCCCAGAAAATTCTGTAAGGAGAACTCTTGAGCCGGCTCCCCTTCAGTGAAGTGTACTTTCATTTTCAGTACAGCTCTGCTTTTGTTGCTTCATTCTTTCCTTGCTTTGTGCGTTTTGTCCAATTCTTTGTTCAAAATGCCAAGAACCTGGACACCCTCCACTGGTAATACATGGAGTGGGCTGAAGCCTTTGTTGAGGCTGTATCACTGCTCAGCTTCTCTCTCTCGGTCCTGGTCCCTTCTCCTTCCTTTCACAGGGCTTAATCCCACGAGCATTCTCTAATAAACGTGCTGCGTGTGAATCCCTGTTTCAGAGTCTCTCCAGGGAACCTAACCTGTAAAAATTATCTTTTCTTAATCTTGCCAGGGAAGACAATCATGCACAAAAGTAAAAACCCTCCAAACAGAAAAAGTCTCACAAATTACTGGCATTACAATACATTACACAGGCTGGTGCTTTAGCATGCCAAGGTCAAGTTCTCATTCTCTTTGGCTGGGCTACAAGAATGGGTGGGTAGAACCCCAAACAACTGGGTAGAAGAACAGAGATTCAGACTTTGTCATAGAAAAGAAATTTCCAGAACCGACTCAATACCAAGCCACATCGGAGGCACCTTCATGCAGGGGCTAAGGGGATAGACTCTGTGGACAGAATACCTTAGTTTGCATTCTGGCTCTGCTAGTCACTGTGTCTCCATGTCATACTCCTCTCATTTGTAAAATGAGAACAATAGTAGTACTTACTCTATAGGGTTATGAGAGACTGAATGTACAAATAGACAATGGCCAGACCATATGCAGAAATAGTACCCTTACAGTCTGCAGCAACTAGCCCAAAAACCAACCCATTAAGCCCATGAAGCTAGCCTGCCTACAAGTCAGCTTTGTATGAAATCAGACCACAATCTCTAACAAACAGTCCAGGAAGTCAAACAATAACTGCTGTAACAACTGGCCCTAAGTGGCCAGGACTTGATAAATGACTGACAGCTTCCCCAATTTTTGTTCCTGCTTCCAATATGCAACCAACCAGGGAAAGTTAAATATGCTCCCTATAGGATGCTCTGCTCCTAGTCAGCCCACCCACAGCTTCCCCATACCAACATCCTCCAATCAGAACATACCAGAAGCTGTCCCTTCTTTCTACTATGAAGCTTTCCCATTTTTCTGCCTGCCTTTGAGTCTCTGCCAAAACACAAGTGATAGTGGTTGACTCCCTTGCTATAGCAAGCTTTGAATAAATAGATGTCTTTGTCCATTTTCTGCTGTTAGAGTAGCACAGACTGTGTAATTTATAAAGAAGAGAAGTTTATTTGGCTCACAGTCCTGGAGGCTGGGAAGCCCAGGTTTGAGGGGCTGCATCTTGGAGAGACCTTTTTGTTGCATTATAGCATAGTGGAAAGCATCACATGGCAAAGGAGGACAAAAGAGGGTGAGACAGAAAAAGGGGCCAAACTCCTGCGATAACTAACCCATTCCCACCATAACGGTGTTAATCCATTCAGGAGGGCAGAGCCCTCATGACTTAATAGCCTCTTAAAGGTGTCACCTCATAACACTGTTACAACGGCAATACAATTTGAACGTGAGTTTTGGAGGGGACATTCAAATCACAGGAATTACATTTGCTTTCTCATTTGGGTGGTCTTGTTTATTTCCACAGTTAATGAGTGAATGGGTTAACATTTGTAAACCACTTGGAAACAGTGCCTGGCACATAATGCTATATAATACTTTAAAGTAAAATAAGTAGCAGATCATGGTTTAGAGGTGATACCCAGACAATAATTTCCTCACATGTTTTGTTTAATACTGTATTTTTTATTATATGAATCCACTTTAATTAATTAATCTTTTTTTTTTTTTTTGAGATGGAGTCTAGCTCTGTTGCTCAGGCTGGAGTGCAGTGGCACGATCTTGGCTCACTGCAACTTCCGCCTCCTGGGTTCAAGCAATTCTCCTGCCTCAGTCTCCCGAGTAGCTGGGATTACAGGTGCACACCACCATGCCCAGCTAATTTTGTATTTTTAGTAGAGACGGAGTTTCACCATATTGGCCAGGCTGGTCTCAAACTCCTGACCTCAGGCGGTCCGCCTGCCTTGTCCTCCCAAAGTGCTGGAATTACAGGCATGAGCCACCACGCCTGGCCCTAATCCACTTTTATTTCTGAGGACTCCTGATTTTCAGAAGTTCTTAAGTGGAGAAATTGACCTACATAGTCGGTAGAGGGTTCTATAGCAGACACCAGGCCTGACAGGTGTCCCTTCCTTTGCTCCAGATGGCTTCCAGGATGGCTTTTTCAACACCCCATCTCTGTAGGTTCTGGTGTTAATTTCTCAAGTGTCCTGTTGATGCCTTTGATTCTATCTGTCTTCTGGGCCCAAGACCCTTGGTTCTGGAAGGCTCTCTTCCCATGTTGCACTATTTTGTGGATCCCATAATCTACTTTTATCCATCATGATGCCATGTTCACATGTCAATTACACTATCCTTTTCAGCCTTGTCTGATGGGAAAATTCCTCCAGGAAATTCTACATACACCAATAAAATTCTATATATGCCCATTTATATCTCTGATCTATTAGCCTACCAGAATTATCCTATAAAATACCTAGATATGTAGAGAAATTTGCAACTCTGGTTTCTACTTCCAGATTACAGCAGGCAGAAACTTTGGCTCTTGGCCCATTGAGTTACTCTTGATCTGTTTCAGTGTTCCAGACTGGGACTTAGGGGCAAAATGAGGCCTTGTCCTTGGCCTTGAAAAAGGTCAAAATTTTACTTCAGAAAACTGGCATGTCTAGGTTTCAGATTTTCCTGGGTCTTCTGGTGTCCTGAGCACATTGAGGCTTATTCCTTTGCTTTTGCTTGTCTGTACCAGCCGCTTATACAGGGCCAGTTCTGACCTGGAGGGTGATGGCATGGGATTTAAGACTGGTGACTTGGGGGTTTATGGGAATATGTATGAATTCCAGTTTAGTTCCAATTAGTGGCTCTGAATTTTCTTTCCCTTGATATGGTCAGATTATGCTGTGATATTGGTAGAAATGAGTTCCTGACTTTTTCCCCTATGGTCTAGATAGCAGAAAATCCAGCTCAGCTAGACATATAAGCCTGTGCACAGACACTGCTGAAAATGGTGGCTGATGTGGGCGCTCTAGGAGACTGGCCCTGTTTTCACATTATCGTGGATCCTATGGAAAGTGGACACTGGTAAAAGTGTTTCTGGAGGGGTTTAAGATGGGCCACTGATGCTCTAATTTCCCTGGGTCCTGGAGCCCTTGGTTCTGATAACTGATATCCCAGATCTTCAAAGAGGGTAGACTTTAGGACCACACTAGAGGTCAGGGTCCTGGCCTGGCCTTCAGATTACCCCTGGTGGTCCTGAGCTGTACTTGAGCTTATTTCCTCAAGCTACCCATCAGAAAACAGGAGCCTTGTTGGGATGAGCCTGGTTCATTGTTAATGAGCTTGACTTAATTTTGCCCCTAGAAGCTCGAGGATTTGTTTGGATTTGGCATCTCTATTCATTTTTTTTTTTTTTAAGCAAGCATGTCTAGTGGACTTAGTTTCATGCTGGTTGGAGGGAAAATTAATCTCTGACCTGAGCAGCCTAAGGGCAGGCCAGCTGGCATCAAGCTTGGACTCTGAAAGGGAGGCATTAGGGTTTGGGCTTTGCTCTCTGTAGACAACCAGGTGGCCCCTTGGGAAAGTGAGATCAACTCTTCATTGAAAGGAGGTTGATATTGAAGAAAAGAACTTTAACAGTGTGTGAATACTTTCCTTTTCTTTTGAGATGGATTCTCACCCTGTCACTCAGGCTGGAGTGCAGTGGCATGATCTCAGCTCACTGCTACCTCCTCCTCCTGGGTTCAAGCGATTCTCCTGCCTCAGCCTCCCAAGTAGCTGGGATTACAGGCATGTGCCACCACACCTGGCTAATTTTTAAAAAATAATATTTTTGGTAGATTAGGGGTTTCACTATGTTGGCCAGGCTAGTCTCGAACTCCTGACCTCAAGTGATCTGCCCACCTCAACCTCCCAAAGTGCTGGGATTACAGCCGTGAGCCACTGAGCCCAGCCAGTATGTGAGTTCTTAATAGTCAAAGCAAAAGAGCATGTAGGTAACAAGTTTGTAATGGAAGAAGGACTAGAAGGAGGTGATCAGACATGGTTTAGAACAGTGATAGTGTGGCTTGAAAGCTGTGGCACGCAGCTGGTAGCCCAGTGTTGCCAAGAACCACCATCCATTTGGAAGCAAACCCTTCCTTAGAGTGGCCTGTTGGAGTCTCCACCCATGTAGAATCAGCTTGCAGAGCTGGTTCCTCAAAAGAAAAGCTCTGCAATGAATTAGAAGGACCATTTTAAGAGAAAAGGTGCTCTGCTAGTGACAGCTGACAGCAAATTTGGAGACCGAAGGACTATTTCTTTAACAGGTGACTCTGAGTCATGAAGAAAAATATTATATTTTACAAATTCTAAGAATATATCTATAGGATGCATTTACAAAGACCAGATTATTACAAACAATTCAAGTAATGACAAGTTCAATAACCTACAGAATTCACTGACATGGAGCACCATTTCTCAGTGTCAAGATCTGTTGCAAGGATCATAGTTCCATCAAACTAGGTTGAAAGAGAAATCACTGGAAGGATACTGGGCTCTCTCAGGAAATGAGAAAGTAGGTATGGGCCTCATAGATGCTAAAACCAATAACTTAGAGGGTCAGGAAGGAGAATTCTCTCTTCTTCTCTGAAGCCAGGTAGTCTATTTTCTTTGCTTTTCTTAATCTCCCTGATTCATGATTGGCATTTTCTTTTCTTTTTTACTTTTTTGAGACAGGGTCTTGTTCTGTCACCCAGGCTGGAGTGAAGTGGCATGATCATAGCTCACTGTAACCTATAATGCATGGACTAAAGTGATCTTCCTGGCTCAGCCCCCTAAGGAGCTGAAACTACACTCAGGCATGTGCTAACACACCTGGTTGATGTTTTTTTTTTTTTTTTTTTTTTTTTTTTTTTTTTGAGACAGAGTCTCACTCTGTTGGCCAGGCTGGAGTGCAGTGGTGCAATCTGGGCTCACTGCAACCTCCAACTCCCGGGTTCAAGTGATTCTCCTGCCTCAGCTTCTCAAGTGGCTGGGATTACAGGCGGATGCTACTGCGCCGGGCTGATTTTTGTATTTTTAGTAGAGATGGGGTTTTGTCATGTTGGCCAGGCTGGTCTTGAACTCCTGACCTCAGACAATCCGCCTGCTTCAGCCTCTGAAAGTGCTGAGATTACAGGCATGAACCACCATGCCCGGACCTTTTTTTTTTTTACCTATTTTTTATAGAGTCAGGGCCTTGTAATGTTGCCCAGCCTGGTCTAGAACTCCTGGCCTCAAGTGATCCTCCTGCCTTGGCCTCCCAAAGTGCTGAAATTATAGGCGGAAACTACTGTGCCTGGCCCTAGATCAGCATTTTCTATTTCAGCATGCACATGGCTGTCCCATCCGAGCTGCATGTAGCCTTCTAGATACTCAATAAGAACTCAGTACAGGCTGTCTGGTCCTCCTGTCTTTTGGATCCAGTTTTCTCATGACATCATTTGCTTGGCTCATAGTATTGGTATTGGCCTGTATTGGTTCTTCTTAGGTCATGTCCCCAGCTCTTGTCCAATCAGCTGTGGTCATGGGGGCAAAATGACTGTAAGAGGAGTTTTATTCTGTCATTCATTCAATAAATGTTGAACATCAAAAAATTTTGTTATGGCCAGGTATTCTAAGTAGCTGGAATTCAATCTTGAGCAAAGCATACATACATGGGTCTTGTTGTCATGGCCTTATAGTATAGCAGGGAAGACAGATATTAATGAAATATTGTAAAAATTATTTATTTATTAGAGACAGGGTCTCACTCTGTCGCCCAGGCTGGAGTGCAGTGGTGTGGTCATAGTTAACTGCAGTCTTGAACTCCTGGCCTCAAGGGGTCCTCCTGCCTCAGCCTCCTGGGTAGCTGGGACTACTGCTGGGACCACTATTTATTTTAAATTTGTTTGTAGAGACAGAGTTTTGCTATGTTGCCCAGGCTGGTCTCCAACTCCTGGCCGCAAGTGATCCTCCTGTCTTGGCCTCCCAAAGTGTTGGGATTATCAGTGTGAGCTGCCAGGCCTGGCCAGATATTAATGCAGTATGAACACACACGAATATGTAACAAGATGCTGTAGGGTGCTGAACGCGATCCTGTTTTCTCAATTTTATTACTAAGGCTCACAATAAGGAAAAACCACAGCAAGCATTCTGTACTCTAAGTTGGAGGGAAAATTAGTGCTCTGGACCAGCCACACCACTCAGGACTTCTTGGGAAGCACTTAGAGAACAGACCCAAATGCCTCCCACAACACCTGACCCCCCTTCTCTGGATATGAGAAGAGGGCCTGGAGGGGGAAGAGGAATGCCGCCTTTTGGAGGACAGCAGTGTTTGAGATGTGAAGCTATTCTTTTCCTTCTCAAGCTGGAGGGAAAGTGGGGATTTTTTCTTTCCAAAGCCAAGGCAGGGAAGCCCCCAAGAGAACCATTAGTGAAGGAGCTGCCTTGTATTCTTGTGAACAGTTCAGTTAATAACAAGTTAAGTAACATACAGTAGGGTCTCTAAGTGGGCATCTGCTCATCTAGCAGACTTGCTGGGCTGCTGCTGTGTTACTGGAACAGGACAAAGGCTTTCTGGGGAGAGATCTGTGGCAGGTGGGAAGGAAGTCAATGTTTCCTTGCCTCAAGCTTCAGGTTATTGCCAACTACGGAAGTTGGATATTACAAGGGCCTACTGGCTGAAGAATTGGCCATGAGGGAAGAAGAGATTGGGGCTACAGAGGCCCTGGGCTGCTACATTATGGCATAAATTAATGCACATTAAAGCCAGCAGCGATTGGCCCAGTCACTCTAAGAGTCACCATCTGTTTGGGAATGAGCCCTCCCTCCGAGGGGCCTGTGGAGTGTCTACCCGCCTACCTGACACTAAAGACCAGAGATCTAGGAGGGCGGTTAATGGCCCTTGGGAGGGAATGCCAAGTTCACTCTTGTTCCTCTTTTTACCCCAAGACCAAAGGAGCAGGTACAAGGAAGAGAAAGAGGGAAGGGGAGGTGCATGAGAACAGACCCCAGACTGTGTCCCCTACAGCATCCCCCACCCTCTCACCCTCAGCCACTGGAGCCACAAAGGAGAGAAAGAGACCTGATCGAATATTGACTTAAATTTTAAAATGAACAGGACCAAATCTTTAAGAAACAGAATGCAATTGTTTTCATCATGGAAACTGATCACTAAGATTATCATGGTATTCAGTGAAAAGGGATTTTAAATAAGGGAGTAAGTAAGGGGCTCAGGGTTTGGGGGAGGTGGACAGAAAGCAGAGAGGCATTGCAACCATGTGCTCAGCTCCACCTGGCAAGAAACCTATGGAAGCAAGAAATCAGTGTGAAATGAATGCCCTCCAGGGAGACACAAGGAAGGAGTCTGCTGTCAAAGAGAATACAAAGAAAGATTTGGGTGTGTGGCTGTAAAAATTGGCATTTTGAATTAGATCTCTAGTGCACCTTTCATTCTAAGGGGAGAAAAATAGGCCCAGGGAGAAGTAACCTCCTTGATCCCACACGGCCAGTTGCTGGAGAAAGGCAGAGACTAGAATGCAGTGCTGGGCTGACTTGGATGGTCAAGTGCATTCCTTCTCCAACACTTAGCATCATTTAGCATCATCCCACAAGGGAGTGAGAAGGCAGGGGGGTATCTGATGCTGACAACAGTCATTTCCCCCCTTGTAACATTCTTCACGGTCAGCCCTGGGAATCAGATTTCTGCTTTTTAGGGAATTCAAGACCAGCTACAGTCACCTAGTATTCTGTGAACAGGTGCTGGCTTTCTTCTTCTTCTTCTTCTTCTTTTTTTTTTTTTTTTTTTTTAACACTTTATATCATTTATTAATGCAGTATACATTAGATCTAAAATCTGCAGTTTCTAAGCACACTATGTTTAGATCTTTCAGATCCTTCTGCAGTTTTAGGTTATTTCTACAGAGGTACCTTTAAGTGAATAAATAACACATTCTATAATTCCTGAAAATATAGAGTGAAATAATTTAAATATAATTTGGGCACATATTGATTATGAAAATAGATTATTTCTCAATACAATACTTCTCTGTCTTGGTAAAAATAATAAAGCAAAGAAAATAATTCATTTCTGAAGTTGCTTTCCTTCACTTGTAAAGGTCTGATCTCCTCCCACTATGCATATGTACCCTTTACTGTTAAGGAAAGCTTTGCATATGTAGATATAGAAGAATAAGCTACATAAATACTAAAGATATGTCATTCTCCCAAAGGAGACACGGGTTTTTCAATGATTCCTTGCCTCATGTTGATGAGTCTGTAGAATTCAGAACCCATTTGGACACAGCTAATATCCCTGCTCTTGGGGTAGAAATAAGGACACCAGGTCACTGGTAGGGAGGTACAGGCCCTTCCTCTGCTGCTGCAGAGAGGTAATGACTCAAGAAAACTAGGCTAAAATTTGTTTAAAAAAAAAAACCTAAAAAATAAGTAAAAGAATCACAGGTGCTGACTGATTGGTATTACATCTTGGACCAGCCAAATGCCTTTATTTTTACTTTATATATATTTTTTGGTGGCTGTAATCAAATGTGTTTAAAATTCCTCATTCCCAACGGTGGGGTTCTAGCTGCAATTATATTACATTGCCTTTTAACAGGCAACTCTACCATCTTCATTCATATAAGCTTTGATTGCAGTAGCTCTGGATTTAGTATCTATTTCTAAGCTGGCCCTATGTAAACTATTTGGTATTTGAATTAAATGAATATTAATGATGCACCTTGGTTTTTTTGGTTTTGAAGTATCTTCCTATGCTTGTGATGATTGTATGAGAAAACTAGGCTAATATTGTAAATAGATAGAATTGCTTGGTCTGGTGTTGCGTGGAACTTGTCTAGAATGAAATTCTGAGAAATTCTCATTTATAAGTGTTGTAGTGATAGGTAAGTTCTTCATCCATCCGGAGTTCCACTGTACCTTTGGAATGACAGTGATGTACAATGATGTCTTTCTTTCCACTCTGACTCAATCAGTAAGAACTGGCTATTACTTTAATTTAGCTACTGTTTTGTCCTAAAAAGTAAACATTATGAAAATGAGCCTGAAAAGAGTCTTAGGGAGTCTGATCTCACCATATTCATATGGTGTGACAGGTATTTAAAGAGGGGAGGCATCACTAAAGCTATTTATGAACCTGAACAACGTTTTTCAAGTTTTCATAAAGTTTTAACAATTTAATTATCTATACTGCATCTAGGTATTCAATAAATATAATTGCATATGTTGTGCTTTCCATAAATTAAAATCCTCAAATGCCTCTCAAACCAGGATGGTATTTCCACATCATGCCTATTTAAAAGCAAATATAATAGATACTATTCCTGGCCATAAAACCAGGTAAACCACCCTACCCCGTTCAAAAGGCAGCAACATCTAGTTTCCCTACATATATCCTCCAGCCCCTAAAATTCTCATCTGACACTTTGTGACATGTGTAATGGTGTCAGCATCTCTTCAAATATAGCTCCCTTCACGTTGGACCCTCTCAGGTTGGCTTCTTGAAGATCACACCCAGACAGATCACAGTTCTCTAAATCAGTTCCTGCCAGAGTTGCTCCTCTGAAGTTACAGTTCTTCAACTTTGGATTTTTTTAAGGTAGCCACTCTCAGGTTAATTCCTGTCATCTGACTTCCTTCCATATCAGCACCTTTCAGATTAGCACCTTCTAAATTGGCTTTAAGACCAGAAGGATCCTCAAAATTACACAGTTTCAGGGATGCTCCTTCTGCATTAGAACAGAGCATCTTGACTCCCTGGAGATTTGCACAGTCAAGCACTGATCAGAGAGATCAGCTCGTTCAAGATTTGCACAGCAAAGATTTGCATGTGCAAGATTGCAGCGGCTTAAACTGGCAATTTTGAAGTTAATGTATCGAAGGTCCAAACAAGAAAGATCAGCACCACTGAAGTTCAAACCCTGGCATCGCAGTTCTGACTTGGTTGGAGTGGCTAGCAAAAATTGGACAAATTCCTTTCGGGATATTAGTGAATGATCCTCCGGTGGTTGAGAATTCTTTATTGCCACTTCTAGGTGTTCAATCAATGAATAAATTTCAAAAAATCTTGCTGCTTCTAACACGCCCAATAAATTAATGCCATTATTTACAATGAGCTGCCCACAAAGCAAGTAATTCAAAATGGGTTCAAAGTACACAGGACTTCGGTCAATTAAGGAAGCTCCTCTATGATCTTGCTTATTTCCCCAGACACCTTTGTCCTTAAACACGTGGACCAGCATACTGTCAGGTTCTTTATTCACTGAAGTGCTCCGTGTAGTTGTAAAGTACCGCCCCTCCAACATTTAATGTCAGCCAGTCTGTGTGGAATCCTAACAATCCTTCAAGAGGCTTAGAATCTGCCTGAGGATCTTCCGTTCTTGGGGCTGCCGTTCAGGAACAGGGCCACCCGCCTCATCGCGCTGCCCCTGCTGGTTCCTGAGTGAGCCGCCACCCTCCCACCTGGTCCTCCTCCCACCTGGTCCTCCTCCCACCTGGTCCTCCTCCCACCTTTTTCTCCTTCCGCCCTTCCCCTCCCTCTACCCTCTCGGATTCGCCTCCCTTCGCCACCTTCCTGCCCTTGGAGACATACCACACACACACCCGCTTTCTTCTAATGGTATTACCAAGATTAATGAGCTGAACAGAACATACATTGAAAGCATTGTGATTAACTGACTTGTAACAACTGCCTAATGGTTCTCTTATATTTTTGGGTTTATTGTAAATAACAAAATGGCACCTCAAGTGGTTGAATCTCAACTACTTCAAGGTTTATTCTCAGGTCAGGTACTTTATCCTCAAGGTTTTATAAGTATATTCCCCTCATTTATATTTCATTCATTCATTCATTCCCCAGACATTTATTAAACAGTTTCTTTGTTTAATAAATCTTAGGCTCTAAGATGGGTACAATATTGTCCATTGACTTTGCAGCTCACTGTCTAGTATGGAATAAAAGTCTGTAGACAAATAATAGCCAGTAGAGTGTGCTAGCTGCTACATTAGAGGTGTAGTAAAAGTGCAAAGAGTGGTTGGAAAAAAAAATCTTTGAAGAGATATGAGTCTTGGAGTTGGAAAAAAGCAGAAGGGGGTACTCCAGGGAGAGAGATTATGATGGGGAAATGTGGAGGTATGGCTGCATGTCATGATTAGAAACTGCAAGATTTATTCTGTTACAAAGATACATCCACATGTGTGTTTATTGCAGCACTATTCATAATAGCAAAGACATGGAATCAACCTCAATGCCCATAATTGATAGATTGGATAAAGAAAAGGTGGTACATATACACCATGAGATACTATGCAGCCATAAAAAGGAAAGAGATCATGTCCTTTGCAGGGATATGGATGGAGCTGGAAGCCATTATCCTCAGCAAACCCACGCAGGAACAGAAGACCAAACACTGCATGTTCTCACTTATAAGTGGGAGCTGAACAATGAGAACACAGGGACACAGGGAAGGGAACAACACACACTGGGGCCTGTTGGAGGGTGGGGTCGGGGGAGGAAGAGCATTAGAAAAAGTAGCTAATGCATGGGGGGCGTAATACCTAGGTGATGGGTTGATGGTGCAGCAAACCACCATGGCACATGTTTATGTAACAATCCTGCACATGTACCCCAGAACTTAAAATAAAAATAAAAATTTAAAAAAGGAAAGAATTTTTTTTATCCCAACCTCTAGACCACTTGGGAAGATTAGTGTGTATGGATGAAGCACAGGGTTCAAAATTAGGAATGACGGTAGATAAGGGTGGAAAGGGGAGGCTGATGCTGGATCACCGGGACTGGAAATGCCATGCCGAGGACTTGACACTTGATCCTGTACTTTGTAGGGAGCCACCCACTGAACAGCTTACTAGAAAATGTGCTTCTTAGAAAATGTCACCCAGATGGCTGTATGAAGAGTGGATTAAGGGTGACAAGAATGGAGGCAGGATTAACAGTTTGGCTTATTAAAAAAAAAAAAATCATTGGTATTTAACCTCATCCCCAAAGAACTTAAAATACTTTATAAAAATAAAGAGCAAGAGAACAAAGCATTTTATGAAGAAATTGGGGGGTAGATAGGGAGAGAAAGAGGACTCTTGGGGTAAAATTATACATTAAAATGCATGTCCCAGGCTGGGCGCGGTGGCTTAGGCCTATAATCCCAGCACTTTGGGAGGCCAAGGCAGACAGATCACTTGAGGTCAGGAGTTCGAGACCAGCCTGGGCAACATGGTGAAACCTTGTCTCTGCTAAAATACAAAAAATTAGCCAGGCGTGCTGGTGGGTGCCTATAGTCCCAGCTACTCAGGAGGCTGAGGCATGAGAATTGCTTGAACCTGGGAGGCGGAGGTGGCAGTGAGCCAAGATTGTGCCACTGCACTCCAGCCTGGGTGATAGAGTGAGATTCCTTCTCAAAAAAAAAAAAAAAAAAAAAAAAAGAGAAAATGTAAGTCCCCCTACTAAAAGTGGGTTGCCCATTCCTGGTACTGAGATTTACAAAGAGAGTAGTGCATTGATTTAGTGTTAATGTCCTCAGCAACATCGATGTGATACAGGCTGATGGAAGCTCACGATCCCCATTTGTCCTTCCTGTGCTCACAGGAGGACTATATTTTCCAGTCTTCCTTTTAGTTAGGCCAGTGGGGCATGGGCTATTGGAATGTCATGGATGTGATGTCATCTACTTCAGTCTTCCAACTCTTCCTTCCCCTTTGCATAGATCTTGGAAGGCATCAGTTTTAAGTGGTGTGAACTTCAACACACTTTGGACTTTTTATGAGCGAGAAATTAATCCTTATCTTGTTCAATCACAGAGATTTTGGAGTTCATTACTGCAGCATATGTTAACCTCCCCTGATTAATAAAAGACCTATTGTAAACCCATTTTAAAAATCAGCCAAACTGTTAATCATGCCTCCAGTCTTGCCACCCTTAATTCACTCTTCACACCGCTATCTGGGTATCTGTCTTTTGGAGAGTAGTAGGAAATTAATTTTTTGAATTTGGTAGCGCTAACCTGGTCAGTGGCAGACAGGATTATTATAACACGGTCTCTGGAGATGCATTTTTACCTCCGTCATTCACTGGCAATAGCTCATCGGGCTGCTTCAGATTTTCTGGAAGCCATGAAGCCATGACAAGCCTTGATTCTCTGCTGATGATTTTTGGTCAGTCCTATGGTCATGATTATAATTCACTGCAAATGTAAGAGGGCATTCAGCAACCTCTGATTATATATCAATCTTTCTATTTTTTTATTGTTGTTTCTTTGAAAGCACTTAAGATGCAATGAAGTTTTTTTTTTTTTCCCATAGACGATGCCTTTTTCTGTTGCACAGGCTGTAGTGCAGTGGTGTGAACATAGCTCACTACAGTCTCAAATTCCTAGGCTCAAGGGATCCTCTCACCTAAGCCTCCAGAGTAACTGGGACTACAGGCACACACCACTGCAGCCGGATATATATACATATACATATGCATATACATATATATATACACATACATATACATATGCATATACATATATATATGTATACATATTTGGAAGACGCGGGGGTCTTACTGTCTTGCCCAGGCTAGTCTTAAACTCCTGGCCTCAAGATCCTCCCACAGCACTGGGATTACAGGCAGAAGCCACCATGCTTGGCCTGCAATTGCCTTTTTAACATCCACCATAATAGTCTTCCTTTGTTTCTTTCAGAAGTGTTGAGCGCTGCCTCTTGCACGATTTCTGTCATGAGTCAAAACCGTTCATTAGAACACAAAGTAGATGGAATAACAACACAGATAGCACCCTCATTGACTAAATGATGCAGTGTGGTGTGCTAGAGCTCACTGGCTGAGAGTGGATGGTACCATGAGTTGGGCCAACTCTTACTGCCTAAGAATTTATCATAGCATGCAGAACATTGGGAAAATACAGGAAGGGTATACTAGAGTAAGTTGTTTATATATTTTTTAGAAAAATATTTCAGAATCAGGAGGTTTATAACAAATACGTGCTGATCAAGAATTTGTTAAATGGATATTATAAGGACTTCTGTGTAGCTGCTTATTATAGCTTTCAAAGCAAGCAGCTGGCACAATGCCACTGCACAATTCAGTGTTTGTCATTCTATGAGGATTAAAAGTGATGTGGTCCTGGTATCTAGTTCTCTGATCATCAGGAAATAATGGTCTCTTTATCATCAATCAATTACCCATGAAATCATGCTTTGATACTGAGCTTGTGATCAATATTCTGGATGACAGAATAGTGAGATTACACTCTTACAAATTCTCAATGGATGGTGTTTTAGGTTTCCAATTTGGGGAAGATATATACACTTTATTAGATAGTTGCAGTGGGCATAGCCAGATGTCAAATTCAGAAAAGTTGTTTTCATGGATGAAGCGCATTGTTTATTCCACTTTGATGTAGTTTTATTCTTATTTATATAATAAAAAAATGCCGGTGTTTTTCCAATACAAAAACAAATGGGACCATTAATTCCATGTTTCTATACAATATAGTATAATCATGATATCCTTAGTCTTTCCAATATAAGTGGGAAAAAGAAGACATCTAAATTAAAGTAATATTAGCTTTTGGTGAATCCTTCAAGGTGAAGTGATTATATTAAATACCCCTCAGTAACCAAATAGTCTCGCAATGTGGGATTTTTAGACATGGAACAAAAACCTCAGATTTTGTTTTGGAATAGGTGATCTTGAGTAACACCTTCTGATAGCAATATATAGCAGGGCCAAGTATATATTATTGTCACTCCTGATCTGTGACATTAAAGCCATACAATTCACCAGAGGGAATTCCTTTTTCTTTTTTTCCCCATTAAAAAAAAATAAGTGTTTGTGCTGATGTTTTAATATCTGAAATAAAAAATCCTAAAAGCTAAACTTCTCACTTATTTAAGTAAAAGAATCATTGGGACTCAAAGAGTTACTCTTTTTAGAAAATTGCCATCAACTACGTTGTTCCCGTTAGAACTTAAAGAGGAAGGATTAGATTCTACCATTAAAAATTGTTGTTTGATAATTCTGAAGGAAGATTCTCTTTCTTTGGTGCTCTATTATAATTATTATTACATTTAAAAACAAAAAAAGCCCAGAGTATGTAAATTAAAACATTTGGCAAGTCCCAACTGCTTTCCACCTTACCTTCTCTTTTTCAGTCTTTTAGCTATTCTTTTTGCTATTCACCCCCATATTTCTAAATAATGCATAGACATCACTATTTCTTCTTCCTCCTTTCCCACCAGTTTCCAAGATGGAAGGTGAGGATTTCATACTTTTACAGTTTCCCCCTGCCCCTCCACACATGTAACACCCTATTCTACCAATATTACTAGATATTTGATAAATCAATATTTGTTATGACTATGTAAATAGTATCCATTGCTGTGCCTTCTAGTGTATTATAATTCCATTTACTTTTATTCAACTTTTTGCTTTCTATAGATCAAGTATACTATTTATTTTACATTTTCAACCTTTCTATTTACCTATTTAATTTTTTTTTTTTTTTTGAGGCGGAGTCTTTCTCTGTTACCCAGGCTGGAGTGCAGTGGCATGATCTTGGCTCACAGCAACCTCTGCCTCCCGGGTTCAAGAGATTCTCCTGACTCAGCCTCCTGAGTAGCTGGGATTACAGATATCCACCACAACCCCCAGCTAATTTTTGTATTTTTAGTAGAGAGGGGGTTTCACCACGTTGGCCAGGCTGGTCTTGAACTCTTGACCTCAAGTGATCTGCCCACCTCAGCCTCCCAAAGCGCTGGGATTACAGGTGTGAGCCACCATGCTTGGCCTTACCTACTTAATTTAGTCCCAAACTGTATCTGTTAAAATATAAATTTCCCCACAATACATTCAAATGTAGTGGGCAGGCCTGCCTGCCTGCCTGCCTGCCTGCCCGCCCTTCCTCCCTCCCTCCCTTCCTCTTACCCTCCCTTTTTTCCTCTCTCCCTTTTCTCTCTTTTTTCATTTCCCCCACTGGTGACATTCATTCTGTAGCCCCAGACTCCTTTGCCCCAACCTGGATGAGTTCTCTCCAGGAAGATGTCTGAGTACTGGTTTTCCTTCTACTGTCACCGTGGAAATTTCCTTTGCCTCTTTCCTGAATTGGATTCCATGCCTTCCCCTTTCTTGGTTTATTGCTATACTTGGTCAAGCACATCCCCCTGAAACTTTTCGTAAAATGGTACTCATGTAAAAGGGCACATCACAGGTTAATTTTTTGAGATTTTCCACGTTTGAACATATTTTTATTCTACTCTTACACTTGAATGAGTTTCAACTCTGCATTAGTCAGCTTGGGCTGCCTTAACAGAATACCACAGACTGGGTGTTTTAAACAACAGACATTTATTTATTTTCTCACCGTTCTGGAGGCTGGAAGTCCAAGGTCAAAATTCCAGCTGATTCTGTTTCTGGTGAGGGCTCTCTTCCTGGCTTGCAGATGGCCACCTTCTTGCTGTGTCCTCACAAAGCCTTTCTTCCATGAGTGGACGCAGGGACAGAGAGCAAGAGTGAGCTCTCTGGTGTCTCTTTTTAGAAGTACACTAATCTTATCACATCAGTGCTCTATCTAAATGACCTCATTTAACCTCAGTTACTTTCTTAGAGGCCGCATCTCCAAACATAGCCACACTGGGGGCTAGGGATTACAATTATTTTTTTCCTTAAAATTTTGAAGGCAAGTTTCCATTACCTTCTAGCATTCAGTGATTTTGAGACGTCTGACACCATCGTCATTACAAATCCTGTGTATTGAACTGTTTTGTCCTTCTGGAGGCTTTTAAGATCTTCTCTTTATCCCCAGGCTTCTGAAATTTCATGATGATGTGCTTTAGTGCATGTTTTCCTAAAAAAAATTCACGGTGTGGATGAAAAATTGTGGATATTTTAAATTGAGAAATTCATGTTATTTAATCTGAATGTTAAAAAATTCTTTTTAGATAATTTATTTTCTATTTCCTTTTTTTACAAAGAATTTCTATTTTTCTGATTTAGATCTTCTGATGGATCCTTCCTTTTTTTACTAAATTGTATTTTTCATATTTAATTTCTTTGTCTTTTCATTCCCTGTCTATTGAATGTTGGTATCTCTATATATCTATAAATATATATAGCCCTGAGGCTAGATAGTAAAGGTATACTGTTCTTTCTACTATATGAAGGCAACTACCTCTGATTATATTGCTAATAAGGATGGGAAAAATTGCTAAGTGCACACTAATTTCCAGGAGCTGTGTTAATTTTCTCTAGTGAAGATACCACATTTGCATTGCAGCAGTGGTTGGCGTCACCATCTGCTACTGTTTGTGACAGTCTGTAATCATCTTTGTGCCCTTTCTGGCTTTGGCATTGGGAAAACAGATGCATTTAATGGTGTTGTGTTGAGAATTATCACTCTGGGTGTCTAAAGTAGTCAAATTCACAGGAACAAAGTAGAATGGTGGTTTCCAGGGGCTGGGAAAAGGGGGAGATAGGGAGTTGTTGTTTATGGGTGTAGAGTTTGAGTTTTGCAAGATGAAAATGTTCTGGAGATCCATCACACAATGTGAATATATATAACACGACTGAACTGTGTGCTTAAAATTGGGTAAGATGGTAAATTATGTTATGTGTTTTTTATAATTTTTTTAAAAGCAAAACAACAATCAAAGAATCATCACTGCATTTCTCAAATATTTGATGGTGGCAATTATTGCTGCAATTATCATGGGGATGTAGCATTGTGTGTGGTTTACTATCTCAGTAAAGGCTGAAGCAGTTCCAGAAGTTTCTACTCTGCCCTTCCTACCCAAATAGCCCTCACTACGCTGACCAGAGAACCAAAGTAGGGAGTCTACCAATTACTAAATGTGTCTATTCCCACTGTACATTCTGAGGTTAGGGAAATGACCATAGATAGAATGGGTCTCTGGTCTTCACAGCCAATATCTAATAACGCAGAAGGTCAGGTATTTCACTTTCCCCAATATTCAGATAGTCTCTTAAATGGCAGTAGGACCCTCTGGGAAAGCCCTGGGGGATGATTTAGGGTGAATATCTGTGGCTGCATTGCAGGATCCTTCCTTAAAGTTCTTGCTCAGTCAAAGGGTTTTGGGTGTATATGCTATGTATTTGTTTTTTAGAGTCAGGGTCTCCCTCTCTTGCCCAGGCTGGAGTGCAGTGATGCAATCGAAGCTCACTGCAGCCTCAAACTCCTGGGCTCAACTGATCCTCCTGCCCCTTGGCCTCCCAAAGCACAGAGACTACAAGTATGAGCCATGGGGCCGGCCAGGTGAACTCACTTAGGTGTGGAAACTAGTTAAGAGGCTGTGAATTCCTTGCTGCAGCAGCTAGAATGAGGTGTCTGCCCAGCAGACCTGGAATTCTTCCATTTATAATTACCAAGCAGCATCCTTGTAGTCTGTCCACCCCTTTCATTGACAGGGATTCCACGATCTATTAGACAACCCCAGAATCCTGCGAGTCTAAACCCTCCGATAACAACTTAGTTCTTGTGGCTTTAGTGATCATTGTGCCCCCCTCGCCTGTGGTGGTCAGGGTTGCTGCCTGTCCTCCAGTACACTAGGGTCCCATTTCCCCACCAAAGCCAGGGAGCATTGGTTCTTCTGCAGCGTTTCCCTCTATCATCATCGGCTTATGGAGAAGAGGTACTGCAGACCTTTAAAAGATGCCGATTACTGCCTTTCCCACCAACAAATGTCTTACCCTCTCATCAATGAATTACTTAATTTCCTAATGTCTTGGTGAAGGCAGTGTCCTCAGGTCCTTCTAGTGGGTAAGGGTAGGAGTGGCTATGGAGGTCACTCATAATAGATCTGTTTCAACATCTCCACCTCACTGAGCTTTTGGATTCTTTCTTCTACAGTAAACCAGAGGATTTTTAGCATGTTAACCTCATTGACTGCTACTCACTCTTGAGTCCAGGCTTCAGTTAACCAATCCAGTAGACTGGTAACACTACTCCCTGGCACTGAAGACAGTTTATTAAATTCTAATTCTGGGTTACATGTACCCATATCAATACATGCAGTCCAAACAGCTTTATATATTTCAGTTTCTTGGTGCCATGCCCTTCAAATTGCTCCCATACATATCCTTCAGAATCCTGTAGGGGACATTGCACTTCTTTGTCTTGT
This sequence comes from Pan troglodytes, assembly GCF_028858775.2. Taxonomy (NCBI): domain Eukaryota; kingdom Metazoa; phylum Chordata; class Mammalia; order Primates; family Hominidae; genus Pan; species Pan troglodytes. The sequence continues at coordinate 39,620,143 of NC_072405.2, forward strand.
CTCTGTTAGGATCAAACTCTCATCATGAACTTGGAGACAAGAATGGTTGAGGGTCTGGCCAGGTCCTGAGCATAAGAAACATTCATTTTTGAAGCAACTACCCCCGGTACAATCATTGAAAATTTTTTTCTGCCCCAGGAAAAAGACAGCAAAACTCAGAGTGGGGAGGGATTGATTCCACTTTCAAGGAAGGTTCAAAAAGATCTGGGGGTTCAACACACTCAACCTCATTTCTGATTGCTCAGATGACCTCTTCCCTATCTCAGGCTTCCCCTCCTTCATCACCAACCAATACACTTATCTTGGTGAACTGACATGATAGTGCTGAGCACTTAATGGGTTTTTCAACTCTGTATCTCCTAAAAACAGGCTTGCCCTTGGGCCTCAGCTATTCATTCTGTTACTATGTAAGACAAAGGACTCTTAACCAACCTTCTTTCCTTCCTTCTTTCCTTCTTTCCTTCCTTCCTTCCTTCCTTCTTTCCTTCCTTCCTTCCTTCCTTCTTTCCTTCCTTCCTTCCTTCCTTCCTTCCTTCCTTCCTTCCTTCCTTCCTTCCTTCCTTCCTTCCTTCCTTCCTTCCTACTGAGACAGAGTCTTGCTCTGTCACCCAGGCTTGAGTGCAGTGGTACAATCATGGCTCACTGCAGCCTTGAATTCTTGGGCTCAAGCAATCCTCCCACCTCAGCCTCCTGAGTAGCTGGGACCACAGGTGTGTACCACGATACCTGACTAATCAAAAACTTTTTTTTTTTTTTTTTTTTTGTAGAGCCAGGGTCTACATTGCCTAGGCTGGTTTTGAACTCCTAGGCTCAAGTGAGCCTCCTGCCTTTCCAAGGTGTTGGGATTACAGATGTGAGCCACTGTGCCTGGCCTGGTTTTCTATGTTTGTTTTAAGTTGAATGATTACCAACTCCAATTTCTTCTTTCCCCTAGGTATCCTCTCTAGGGAAATCAGGAAAAGCCAGCTGGTCCCATAATCTTTATAATCAGCCCTACATGTTTTATAAGTACTGTTGTTGCCATAGCAATGATATATCCCAGACAGTTTATTTTTCAGCAACTTGCCTCCTACCTGCCATTCATCCCATCCCTACCTGTGATAATCTAAGTAATGGTGATGCCAACACATGCCATGGGTTACTAGAACCCCACTTCCTTTTAACAAGGAGGTTAACAAGGAGGTTATTTGCGAGCTTCTCAAATATGTATGATAAGCTCAACCAAGAGTCCCGTTTTGAAAGTCTTTTTCCTAGTTTCACTCCAGGCAACAATGACTCTATCAGTCAGGGTCCTGTCAAGAAAAAAATGGCATGCCAAAACTAGTTATTTGGAAGAGGATTTAATAGGGGACTATGTCTAGAGGTGCAGGTAAGGTTTGAGGAAGCTAGCTGATGCTATTATAGGACTACGGGTTAGTAACTGTGGGGAGTTGACAGCACCTGCTGGAAGAGGCAAGGGGAGGATGGTCCTGGATCTAGAGAGGGAAGCTCTGGGCAGATACCTGCCTGTCAAAGCTTGGCCTTTGGGAGAAGAAGGAAGCTACTCAAAGGAGGGAGCAGGGAAAATAAACCCTTTAACCTTTTTTGTTTTCATTTTTGTTTTTTCCTTTTTCTTTTCTCTTTCTTTTTCTTTTTTTTAAATTATACTTTAAATTTTAGGGTACATGTGCACAATGTGCAGGTTAGTTACATATGTATACATGTGCCATGCTGGTGTGCTGCACCCATTAACTCATCATTTAAAGTTAGGTATATCTCCTAATGCTATCCCTCCCCTCTCCCCGACCCCACAACAGGCCCCGGTGTGTGATGTTCCTCTTCCTGTGTCCATGTGTTCTCATTTTCAATTCCCATCTATGAGTGAGAACACGCAGTGTTTGGTTTTTTGTCCTTGTGATAGTTTGCTGAGAATGATGCTTTCCAGCTTCATCCATGTCCCTACAAAGGACATGAACTCATCATTTTTTATGGCTGCATAGTATTCCATGGTGTATATGTGCCACATTTTCTTAATCCAGTCTATCATTGTTGGACATTTGGGTTGGTTCCCAGTCTTTGCTATTGTGAATAGTGCCACAATAAACATACATGTGCATGGGTCTTTATAGCAGCATGATTTATAATCCTTTGGGTATATACCCAGTAATTGGATGGCTGGGTCAAATGGTATTTCTAGTTCTAGATCCCTGAGGAATCGCCACACTGACTTCCACCATGGTTGAACTAGTTTACAGTCCCACCAACAGTGTAAAAGTGTTCCTATTTCTCCACATCCTCTCCAGCACCTGTTGTTTCCTGACTTTTTAATGATCGCCATTCTAACTGGCGTGAGATGGTATCTCATTGTGGTTTTGATTTGCATTTGTCTGATGGCCATTGATGATGAGCGTTTTTTCATGTGTCTTTTGGCTGCATAAATGCCTTCTTTTGAGAAGTGTCTGTTCATATCCTTCGCCCACTTTTTGATGGGGTTGTTTGTTTTTTTCTTGTAAATTTGTTGGAGTTCATTGTAGATTCTGGATATTAGCTCTTTGTCAGGTGAGTGGATTGCAAAAATTTTCTCCCATTCTGTAGGTTGCCTCTTCACTCTGATGGTAGTTTCTTTTGCTGTGCAGAAGCTCTTTAGTTTAATTAGATCCCATTGGTCAATTTTGGCTTTTGTTGCCATTGCTTCTGGTGTTTTGGACATGAAGTCCTTGCCCATGCCTATGTCCTGAATGGTGTTGCCTAGGTTTTCTTCTAGGGTTTTTATGGTTTTAGGTCTAACATGTAAGTCTTTAATCCATCTTGAATTAATTTTTGTATAAGGTGTAAAGAAGGGATCCAGTTTCAGCTTTCTACATATGGCTAGCCAGTTTTCCCAGCACCATTTATTAAATAGGGAATCCTTTCCCTATTTCTTGTTTTTGTCAGGTTTGTCAAAGATCAGATAGTTGTAGATATCTGGCATTATTTCTGAGGGCTCTGTTCTGTTCCATTGGTCTATATGTCTGTTTTGGTATCAGTACCATGCTGTTTTGGTTACTGTAGGCTTGTAGTATAGTTTGAAGTCAGGTAGCGTGATGCCTCCAGCTTTGTTCTTTTGGCTTAGGATTGACTTGGCAAAGTGGGCTCTTTTTTGGTTCCATATGAACTTGAAAGTAGTTTTTTCCAATTCTGTGAAGAAAGTCATTGGTAGCTTGATGGGGATGGCATTGAATCTATAAATTACCTTGGGCAGTATGGCCATTTTCACGATATTGATTCTTCCTACCCATGAGCATGGAATGTTCTTCCATTGGTTTGTATCCTCTTTCATTTCATTAAGCAGTGGTTTGTAGTTCTCCTTGAAGACGTCCTTCACATCCCTTGTAAGTTGGATTCCTAGGTATTTTATTCTCTTTGAAGCAATTGTGAATGGGAGTTCACTCATGATTTGGCTCTCTGTTTGTCTGTTATTGGTGTATAGGAATGCTTGTGATTTTTGCGCAATTGATTTTGTATCCTGAGACTTTGCTGAAGTTGCCTATCAGCTTAAGGAGACTTTGGGCTGAGACGATGGGGTTTTCTAGATATACAATCATGTCATCTGCAAACAGGGACAATTTGACTTCCTCTTTTCCTAATTGAATACCCTTTATTTCCTTCTCCTGCCTGATTGCCCTGGCCAGAACTTCCAACACTATGTTGAATAGGAGTGGTGAGAGAGGCCATTCCTGTCTTGTGCCAGTTTTCAAAGGGAATGCTTCCAGTTTTTGCCATTCAGTATGATATTGGCTGTGGGTTTGTCATAGATAGCTCTTATTATTTTGAGATACGTCCCATCAATACCTAATTTATTGAGAGTTTTTAGCATGAAGTGTTGTTGAATTTTGTCAAAGGCCTTTTCTGCATCCATTGAGACAATCATGTGGTTTGTGTCATTGGTTCTGTTTATATGCTGGATTATGTTTATTGATTTTTGTATGTTGAACCAGCCTTGCATCCCAGGGATGAAGCCCACTTGATCATGGTGGATAAGCTTTTTGATGTGCTGCTGGATTCAGTTTGCCAGTATTTTATTGAGGATTTTTGCACTGATGTTCATCAAGGATATTGGTCTAAAATTCTCTTTTTTTGTTGTGTCTCTGCCAGGCTTTGGTATCAGGATGATGCTGGCCTCATAAAAAGAGTTAGGGAGGATTCCCTCTTTTTCTATTGATTGGAATAGTTTCAGAAGGAATGGTACCAGCTCCTCCTTGTACCTCTGGTACAATTTGGCTGTGAATCCATCTGGTCCTGGACTTTTTTTGGTTGGTAAGCTATTAATTATTGCCTCAATTTCAGAGCCTCTTATTGGTCTATTCAGAGATTCAACTTCTTCCTGGTTTAGTCTTGGGAGTGTGTATGTGTCGAAGAATTTATCCATTTCTTCTAGATTTTCTAGTTTATTTGTGTAGAGGTGTTTATAGTATTCTCTGATGGTAGTTTGTATTTCTGTGGGATCGGTGGTGATATCCCCTTTATCATTTTTTATTGCATCTATTTGATTCTTCTCTCTTTTCTTCTTTATTAGTCTTGCTAGTGGTCCATCCGTTTTGTTGATCTTTTCAAAAAACCAGCTCCTGGATTCATTGATTTTTTGAAGGGTTTTTTGTGTCTCTATTTCCTTCAGTTCTGCTCTGATCATAGTTATTTCTTGCCTTCTGCTAGCTTTCGAATGTGTTTGCTCTTGCTTCTCTAGTTCTTTTACTTGTGATGTTAGGGTGTCCATTTTAGATCTTTCCTGCTTTCTCTTGTGGGCATTTAGTGCTATAAATTTCCCTCTACACACTGCTTTGAATGTGTCCCAGAGATTCTGGTATGTTGTGTCTTTGTTCTCGTTGGTTTCAAAGAACATCTTTATTTCTGCCTTCATTTCGTTATGTACCCAGTAGTCATTCAGGAGCAGGTTGTTCAGTTTTCATGTAGTTGAGCGGTTTTGAGTGAGTTTCTTAATCCTGAGTTCTAGTTTGATTGCACTGTGGTCTGAGAGACAGTTTGTTATAATTTCTGTTCTTTTACATTTGCTGAGGAGTGCTTTACTTCCAACTACGTGGTCAATTTTGGAATAAGTGTGGTGTGGTGCTGAAAAGAATGTACATTCTATTGATTTGGGGTGGAGAGTTCTGTAGATGTCTATTAGATCCACTTGGTGCAGAGCTGAGTTCAAATCCTGGATATCCTTGTTAACTTTCTGTCTCATTGATCTGTCTAATGTTGACAGTGGGGTGTTAAAGTCTCCCATTATTATTGCTTGGGATTCTAAGTCTCTTTGTAGGTCTCTAAGGACTTGCTTTATGAATCTTGGTGCTCCTGTATTGGGTGCATGTATATTTAGGATAGTTAGCTCTTCTTGTTGAATTGATCCCTTTACCATTCTGTAATGGCCTTCTTTGTCTCTTTTGATCTTTGTTGGTTTAAAGTCTGTTTTATCAGAGACTAGGATTGCTACCCTTGCCTTTTTTTGTTTTCCATTTGCTTGGTAGATCTTCCTCCATCCCTTTATTTTGAGCCTGTATGTGTCTCTGCACGTGAGATGGGTTTCCTGAATACAGCACACTGATGGGTCTTGACTCTTTATCCAATTTGCCAGTCTGTGTCTTATAATTGGAGCATTTAGCCCATTGACATTTAAGGTTAATATTGTTATGTGTGAATTTGATCCTGTCATTATGATGTTAGCTTGTTACTTTGCGCATTAGTGGATGCAGTTTCTTCCTAGCCTCGATGGTCTTTACAATTTGTCATGTTTTTGCAGTGGCTGGTACCAGTTGTTCCTTTCCATGTTTAGTGCTTCCTTCAGGAGCTCTTTTAGGGCAGGCCTGGTGGTGACAAAATCTCTCAGCATTTGCTTGTCTGTAAAGGATTCTATTTCTCCTTCACTTATGAAGCTTAGTTTGGCTGGATATGAAATTCTGGGTTGAAAATTCTTTCCTTTAAGAATGTTGAATATTGGCCCCCACTGTCTTCTGGCTTGTAGAGTTTCTGCCGAGAGATCAGCTGTTAGTCTGAAGGACTTCCCTTTGTGGGTAAGCCGACCTTTCTCTCTGGCTGCCCTTAACATTTTTTCCTTCATTTCAACTTTGGTGAATCTGACAATTATTTGTCTTGGAGTTGCTCTTCTCGAGGAGTATCTTTGTGGTGTTCTCTGTATTTCCTGAATTTGAATGTTGGCCTGCCTTGCTAGATTGGGGAAGTTCTCCTGGATAATATCCTGCAGAGTGTTTTCCAACTTGGTTCCATTCTCCCCGTCACTTTCAGGTACACCAATCAGACGTAGATTTGGTCTTTTCACATAGTCCCATATTTCTTGGAGGCTTTGTTCATTTCTTTTTATTCTTTTTTCTCTAAACTTCTCTTCTCACTTCATTTCATTCATTTGATCTTCCATCACTGATACCCTTTCTTCCAGTTGATCGAATCGGCTACTGAGGCTTGTGCGTTCGTCACGTAGTTCTCGTGCCACAGTTTTCAGCTCCATCAGGTCCTTTAAGGACTTCTCTGCATTGGTTATTCTAGTTAGCCATTCGTCTAATTTTTTTTCAAGGTTTTTAACTTCTTTGCCATGGGTTCGAACTTTCTCCTTTAGCTCAGAGTAGTTTGATCATCTGAAGCCTTCTTCTCTCAACTCGTCATAGTCATTCTCCATCCAGCTTTGTTCCGTTGCTGGTGAGGAGCTGCATTCCTTTGGAGGAGGAGAGGCGTTCTGATTTTTAGAGTTTCCAGGTTTTCTGCTTTGTTTTTTCCCCATCTTTGTGGCTTTATCTACCCTTGGTCTTTGATGATGGTGATGTACAGATGGGGTTTTGGTATGGATGTCCTTTCTGTTTGTTAGTTTTCCTTCTAACAGTCAGGACCCTCAGCTGCAGGTCTGTTGGAGTTTGCTGGAGGTCCACTTCAGACCCTGTTTGCTTGGGTATCAGCAGCAGAGGCTGCAGAACAGCAGATATTGGTGAGCAGCAAATGTTGCTGCCTGATCGTTCCTCTGGAAGTTTTGTCTCAGAGGAGTACTCGGCTGTGTGAAGTTTCAGTCTGCCCCCTACTGGGGGGTGCTTCCCAGTTAGGCTACTCGGGGGTCAGGGACCCACTTGAGGAGGCAGTCTGTCCGTTCTCAGATCTCCAGCTGCATGCTGGGAGAACCACTACTCTCTTCAATGCGGTCAGACAGGGACATTTAAGTCTGCAGAGGATTTGGCTGCCTTTTGTTTGGCTATGCCCTGCCCCAGAGGTGGAGTCTGCAGAGACAGGCAGGCCTCCTTGAGCTGCGGTGGGCTCCACCCAGTTTGAGCTTCCTGGCTGCTTTTTTTACCTACTCAAGCCTCGGAAATGGTGGGCGCCCTCCCCCAGCCTCGCTGCCGCCTTGCAGTTTGATCTCAGACTGCTGTGCTAGCAATGAGCATGGCTCCGTGGCTCCGTGGGCATAGGTCCCTCTGAGCCAGGCACAGGATATAATCTCCTGGTGTGCCATTTGTTAAGCCTGTTAGAAAAGCACAGTATTAGGGTGGGAGTGACCTGATTTTCCAGGTGCCATCTGTCACCCCTGTCTTTGACTAGGAAAGGGAATTCCCTGACCCCTTGCACTTCCCGGGTGAGGTGATGCCTCACCCTGCTTTGGCTTACTCTCGGTGCATTGCACCCACTGTTCTGCACCCACTTTCCTACACTCCCCAGTGAGATGAACCCAGTACCTTAGTTGGAAATGCAGAAATCACCCGTCTTCTGCGTCGCTCATGCTGGGAGCTGTAGACTGGAGCTGTTCTTTTCGGCCATCTTGGCTCCACCCCCCACCGACCTTTTCTCTTTCTTTCTTTCTTTCTCTCTCTCTTTCTTTCATATTTATTCTGTTTATTGGCAGTGCGTAGTTTATTTGTGCTAATTAACTGCCTAGGGCCCTTTGTCCATCTTTCTTTTTTAATTTTTATTTAATTTTACTTTAAGTTCTGGGATACATGTGCTGAATGTACATGTTTGTTACATAGGTATATATGTGCCATGGTGGTTTGCTGCACCTATCAACCCCTCAATCTAGGTTTTAAGCCCCACATGCATTCGGTATTTGTCCTAATGCTCTCCCTCCCCTTGCCCTCCACCCTTCGACAGGCCCCGGTATGTGATGTTCCCTTCCCTGTGTCCATGTGTTTTCACAGTTCAACTCCCACTTATGAGTGAGAACATGCAGTGACGAACCCCTTTTTATTTCTCACCCCTATTACTCCTGAGTGCCTTCCACTGGTCACATCCTCTCACAAGCCAGAAGGCAAAGGATCCCATTGATGCTGTGTCATGGGGGTCAATCTTCTGAGCTCAATTGGTATGGGGAAAGATTGAGAGTAAATGTAATAGAACAAGTAGAAGATATCCAGCCTAGGCCCTAACTGCAACATGGTGTCAAGTGCTGGCCTGCCTGGTAGACATGAGTGTCAAATTTCTTCCAGATTTATGATATGTGGTTGACCCTCGAACAACACAAGTTTGAGCTGTGAGGGTCCACTCATAATTGAATTTCCTTCTGCCTCTGTCACCCCGAGACAGCAAAACCAATCCCTCTTCCTCTTCTGCATACTCAATGTGAAGACAATGAGCGTGAAGACCTTTAGGTTGATCCACTTCCACTTAATGAATGGTAATTGCATTTTCTCTTTCTTAGGATTTTCTCAGTAACATTTTCTTTTTTCTAGCTTGCTTTATTGTAAGAACACAGTATATAATACATATAACGCACAAAGTATGTTAATGGACTGTTCATGTTATTAGTAAGGCTTCTAGTCAGACTACTAGTAGTTAGGTTTTTGGAGAGTCAAAAATTACATGTGGATTTTTGACTGCATGTGCAGTGGCTCTTGCCTGTAATCCCAGCACTTTGGGAGGCTGAGGCGGATGATCACTTGATCCCAGGAGTTCGAGGCCAGCCTGGGCAACATAGGGAGACCCTGTCTCTACAAAAACAAAACAAAACAAAACAAAACAATCATACAAACCTCAACAACTCTCCCCCACCAAAAGATATCCAGATAGCAATGTAGAAGAGACTGCCTTTGGAAACAGGAGAGTGAATCGGGAATTCAGGAGTGGGTTCCAGGCTAGAGAAGTAGATTGGGATTGGAGCTGTTCTTGTGAAGTGTGTAGAGGTGGAAGTTAGGCTATTTTTTTTTTTTTCCAGAAATGTCCTAGGAATAAGGCAAACTAGAAAAGCTCTATATCTCAGGTGAGAGGAGCTACTGTTCTTCTTCTGCTCAGGAGCCAAAAGCAGGAGGGAAAGGGCACTTTGCGGGGATACGAGGGGCACACTTCAGTCACCGTTTGGTCTTAGGCTATTCCAGATAGTGCAGTTCCAGGGGGCCCTGAGCTGCCTCCCAGGGTGGCTACAGCAGAGGGTGATTCACTTGTGTGACAGCCCAGTGTAGAGGCAGGACGTGTTGCCTCCCTCCAGGGCTATAATTAGCAGAGGCTTTCTTGCCTTTTGTCATGATAAATGGTGCCTGCCTGGGCTTTCCATGTGCTTAATCTATGAGAGAAATGAGTGACTCACTCCCTTTTCTGGGGCCACTTTTAAGGCACTCAAGCTTTCTTAAGCAGATTCCAGGGGAACCCCTCAGACTCCATCTGAAAGTCATCTTTATTTCTGAACGACTCATTCTCTTTCAAACAAGTTCCCACTTCTTGGGGAAAAGCAGGCTTCTGCCTTTTTTTTTTTTTTTTTATCCTTTTTTTTTTATTTTTTATTTTTTATTTTTTATTATACTTTAAGTTTTAGGGTACATGTGCACATTGTGCAGGTTAGTTACATATGTATACATGTGCCATGCTGGTGCGCTGCACCCACTAACTCGTCATCTAGCATTAGGTATATCTCCCAATGCTATCCCTCCCCCCTCCCCCCTCCCCACCACATACTATGCAGCCATAAAAAATGATGAGTTCATATCCTTTGTAGGGACATGGATGAAATTGGAAACCATCATTCTCAGTAAACTATCGCAAGAACAAAAAACCAAACACCGCATATTCTCACTCATAGGTGGGAATTGAACAATGAGATCACATGGACACAGGAAGGGGAATACCATACTCTGGGGCTTCTGCCTTTTAACGCTTGTTTCTTAGGCTTCTTTGTGGATGTCTCCTATTTTCCAGGGTGTTTACGTAGCATAGACTAATGTTCTCTCAGATAGTCATAAGTCACCAACCTCCACATCTTTGAAACCCACCAATTGTTCAATAGCTTGTGAGTGTCAATCCAAACTCCAAACACTTTCCTGGGAAGGTCATGAGGAAAGCAATGAGAAGAGAATTTGTCTGCAGAACAAATTTCCATTTTGGCACCCACTCAGGGTCACCAGAAGGTTCACTTCCCAAGAGCGTTGGAACTTATGTTTCTTGGATGGACACTTTAGTCTCTGAACTGATGACTGGAAAAGTCTTCAGCAGATGTGACATCGTCCAGGCCATCTGCTTTAAGGTTTAACATGCCATGCCTTACAAAGCCAGAACCTGTGATCTCGAGCAACACACAGTTCGAGGTCACCTTCAGCTACCCCTGCTTGTTGCTTCAGAACAGCAGTTGTGTTACAGGAAAGGAGTCCTGATCCAGACCCTAAGAGAGGGTTCTTGGATCTTGCACAAGAAAGAATTCAAGGCGAGTCTGCAGTGCAAAGTAAAGGCAAGTTTATTAAGGAAGTAAAGTGGTGAAAGGACAGCTACTCCATAGACAGAGTAGGACGTTCCTGAAAGTAAGAGGAGGAATGTGTCCACCCTAGGTACAATACTTGTATATATGCGGAGATGTGTTCTGCTGCAAGGGTGATGTGATAAAGGATTAATTTTCTTAATTACTATATTCTGTAAGAATCAATATTATTATCTTTAAAGCAAAATTAGGAATGCCTTTGTTCTCCAGATATCGAAATATCTGGACACTCCCAAGTCTGGGTCTGTTTTAGTAAACATTATAAATTTGTTCCCTTAACCATAAATATCTAGAGGCTAGGAATACCTAATTTTCTGGGAACGCAGCCCAGCAAATCTCAGCCTCATTTTCCTAGCCCTCACTCAAAATGGAGTCGCTCTGGTTCGAATGCCTCTGAAAGTTGCAGCAGTGAAAACAGTAGGTTTGTTCCTTCTGACAGTGCTCTAAAATAGCTTTATTTTTAGTTTATTACTATTTTTTGAGGTAGAGTGTTGCTCTGTTACCCAGGCTGGAGTGCAGTGACACAACCATGGCTCACTCAGCCTTGACCTCCTGGGCTCAAAGTGATTCTTTCACTTGAGCCTCCCAAGTAGCTGGGACTACAGGCACATGCCACCACACCTGGCTAATTTTTGTATATTCTCTAGAGATGGGGTTTCACCATGTTGTCCAGGCTAGTCTTGAACTCTTCAGCCCAAGCGATATATGACTGCCTCAGCCCGGCAAAGTGCTGGCATTACAGGCATGAGTCACTGCACCTGGCCTAAAATAACTTTAAATAACATTTACTATTAAAAGTTTTAAACTGGGAAAATGTCTTAAGGAGCTTCTTTTTAAGAGGCCATAGAAAGAAGTGAGGGTGGGAGATCCAGAACTTTGCTTTTTATTTCTTTTAGCCTTTCACAGCAACAAGGTGGGAACTATCCTTCAGGTCTTTCTCAGTTTCCGTGAGGCTCAGAATGGTGGGCGTTTCTGCTAGTGGAGTGTTACTGTGACGAAGCTCTCCAGGGGAAGTTCCTGTTGTATCTTTAGTTGCAAAAAGTAGAGTTACATATATTTTCTTTTTTTCTTTTCTTTCTTTCTTTCTTTCTTTTTTTTTTTTTTGAGACAGGGTCTTGCCGTGTTGCCCAGGCTGGAGTGCAGTGGTGTGTTCATAGCTCACTGCATCCTTGAACTTCTTGGGTCAAATGATCCTCCTGCTGTAGCCTCCTGAGCAACTGGGACTACAGTTGCATGCCACCATACCTAGCTAATCAAAAATTGTTTCTTTGTGGAAACAAGGTCTTGCTATGTTGCCCAGGCTGGTCTGGAACTCCTGGCCTCAAGCAATCCTCCTGCTTTGGCCTTCCTATATTTTCTTACACCTAAAATCCAAAAACATTTTCTCTGAGATGACTGCCAGCAGTGGAGGATAAGAGAGATGAATTTTCTATTCTTGTCAGAGGTCCTAGTTCATTATTAGTTCTTATTTTTTAGTTGATACAAGCAGGTTTCACTTTAAGATAATATCTTAGGAAATAAAGATAGAAATTTATCAATGGTATAAATTTAGGGGCATCATTGTATCACAAATTATAGGTGTTTGCTTTCAAAAAAACCTTCTTGTGAGACCACTTAAAATGATTTAATTATTTGTAACTTGATTTACACGCATGTGGATATAACTAACATATAGCTTAAGAATTACTTCTATTCTGCTACTTGTTTTGTAAAAAGATAAGGTGTGTACTTATAAGCCAAAAGAAAAGAAACAGCTGGACGTGGTGGCTCATACCTGTAATTCCAGCACTTTGGGAAGCTGAGGTGGGTGGATCACGTGAGTCCAGGCATTTGAGACCAGCCTGGGCAATGTAGTGAATCCCTGTAGTTGGGCATGGTGGCATGTGCCTGTACTCCTGGCTAGTTTGGGGTATGAGTGGGAAGATTGCTTGAAGACAGGGGTTCAAGGCTGTGGTGAGCTATGATGATGCCACTGCACTCCAGCCTGGGGGACTTTAAAAAAAAATAAGGTAGTCAGACTACTTATGATTGTAAGAGCATCAATGTTTAAATATTAACTTTATTGTTTTATACCCAATCCTATGATATCTAAAATGCAAGTTTTATGTTAACCAGTTAACAAGTTGCAACAGAGATTACTTTTCCTGGGTTCCTCAGCCCAGAATAGTTCAAACCGTGGTGTTATTTTCATAAGCAGGCTTAAAGATCCTACCTCCAGCATGTGATTGACTACTAGGAAGTGAGTGAAGTCAAGTCCTGAGTGTTTTGCACTGATGTACAATGGTTGAGGGAGTTGCCTGCGAGTGGCTGGCAGAGTCCCATGGATATCTGTGTGTTACTCATGGAAAACATGGAAGGAACCCAGCTGTGTGAAGGTACCGGGAGGAATCAAGATCATAATTGTCTTCTCATACCAGATGGCAGTCACGTCTTTGCAACTGGATGGGACATGAGGAAGGAGTTGAGGTGGTGGATGGATGCACGATTGGGTAACAGTTGGTGTAGGATTATTCCTGTGTGTGTCCTGGTTATTGCACACGGTTGTGTGACCTTTATTTGAGACAGGCTTGCTCTGTCACCCAGGCTGGAGTGCAGTGGCGAGATCTCGGCTCACTGCAACTTCCGCCTACCAGCATCAAGTGATTCTCCTGCCTCAGCCTCCTGATTAGGTGGGATTATAGGTGCGCACCACCACGCCCGACTAAATTTTGTATTTTTAGTAGAGATGGGGTTTCACCATGTTGGTCAGGCTGGTCTCGAACCCCTAACCTCGTGATCTGCCTGCCTCAGCCTCCCAAAGCGCTGGGACTATAGGCGTGAGCCACCGTGCCCAGCCCGGTTGTGTGACTTTTTATGTTTAGAGGGTTTATTGCTTTGAAGGGCTCTTAGAGTGTTGTGTTTAGCATTTTTCCTTTCCCCTGTCTCACAGTAAAAGCCTCAATATGAAGATTCTCATCTAACAGGCATCCCTTCCAAGTGACCCCATCTCCTACATGGAGAAAGACACTTTCTATGTTGTCTTGGAACTTCCATCAGAGTTTTGGGAAAACTCTAAGTGAAGTCTAAAGCTAACAGAAAACCTCTTCCGGTGAGAAGTTTTTGGTTATAAGAAGTAATCTAGGACACTAAATTGAGAGCTATTGGTTATATGGAAAAAATGTGGTCTGACTTATTGATGAAGATGAGGGACCTATGATTTGAATATTCAGTGAGGTTAAAAAAAACACCACTCAGCTGGGCGCCATGCCTCACGCCTGTCACCTTAGCACTTTGGGAGGCTGAGGTAGGAGGATTGTTGAGCCCATGAGGTCCAGACCAGCCAGGGAAGCAAAGTGGGGCCTCATCTGTATAAAAATAAAAAATTAGCTGGGTAGGGTGGTGCACCGGTAGTCCCAGCTACTTAGGAGGCTGAGGTGGGAGGATCGCTTAAGCCTAGTGTGTCCGGAATTGGTAGGGTCTTGGTCTCACTGACTTCAAGAATAAAGCCGTGGACCCTCGTAGTGAGTGTTACAGTTCTTAAAGGCGGCGTGTCTGGAGTTTGTTCCTTCTGATGTTCAGATGTGTTCAGAGTTTCTTCCTTCTGGTGGGTTCGTGGTCTTGCTGGCTCAGGAGTGAAGCTGCAGACCTTTGCCGTGAGTGTTACAGCTCTTAAGGCGGTGCATCTGGAGTTGTTCGTTCTTCCCGGTGGGTTCGTGGTCTCGCTGGCTTCAGGAGTGAAGCTGCAGACCTTCATGGTAAGTGCTACAGCTCATAAAGGCAGTGTGGACCCAACGAGTGAGCAGCAGCAACATTTATTTTAAAGAGTGTAAGAATAAAGCTTCCATAGTGTAGAAGGAGACCCCAGCGGGTTGCCACTGCTGGTTGGCACAGCCTGCTTTTATTCCCTTATCTGGCCCCACCCACATCCTGCTGATTGGTCCATTTTACAGAGAGCCGATTGGTGTGTTTTACAGAGAGCTGATTGGTCCATTTTGACAGGGGGCTGATTGGTGTATTTACAGTCCCTGACCTAGACACAAAAGTTCTCCACCTCACCACTAGATTAGCTAGATACAGAGTGTCTATTGGTGCATTCACAATCCCTTAGCTAGACAAAAATTCTCCACGTCCCCACCAGATTAACTAGATACAGAGTGCCGATTGGTGCATTTACAAACCCTGAGCTAGACACAGAGTGCTGATTGGTGTGTTTACAATCCCTTAGCTAGACTTTATAAAGGTTCTCCAAGTCCCCACTAGACTCAGGAGCCCAGCTGCCTTCACCCAGTGGATCCTGCACCGGTGTGGCAGGTGGAGCTGCCTGCCAGTCCCAGCCGTTAGCCTGCCCTCCTCAGCCCTTGGGTGGTCGATAGGACTGGGCGCTGTGGAGCAGGGAGCAGTGCTCGTTGGGGAGGCTCGGGCCACGCAGGAGCCCACGGCATGGCGGGGGAGGCTCAGGCATGGTGGGCTGCAGGTCCCCAGCCCTGCCCCATGGGGAGACAGCTAAGGCCCGGTGAGAAATCGAGCACAGCAGCTGCTGGCCCAGGTGCTAAGCCCCTCACTGCCCAGGGCCGGTCGGGCGGCCGGCCGCTCCAAGTGCGGGGCCCACCGAGCCCACGCCCACCCGGAACTCGCGCTGGCCAGCAAGCGCCGCGCACAGCCCCGGTTCCCGCTCCCGCCTTTCCCTCCACACCTCCCAGCAAGCTGAGGGAGCCGGCTCCGGCCTTGGCCAGCCCAGAAAGGGGCTCCCACAGTGCAGTGGTGGGCTGAAGGGCTCCTCAAGCGTGGCCAGAGTGGGCGCCAAGGCCGAGGAGGCGCCAAGAGTGAGCGAGGGCCGCCAGCAGGCTGTCAGCTCTCACTAGGAGGTGGAGGCTGCAGTGAGCCGTGATCACTCCACTGCACTCCAGCCTGAGTGACAGAGAGAGACTGTCTCAAAAAACCAAACCAAAACAAAACAAAAACACCATTCAGTGTGCTTAATGTTGCAAGAAGAAATAGAATAAAAAAAATTTGAAACACAATTTTGTGCATTTATCAGCACTAAATGTTGATTGGTATAATTAAGTATGTAAATGAAATTGGTGGGATTTAAATATTTTGTAGCTCTGTGTATGTGAATGTGTCCATGTCTGTGTGTTTGTGCATGTTGAGTACAGTGAGTAGAATTTGGGCCTGTAGATTAAAAAAAAAAACAAACAAAAACAAAAAAACACTGAGTTTCTCCCTGGGAAACTTTGTGAATGTGATTGAAGAATTGATTTATTTTTCACTCCTCAGTGATACACAATTTTTCTTTAAGCCTGATCGAGTTTCTGTTTGCTTTTCTTATAGAGTATTAAGGTTTAATTCCTGATCTTAGCTGTTGGATAAATGTGCCATTAACCCTGCTGTTTTATAGAATCAGGCCTGCCAGCTGTCCCTAATAGCTTTTCTCCCCAGTAGCCCCTTTGATATCCTGAACTAACAGTGTGCTGTGTGTGTCCAGGACTTGTATTTTGAAATGCCGTGACACCTAGTCCTTTATTGGAAGAGAGGGCATTCTCACCAAGGTGGGGTGTTTGAAAGTCCAAGGAAGCAGATGTGCTGTGAGAAGCCCCATAGATATTAGTATGTCCATTTATAGAACACTTAGAGAGAACCCAGCTGTGTGAGGATGCCACTGTGGGCTGAATTATTAAAGGCAACAGTCAGATCCAATAAAGTGTAGGAACCCAAGACAGAAAAGCACAGTTATGAAAGAATTATTGACCTATCTAAAAAAAAAAGGAAGGGAATCTGCAAATGCTAGCTTCCTGGGTCATGTCAGAGGTAAATAATCAGTTCGACTCCCTCTTCTTTGCAGAACTAAGGCTGCCCCTTGGTAGACTTGTGCCAAGCATGAGGATGGCCCAGGTCTCCATGCTACCTTCCCCTGAGAGCCTCTGCCTCTGTGGATAAGCCTTCTGAAGCACTGGGCGCCTCAGGCTGCCTGCTGCCTGCTGACGATTCTACTGAAGGGTAGATTCATGTACCACTTTTTCCTACTTTAAACTCAATATTTCCCTGTCTAATGACATATGTACTTTTTGAAGCTCTGCTAACTGCTCTGCGTGAACAATCAAGTTAGTTCTTCTATGTGAGTTTCACAATGACTTATATTCTTCCCACAGATATAACATCTTAACTGTCAAAATGCACACTTCTGGCCTGGTATGGTGGCTCATGCCTATAACCCTAGCACTTTGGGAGGCCGAGACAGGTGGATCACTTGAGGTCAGGAGTTAGAGACTAGCCTGGCCAACATGGTGAAACCCTGTCTCTACTGAAAATACAAAAATTAGCTGGGCCTGGTGCAGCATGCCTGTAGTCCCAGCTACTCGGGATGCTGAGGCAGGAGAATCACTTGAACCCGGGAGGCAGAGGTTGCAGTGAGCTGAGATCTCGCCACTGCACTCTAGCCTGGTGACAGAGCGAGATTCTGTTAAAAGAAAACCAAACATAACACCCACTTCTTTAAAAGATGGAAGAGTAATTCTTATGGCAACACAGAGCTGGAAGAGATGTTGGAGATAGTTCAAGTTCCATCCACTCATTTTATAACTGAGGCAAGCAAGCCCTGCTGAGGTGAAAGCACCCTCCAGAGTTATGCAACCACTTACTGCCTAGGCAGAAACCAGACCCTGCTCCCTTGGCTCAGAGACAAGTGCAGGAAAAATTGGTCACAACAGAATATAGGACTCAGATTTTAGTTGTTGTTAGGAGGCATAGAAATGCTTCCCAAGTCACGGAGCCCTTTCTTATTTCCTTTTTATTTTTTTTTTGAGACAGGGCCTCGCTCTGTCACCCAGGCTGAAACACAGTGGCACCATCTTAGCTCACTGCAGCCTCAACCTTCTGTACTCAAGCGATCCTCCTACCTCAGCCTCCCAAAGTGCTGTAGGCTGGGCGTGGTGGCTCACACCTGTAGTCTTGCTGTGAGCCACCATGCCTGGTCCACAGAGCATTTATTTTTTATTTTTTATTTTTTGAGATGGAGTCTCAGTCTGTCGCCCAGTCTGGAGTACAGTGGCACGGCCTCGGCTGACTGCAACCTCTGTCTTCTGGGTTCAAGCAATTCTCCTGTCTCAGCCTCCCAAGTAGCTGGGATTACGGGTGCCTGCCACCATACCTGGCTAATTTTTGTTGGCCAGGCTGGTCTTGAACTCCTGAACTCAAATGATTCACCTGCCTCAGCCTCCCAAAGTGCTGGGATTACAGGCATGAGCCACTGTGCTTGACTCCACAGAGCCTTTTCTACATGTAGGATATTATGCTTAAAGCTGGGAATAAAAAAAAAGGAAGATACTGATCTTTCCTTTGAGGAAGGACAGTATAAATATGCTTAAGAGATCCATCAATTCTAGAGGAAAAAAATATGCACAAACTGATTTGTGGATCAAAACTACCTCTTGAGATGCCGGGTCTCATACAACCCACATATTTCCTTTAACTACTGTTACCATCGCATTTTACAATTGTTTTGTGTCAAATGTTATAAACTCAAGGGTCACCGAAGGTCATTGAAATATAGGGGTTACCTCATCTTTTTATGCTGAAGATGAGAGTAAATTTTTTAAAATTAAAAAAATTTTTTAAGAGGCAGAGTCTTGCTCTGTTGCCCAGGCTGGAGTGCAGTGGTGCCATCATAGCTTACTGCAGCCTCAAACTCCTGGGCTTAAGTGATTCTCCTACCTCAGCCTCTCAAGTAGCTAGGACTACAGATGCGTGCCACCATGCCTGGCTAATTTTTTATTTTTTGTATAGACAACGTCTTGCTATGATGCCCAGGCTGGTCTTGAACTCCTGGCTTCAAGCAATCTTTTCTCCTCAGCCTCCCAAAGTGTTGGGATTACAGGCATGAGCCACGATGCCCTGCCGAGAATAAATTCATTTGAATTACTCTAAACTCTAAAATTTAGAAGGAAATGAAAGGAAATGGAAGAATCAGGTTTGTCTTGAAACTGAAGGAGAAATAGGATGGTTTAAAAATGAGGCTTTGAGTTTGACTTTAGAATGGAAATACTTGGGAAGTGAAAGGAAAACTAAGGAAAGGTTGTTAATTGAGCTGGAGGAAGGAAAGGATTTTCTTAGGAGACAAGCTGAGGTCTTACAAGTCAGGTCAGACAGATATGAAATATGTCATATCTGTGTTTCTTTACAGATGGGGCTTGGGAAGGGGGATCTTATTATGGTTAATAGATTGTTGTTTGAAGGGCATCCCATTTATAAATGTCACTGTTCCCTGTCTGAATTCTGAACCAATTAGGTATGAAGGTGGTATGAACACAAGGCTCAAAGGGAAACTGGACATTAAAAGGCTTTAAAATAGGCCGGGCTTGGTGGCTCATACCTCTAATCCCAGTACTTTGGTAGGCCGAGGTGGGCAGATTGCCTGAGTTTAGGAGTTCAAGACCAGCCTGGCTAACATGGCGAAATCCTGTCTCTACTAAAAAATACAAAAATAGCTGGGTGTGATGGTGGGTGCCTGTAATCCCAGCTACTCGAGAGGCTGAGGCAGGGAGAATTGCTTGAACTCGGGAGGCAGAGGTTGCAGTGAGCTGAGATTGCGCCACTGCACTCCAGCCTAGGCAACACAGCAAGGATCTGTCTCAGAGAGAAAAAAAAAAAAGGCTTTAAAATAGATAAGGTGGGCATTGCTGGGAGAGTGAAGTCTCAGAGAAGACCGAGAGACTTGGAGGCACCACCTTAAAAATATCTGTATTTTGCTAGAAGGCAGAGATGTTTCAAACGTCCTTCTGGGAGAGGGTGCAGTATGTATAGGTGAATTATTTTACCTAGCAAAAGGTGTGCATCCCATCACAATTAGCTTTATTTTTTAATTTTTTTGTAGAGATAGGATCTCTCCATTTTGTCCAGACTGGTCTTGAACTCCTGGGCTCAAGTCATCCTCCTGCCTCAGCCTCCCAAAGTGCTGGCACTACAGATGTGAGCCACTGTGCCCGGCCACAGTTAGCTTTTTTGTGGTATATTTCTCCCAATGTGATTCTGGATTGTGTTAAATACCAGATTTTGGGAAGATAATTTGTTTGGAGTAACTACGGTGGGGCTTGGTTATTTGTTTGTGTTCTTTACAGTTTGTGCCTGGGGTGGTAGGGCTTGCTGTCTTATTTTTCTATTTACTTTGATTCTTTGGATAAGTAGTTTAAGGGAGAGACTTGAGTTTGGTTAATTCAACTTGGGAAGTGATGAAGGCGCTTATTTTGTGACATTTCAGGCTGTGTCTCCTGAAGCAGAGGCCTGACCCTCCCGGGCATCAATGTGAGACTCGCTGTCTAAGGCTGAGCAGAATAAGAATTTTAGAGAGGGTGAACATTTTGGGATTGATTTTTTTCAGCTATAATATATAAGAGGACTTATTTCTGGAGCCCGATTTCTCTCTATCCATTTACTACTTGAAAGGCTTCATATTGTTTCAATTTGGTACATTCTGTTATATAGTTGCTAAAGCATTTGGGGATTTAAAAATGTCCTTTGTTTTCCTTGCACAGTTTTTGGTGAGGTAGATTAGACCATGCGGCAAGGCATGATCTGAGATGGGAAAGAGGTGTAGGGTGTTTTGGCTCAGGGTGTAGTTTGGCCTTGAAGTTAATTTAGTAAACATTCAGTTTGGGCCATTTCAGAGCCTTTAAGTACACAAATCTCAACCACATGAGCCCAAGGAATCAGGGTTAGGTATGGATGGAGAGGTCGGTTGAAAGAGGAAGCAAGAGTTCCCTGACATGCTGTGGGCTTCCTCCCCCGAGAGAGGCAGCCATGTTGAATTTGGTTGTTATGGTGCTGAGGTAAAAGAGGAAAGGCTGTGTGCGTGTATGTGTGCGTGTGTGTGTGCATCTGTGTGTGCGTGTGTGAATTGGGAGGTGCTACTGGTGGTAGTGGTGAAGGGAAGGCTTCTCCATTGTAATTTTTGCTGTTATGAAGGGAATTTCTCCTCCACCATTCCTGCTTTCAGGGAGGGGCTCATCTTGTTGGGATCAAGTGTTTCTGTCAGGAGAGGTTAAGTTACCCAGAGGTCACTGCTCAAGCATGGCATGGTTTCCTGTCCCCGGCTCCTACAGAGCTTTTTACTAAGCTTTGTCTTCTCAGTTTGGTGTCACAGGTTTCCCTGTTCTGCACTCTCCTGTGTTTTAACTTCTCAGTGTTATGTCTGTAGGTAGTTAAGTCAGGTCAGACCTCTCCTGGGGCCTTCAGGGCTCATGGAAAGGTTATTATTCAAGCTGACAATTTGGTATTTGTGTGAGGAGACTCTTTCTGGAAAAATCCTGCATGGCCAGGGCATACGGTATTGGCCTTTTACATTTCTTTGCCTTATTATACACTTGACAGTCTTTTTTTCCCTGGAGAGAGAGACAGAGTCTTCATAGACTGTCATTTTTTGTTCTTAGAGCAAGACCTGAGCAATTTCATTCTGAAAAATAAATTTGCTCAAGTTATAAGAAGAGAAAATAACAGAAGAATAAAATATACTCCAAATTTCTAAATTCTTTTGCTCACTGAGGAATTATTACTCTGTAATATCACTGTTAGAGAAAGCTCAGGCAGGTTTAAGTGAGCCTAGTAAGAAGAGCTATAATTTCATCTCATCCTCCTTATCCACTTGAATCTAAAAGGGGGTTGGGTAACTTTACTGTTGGGTAAGAAGAAACCGTTCTCATCCTTGGGGCTTAGGTGGTGGACAAACCTCTCCGTTGGTCCTTCTTAAGATTGGTGGAGGGAGGTCTCCATCACCCAGACATATCGATGAAAAGAAAGACCCCCTCTCAGCAGAAGTTTGAGAAAGCAGCTTTTGTGATACCTGATTATTGCTTAATAATAATTTGAGTAGATATTAATCATTTGAATACTAGATTTTGACTGATGCCTTTTAGAATTCTGATTTTTTTATTGCCATATATTTATGTTAAAATGTACCAAAGGAAAGGGCATATCCTCTGATATTTGGCCAAGAAATCCCTCACATACCTTTATTATATAATTTTTCTTTATTAAATTTTAAAATTGGTCTGCAGTCAAGTTTATTGGTCTTCTCCTTATGGCTTCTGTATTTGTATTATGTTAAGAAAGGTCTTTTCCACTCTGATGCACCTATGTGTGAGTCTGTGTGTGCATATGTACAGCACATACACACATGCATCTATCATCTACATTTTCACTTTTTTGGTTGATCTCATACATATTGTGAGAAATATTTTGTTCCCCCCCTTAAATTATACCTAGCTGCATTGTCTATTATGGTTAGACAGAAGGAACACAGATTGCACAAAGTTGATTGGATAGCAACCTAGAGAACAGAGTGAGGGATGCATATGGGAGAGGAATAGGGACAGAAAGATCATTTAGGGCTTTACTAATAGTGGCAAAAGAGAGGTATGGGGAAACTGGGGACAGTCTAGTGGCCCCTGGGCTGGATTCGTGCTGGTCAGATGGGAGCGCCGTGGGACAGGAAGATGTCTAGGTCATGGGGTGACCAGATGGTGATGCCATTTGCTGAGGGAGCAAACCCCAGCGAAGGAATGAGTTTTGGGGAAACGATAATGAGCTTGGCGGATTTGAGCTCTGTGTGCTTACAAGGAATTGAGTGAGGGAACGATTGTTCGGGCAGCACTGGCAGTGGTGGGTGGAGGTTGGCGGTGGGTGAAGTTTGGCAGCAGGTGGAAGTTTTGGACAGACAGGCATCTGCTGACACCCTCAGTGCATGGAGATGGCAGAAGTGAGGGAGGTGTATTATTAGTCTGTTCTCAAGCTGCTAATAAAGACATACCTGAGACTGGATAATTTATAAAGAAAAAAGGTTTAATGGATTCATAGCTCCACATAGCAGGGGAGACCTCAGTCACGGCGGAAGGGGAAAGGCACATCTTACATGGCAGCAGGCAAGAAAGAATGAGAACCAAGTGAAATGAGTTTCCCCTTATAAAAATCAGATCTTTTGAGAATTATTCGCCACCACGAGAACAGTATGGGGGAAACCACCCTCATGATTCAATTATCTCCCATCGGGTTCCTCCCACAACATATGGGAATTATGGCAGCTACAATTGGGGATGAGATTTGGGTGGGGACACAGCCAAGCCATATCAGGAGGGTTTAGGGCCGAAAGGGAAACCTAAAACTTGGCACTGAGTCTCTCTCCACCGACATCTCTATCCGTTAAACCCCATTCTCCATCTGCTTTCTCTCTTCCGCTCAACAAAGTCAAAGGTAAGTGTACTTTGGGATTAAAGGAACTGTTTTCCAGAAATGGTTTCTTGTCTTGGAGCTGGAAGTTGCAATTAGCAGAGACAAGGAGAAATGGCTCTGGGAAAATCAGGCTTAACTATCACGCCCTAACCTCGTACCGTACTGTGTGTGTGTCTGCAGTTTCTATGTTCACCACTGGAGGGCAGGCTCAATTCACAAATGCGCAAACCAACTCACCAGACGTTTCCTTCTCTGACATTGTTATCAAAAGGAAGCAATATAACAAGGAAACAGAATAGAAAAATATATTCTATAACGATATGTAAATATATAATAGAATATAAAGAGGAGGAAATAGAAGCAAATATTAGCCTCTATGCATAAACGAGAGGATGGAAACGTAAAAAGAATTACCCTTTGTTTCGAATAATCAGTTTGGGCATTTACTGTGTCATGTGTGTCTTACACAAGCTTAGTGCCTTTTTATGCCCTCCCCCTCCAGGACACTTGATTTGAGATTTCAGTCAATAAAGCTTCATTTAGACAACCAGGTGCCAAATAACTACAGTGATCAAATTTTGTTCCTTAATTAGGCAAGTTGCTTTTTCTCCTGAGAGCCCCGTATCTAATGTGCCCCTTAGTCTGGAGTGAGGTGAGACAGAGGTGGAAGAGGGGGCAGGTTCTCAAGGCAGGAGTCTCAGATTCCTCGTTATAAAATGAGCTAATTCGTAATTCCGGAGGTTGCTCTGGCGCGTGAGGATGAAAGGTTGTGTGCATTGAATGCCTGACTCTCAGTAAGGGCAAATCATGCTGAAGGTGATGACGATGTCTCTAAAGCAGAACGAGAAGAGAAGATGCCAGCATTCTGGAAGGCTGATATTTTCCAATGTAGCTCGGAACACCCAACATTTCTCTGTTTAGAAAAATTTCTAGAAGTTGTACCAGTGTAGAAATCAGCACAGGCCTAAGTTGTGTCCAAGGGCAGAGTAACAGGGTTTTGTTTTGGTGAATGTTTCGGGATTATTTCAATGATACTGGGGGAGTTGAAGCCCTAACGCAGAAGACTAGATAATATTTTTTTTCTCATTATTCCCAATTGTCCTGAAAAGAAACAAAACAAAACTTCTGTTATGTATAATAAGTATTCTTATTTAGAAAATTATTAGACAGCCAATTGCAGAGAGCCAGAGAAATGTGAGTTGACAATCGATGGCAAAACTTCTGGAGTCTTTCCTATCAATTTCTACCTATCTTTGCCTAAAATTCCCTAACTAACAGGGGAAGAGGCTGTTTATTCCACGGTTTGGAAATGAGGCTTAAAATTGAATATCTCTAGAAAGGTAAAGTATTGTCTTAAGTGTATACCAAGGTGTAAAAGACGGATTATTTAAAATTTTAATTTTTTATGGGTGGGGTTTCACTCTGTTGCCCAGGCTACAGTGCAGTGGTGCGAGCATAGCTCACTGCAGCCTTGAGCTCCTGGGCTCAAGTGATCTTCCCTCAGCTGTCCGAGTAGCTGGGATTAGATGAGTTGTTTTGCATGTAGGTGCTTCAAGGAAATGAGTCTGGGATGGGGTAAGATAAAAGGCTAAAGGTGAGGAAGGATGTGCAGAAAGGCGGGAGACATAGGACGAACTCTCACCTTTGTAATTAGCAAGTCCAGGTCTGCTTAGTAGCCTCCAGATTTTGGTTTTTATTTTTTTTCTCACTTACAAAAGGAAGACTCTAAACATGGAAATAATTCAGACTTTGACTTTAGGGAGATCAGAATTTGAGGTCTGATTTTGGCACTCACATCTTTGGGGAAGGTGCTGTCTTCTTAACTGTAACATAGCCCTGCTGTCTACGCATGGAGCTGTCTGGAGGCATGAATGAAATGATGCCATCAAGCCTTTAGACTTGTGAGGCACAGAGCTGGTGCTTGGGATTATTTGGTAGGGATCTGGCATCAGATTTAAGAATGCAAACTCCAGGGTCAGACAAATGCAGGCTAAATCCAGCAAAGTCACTCACTAGCTGGTATTTTTGGACAACTTACTTTATGAGTTTCCTCACCTACAAGCTGCTGACGATCATAATTTACCTCCTGTTGTTGCTGGGAGGCTACAACAAGCTTGCATCAAGCTCTATGCCCAGTGCAGACTGCTTAGTAGGAGCTCCATAACTGGCAGCTGATACTGTCGCCCATTATGCCTGGGACACTGCTCGGCCTTGGGGAGGAAGCGGTGGGTGGGCGGCTGCAGGAGCTCTCCTGAGCTCAATCCTCTGCCCTTGCTTTGGTGCTATCCCCCTCTCACTTAGATTTGAGTAAGCATTTATGTATTTCTGCAAAAATATAGAATGCAACATTTCTCAATTTTTCCAAACCCACGAGTCCTTTTGAGGAATGTATTTTTGAAAAAATCCCTCACATTCTTTTCTAGAGTTTGATTCCCTGCCCCCCTGCCCATTCCCCACTCCCTGGGCATTGCCTCGAGGGGAACGTTTCCCATCCAAAGGCTAGTCATTGCCGAAGGCACGACTTCCTAGCCCTGTGACAAGGCACTTTGGGACTTGTGGTGGCTGTTAAGGGTGGAAAGAAAATGATCCTCTCAGCAAACTCTGAGCAACTAAATGGGATCTGGGGAAGCTGGAGCAGCTTTCTCCATTCTGTTACTCAAATATTATTTTCCGTATTTTTCATGATGAGACAAATGGTGGGGAACACTGGTCTAAATAACAAAGTCCAAGCTCTTTAGTCTGAAGGCAAAATCCCCCATAACTAAGCTCTGGTTAAATTGTGTAGCCTCCCCTCCCCTCCCCTCCCATTCCCTCCCTTTCCCTCCCTTTCCCTTCCCTGGCAGTCCCACTCTGTTGCCCAGGCTGGTGTGCAGTGGTGCAATCTCTGTTCACTGCAATCTCTGCTTCCTGGGTTCAAGAAATTCTTCTGCCTCAGGTTCCTAAGTAGTTGGGACTACAGGCACATGCCACCATGCTCGTCCAATTTTTGTATTTTTAGTAGAGTCATGTTTTCTCCATGTTGCCCATCTTTTTGCTGCTGTTTGAGAAAGGTGTAGGGAAGACCTTTCTCAAACTGTGTCTTCCTTTGCTCTCACACCACTACCACAACAATCATCAAAATAGAAGACGACTTCCATGACCCAAATGTCGGGGAGTTTTTCCCCACACATCATGCAGTGGACACCAGCTAGGCGTCCTCCAATTCAACACAGGTCGGGAGCTCACTGGTTGGAAACTCAGTCCCCAAGACTGCCCCCCACCACCTCCCAGACACCAGTTACAAGTCCAGGCCTCCAGAACTTCTGACCAACCATCTGAAAGTTGGGGTTCCCATGACCCCTCTTTGGGTTCAATTAATCTGCTGCTGTGGCTCACAGAACTCAGGGAAACACTTATTTAGGTTTACCAGTTTATTAATATGACAAAGGATATAGATGAAGAGATGTCTGGGGTGAGGTATGGGGAAAGGAACGTGGAGCTTCCATGCCCTCCCTGGGCACTACCCTCCAGGAATCTACATGTGTTCAGCTGTCCAGAAGCTCTCCAAACCCAGTCCTCTTGGATTTTTATGGAAGCTTCATGGTGTCAGCATTCTTTCCCCTGGGGTATGAGGAAGGACCCTCTCAGGGAAGGGTCTTAAGACCCATAATCAGAAAGGTGGGGGAAGATTAGAGTCCTGCCTTGGGGCAGGTGAAAAGAAGGCAGGAGAAGGCCCAAGAGATTCCTGAGGTCTGCCCCTGAGGCCTAATACACTCAACATAATAACAAAAGACTGTAACAAGGGATATGGGAGTTCTGAACCAGGAACTGTGGACAAAACCCTGTATCTTATAACAGCATGGGTCCCCATAGAATGCTTATTTTTCATCCACACTGAACTCTGCTGTTTTATAAGCAATAGAACCATATTTCTTTTTACCTTCTAGTATTTGAATTTGCTGTTCTGTCTATCCACAATCCTTCCCTTGACTTATTTTCTGGTTGTATTAGGGTTCTCCAGAGAAACAGAACCACTAGGATGTGTGTCTTAGCACATTTGTGCTGCTATAAAAAAATACCTAAGACTGGGTAATTCATAAAAAACAGACATTTATTTCTCACAGTTCTGGAGGCTGGGAAGTTCCAAGATCAAGGCACCAACACATTTGATGTCTGGTGAGGGCTGCTCTCTGCTCTCAAAGTGATGCCTTGCTGCTGCATCCTCTGGAAGGGACGAATGGCATGTCATCACATGGTGGAAAGGACAGAAGAGCAAAAGGACCAAACAGCTCCCTTGCACCTCTTCTATAATATCATTAATCTCATTCCTGAGGGCTCTGTCCCACCTCTTAATACTATCACATTGGTGATTAAGTTTCAACTTCTGCATTTTGGGAGGAAGCAATCAGGCTATAGCAATGTGTGTATATAGAAAGCTGTATTTTAAAGAAGTGGCTCATATGATTGTGAAGACTTGCAAGTCCAAAATCTGCAGCACAGGCTGGAGATCCAAGGAAGAGCTGATTTTGCCATCTGAAGGCCATCTGCTGCAGAATTCTCTCTTGTTTGAGGGAGTCAGTCTTGTTCTATTCAGGCCTTCAAATGATTGGATAATGCCCTTCCACATTAGGGAGGATAATCTCCTTTACTCAATGTCCACTGATTTACATACTAATTGCTTAAAAAACACACAGCCACAGAAACATCCAGAATAATGTTTGGCCATTTATCTGGACACTGTAGCCCAGCCAAGCTGACACATAAATTAACCATCATACTGGTGAAATCTCATATTCATTCTACAAGTTCCCCATAAAAAATTCATTCCCTAGAAGGTCTTTCCCAGTCATGGCCCTTGTGGTTGGCAGCATTTCAAGGTGACCCTCAGTGACCCATGATCTTGTATAATCTCCTCCTCTTGAGTGCAGGCAAATCTACGAATATGACGTGATATCACTCCTTTGATTATGTTACATTGTATGGAAAAGGTAGAAGAATTTTGCAGATGTAATTGAGGTTCCTAATCAGTTGACTTTGAGTTAATCAAAAAGGAGATTGTTCTGAGTGGGTCTGCACTAATTAGGTAGCCTTTAAAAGAGAACAGTAGCAGCTGACACTCTCCTGTTGACATTGAACATGCAAACAACCTAGGTGTGAGCTTTCTGTGTAGTAAAGAAATGTGGAGAGAAGAATGTGCAGTGGCTTTTAAAGAGGAAGATGCCAAATGCTTCATAGAAATAAAGTACAACAAGGGATAAGAAATACCAGTTTTATAATCTAGCAAATGGGGTCAGGGCACGTCTTGTAGAATGGCATGGATGAAATTAGATTGCATTGATGTGATAGCAAATGTAAGATAATGAAATAGATAAGGCAAACACAGATAGGTTTTCATGAAGCTGTATGGGGGAAGGAGAATAAGAGGAAGACCTAAGACCATAGTCTGTTTTTTCCTAATTGATAAGTGTAGATGCTATTGGGAAAAACAAAACAGTGGGAAAAGATGAGAGGAGGAGACCAGGGCACGGCATGAAGTTCCCAAGGAGGCAACCTTGAATACAGAGAGAGCAGTTTTTTTTTTTTTTTCTGAGCAAGCATTGTCTAGTTCTTCCACTGTCCCTGGAGAGGAAGCTGGGTTAGGTTTAGAGGCAGAAGAGTTTGGCAGGGAGAGTGATTGATCAGGCAGCCAGAAAGTAGAAGCATTCCTACCAATGCCCTCTCTTTTCTCTGTGAAGTAGGATCCAAAATCATCTACTCACAATGAGATGGTGGGTGTTCAGGCAGGTTGGGGAAGAATGAGGAATTTAAGAAACAAACTTTAAAATTAAATGTTAAAATGCATACAGAAAAGCAAACAAATCATATCTATACTGGTCAATAAATTGTTACAAAGTGAAATTCCACTCATGTAACTACCACTCATATAAAGAAATGGAATACTACTAGCACCCTATAAACTCTTATCATTCTCCTAACAATTTGCTAATACTCCTTAAAGTAACCATCACCTGACTTACAACACCATAGTTTAATTTGGCCTTTTATGGGTGCTTTATTTGAATGGTATAATATAGTGTGCACTCTTTGATGCTTCCTTTCTTTTACTCAAGATTGTGTTTTCAAGATTCATCCATGTTGTTAGGTATAGAAATAATTCATTAATTTGCATTGCTATTTAGTGTTCCATCTATGAATATACCACAATTTATTTTTCTTTTTTATTGTTGATAGACATTTGGGTTGCTTCCAGTTTAGGCTACCACAAGTGGGATTGTTATATAAAGCATGCTACATGTGTTTTGGTGCCCATATAATTAACTACTGTTGAATAGGATATAGGAGTGGAAATACTGAGCATTCAGGTTGTGCATATGTTCAGCTTTCATAAATGCTACCTGGGAAGGAAAGAGTTGGCAGCAATTCTGCAATCAGTTTTCTCCCTTTATTGGGGATGCCTTGGAAAAAAGGAAAAGTGACTCAGGTAAATCATCTAGTAAATGCACTAATGAAAGACCTCCTGGCAAAGACATTAATGGTAATTACTGGTGGCAGAATCGTTATCTAGGGAATTCTTTTTAGCAGGATATACTAGAACAGTTCATGTTGCTTTTTGTGAATGTACCTGGAATGCATGTCTTTACAGAACATAGATTCCAGGAAAATGTCAACCAAGCAATGTAATTATTAGAATATAAACTATAGGCCGGGCGCGGTGGCTCACGCCTGTAATCCCAGCACTTTGGGAGGCCTAGGCGGGTGGATCATAAGGTCAGGAGATCGAGGCCATCCTGGCTAACATGGTGAAACCCGCTCTCTACTAAAAATACCAAAAAAATTAGCCGGGCGTGGTGGTGGGTGCCTGTAGTCACAGCTACTCGGGAGGCTGAGGCAGGAGAATGGCGTGAAGCCGGGAGGCGGAGCTTGCAGTGAGCCGAGATCGCGCCACTGCACTCCAGCCTGGGCGACAGAGAGAGACTCCATCTCAAAAAAAAAAAAAAAAAAAAAAAAAAAAAGTATATAAAGTATACATGTTTCTTAACTGAAATAGCTTCTATTTGTAAACATGATGCCACATATGCATTGCTTATAGGCCCCCTAACATGACAAGTAAGAAACTGGAGAGTGGCGTTGGTAATCAACCATCTTGTCTTGCTTTTCCTGTGTCTCACAATTACCTGTATCCTTGTGATTATTTGTTGATGGTGGGGTAAGATCTCTGAATCTTTGAAGCGTGATTTTTCAATTCTTTGTGTTATCTCACTACCAAGCAATCTTCCACAGTGATAGTTCCAATTTATCCTTCCAACAGTAGCCTATGAGGGCTCCCCTTGCTTCCATTCTTGCTAATGCTTGTCAATGTCAATGTTTTTATTTTAGATATTGTAGAATGTGTGTAAGCTCTTTGACTTTTTTTTTCATTCAAATTGCCTTGATTGTTCTTGGTGCTTTTATTTCCATATAATTTTAGAATCATCTTGTCAATTTCCACAGCAAATCTGCCCCAATTTTGATTGAGAGAGCATTAAATCTATACACAAATGTGATAGAAAGGCCATATTTTCAATTAAGTATTGTGAGTTGAATGATGTTACCCCAAAAGATATGTGGAAGTTTTAACCCCCATACCTGTGAATATTACCTTAGTTGAAATAGGTTCTTTGCAGATATAATAATTAAGTCAAAATGAGGTCACATCAAATGAGGGTGGATCTAAAGTTCAATGGCTGGGGTCCTTGTATGGATAAGATAATTGATTTTTGGTCTTTTTTATTTTCTGATATTTATTTAAGGCTAAAAATTTCTTTCTAAGTATTGTTTTAGCTGTTTGTCACGATTTTTATTATGTTTGCATCTTTGTGAACATTATTAATTTAGCTAAAAGTATTTTCTAACTTTGTCATTTCTTCTTTGACTCATGGGTAATTTTGAAATGTGTTATTTAATTTGAAAAACGTGAGTAATTTCTAGTTGCATTTCTGTTATTGAGTCCCAGTTTAATTTCATTATAACCAGAGAACACATTGATTGATTTTAATCCTTTGAAATTTTTGAGACTTGCTCTATGACCCAGCTTATGTTTAATTTTGGTAAGTCTTCCATGAGTTTTCTGTGGTTGCTAAGGTCAGTGTTCTATATTAGTAGATACATTTAATTGTGTTCAAACTTTTCTATCTTTGATTATTTTTTGTCTGCTTGTCCTATCAATGATTCAGAAAGGTATGTTAATCTCATCATGATTGTGTATTTGTCTACTTCCTTCTTTTAGTTCTGTCAAGGTTTTATTTATTTATTTTTAGGTTATATCAATAGGTGTGTACACATTTAAAATTGTTACAACTTCCTGCTAAAATGGTCTCTTTGTTATTATACACCTGTAATTATTCTTATCGCCAGAATGTCGCCTTCATATGGTATTTGTATAGGTATACAAACTCTCCTTTGGTTACTACTATTTGGCAAATACTAATATTTGCATAGTGCATCTTATTACAATATTTGCTTTAAGCCTTTTATGTTGTTATACTTAAGATGTATCTCTTATAAGGAGTATAGAGATAAGTTTTTTTTATTGTTTTTTAAATCTATATGTTTATCTATATATCTAATGTTTGTCTCCTAGAGTATTTAGTCAGAGTGAATTTAGTATAACTACTTAAATATTTGTGTTTAAATCTAGCATCTTCTTTGTTTTATATTTTTCCAATTAACTCTTTCTCCCTCTCTATTTTCCTGTTTTATGGGTCTGCTGGTAGTGAAATTTCTCAATTCTCATTTGTTTAAGCATAAGTTTATTGAATTTCACTTTTAAAAGGTATTTTTATTGTGTATAAAATGTTATGTTAGAGCACTTGAAGATATCCCATCATCTTTGGCTTTCATTCTTTTTTCTGAAAAGTTAGCCCAAGTCTTACTGTTTTTTCCTTTGAAGGTAATTTTTTTTTTTTTTAAGACAGAGTCTCAGTCTGTTACCCAGGCTGGAGTGCAGTGGTGCGATCTCGGCTCACTGCCACCTCCGCCGCCCAGGTTCAAGAGATTCTCCTGCCTCAGCCTCCTGAGTAGCTGGGACTACAGGCGCATGCCACCATGCCCAGCTAATTTTTTTGTATTTTTAGTAGAGATGGGGTTTCACCGTGTTAGATAGGATGGTCTCAATCTCCTGATCTCATGATCCACCCACTTGGCTTCCCAAAGTCCTGGAATTACAGGTACGAGCCACTGCACCCAGTCAATTTTGTTTTAAACTTTGGTTTCTTTAAAAATTTTCTCCTTTGATTTTCAGCAGTTTTACTTTGATGTACCTAGATATGACTTTCTTTGTATTTATCCTACTTAGGGTTTATAGTTCCTTTTGAATTTGTGGATTGATGTCTTTCATTATTTTTGGAAAATCCTTAGCACTATGACATAAAATATCACTTAATTCCCATTCTTCTCTCATATCCTGGAAGCCCAATTATATTTGTTATACATTTTAATCATATTCCTTAGATTTCTTAAACTCTTTTTGTATTTTCCAGTTTTTTTCTCTCTATAATCCATTCCAGATATTTTCTTATGAATTATCTTTTTGTCATTCTATCTTCAGTTGAGTCATATAAATAATTGTGGTTTTCAGTTTCAAAATTTTCATTCGATTTTTAAAATACTTTTCAGTTGTGAGAATTTCCATCATGCCTTATTAAATTGAATATATCAACCACAGTTATTTTAAATTTTGTGTCTAACAAGTAAAATATCTGGGTTTTCCATAGGTTTGTTTCTGTTGTCTGTTTATTTCTTAACCACAGACAATTCTTGTCTGTTTGATGTCTGGCAAATTTAGGTTGAATGCTCTATGTGGTGTATGAAAAATTATAATAAAAAGTTGAGGCTGGGCAATGTTGTCTTTCTCAGGTCATGATGATTTACTTTTGCTTCTGGAAGATATGCAGGATGGGCTGATTACCTTAATCCAGTTAGATACTGAGATGTTTCAAAGCTCAGCATCAATCTTCGTGAGGACTGGCTTTTACTGATTCAAGAGACTGAGGAATTTTTTTTTTCTTTTTTTTTTTTAGACAGGGTCTATGTCTGTTGCCCAGGCTGGAGTGCAGTGGTGCAGTCATGGCTCACCGCAGCCTCAACCACCCAGGCTCAGGTGATTCTCCTACCTCAGTCTCTCAGGTAACTGGGGCTATGGGCGTGTGCCACCCTGCCTAGCTAATTTTTTGTATTTTTTGTAGAGATAGAGTTTCACCATGTTGCCTGGGCTGGTCTCAAACTCCTGGGCTCAAATAATTCTTCCTGACTCAGCCTACCAAAGTGTTGTGGTTACAGGTGTGAGCCACTGCACTCAGCCAGGGATTTTCTTTGGCAGTAAAGTTCCCTTCAGGATTAAATGTCCTGTGCGGGGTTATATGCTAATTTCTGACACAATCATGTTGGCCCAAGGAATGCTATTTATACAGTGGCTTAGGTCTGGTTTACCTTAACCTGTTAACTGTAAAGGGACTACCTTGATTAGGTTCAAATAATCAGGCTCTCTCCCTGTAAGTGGACTTAATATACCTTTCCAATAATTATATGATGGATACATAAAGCTGAGGAGGGGGAAAAGATTCAGGGAAAGATCCAGAGTTTACTACACATGCTGACTGTAAAGGACATGAAATCAAGACTTGGGAAATCTGAGTTCCAGGTTTGACTTTACCTCTGATTTTAAAATATAGTCTTCTCTAGACAAGACATATCCTGTCTCTACACTTGAAAGTCTCAGTATGGCAGGGGAGTAGAATTACATTGGTGACTTTCAAATGATTTTTAGGCACAGATGTGCTTTTATATTTACTGTGGACCAAGTGGAACTCCATTTTTTACTTCAGCAGAATAGCCTAATTGTTATCTGTGGTTCCATGTAGGATTTCACTTGATTAGAGAATACCTCAGCTAAAGAAATATTTTAAAACTAGTAGATCAAATGATTTTAAATATCTTCAGTTTTATCCTTTTAAAGATGGAAATTAGTAGACCAAATGTATTTCTCTGCTTATTTTTGAGGTTTTGGGAAGAAAAACCTACTAACCTTTAATCTCTACTCTGGTTAACCTCTTTAATAAAAAAGCAATAGCTAAGATTTGGAAGCAACCTAAGTGTCCATCAACAGATGTGTGGATAAAGAAAATGTGATACATATACACAATGGAGTACTATTCAGGCATAAAAAATGAATGAGATCCAGTCATTTGCAACAACATGGATGGAACTGGAAATCATTAAGTGAAATAAGTCAGGCACAGAAAGACAAACGTCGCATGTTCTCATTTATTTGTGGGATCTGAAAATCAGAACAATTGAACTTGTGGATATAGAAAGTAGGATAGTTACCAGAGGCTGGAAGGATAGTAAGGGCTGTTGGGGAGGTGGGAATGGTTAATGGGTACAAAAAATTAGAAAGAATGAAT
Organism: Pan troglodytes; assembly: GCF_028858775.2. NCBI lineage: Eukaryota > Metazoa > Chordata > Mammalia > Primates > Hominidae > Pan > Pan troglodytes. The sequence goes on from NC_072405.2 coordinate 39,654,445, forward strand.
AAGACCTATCTGATAGCACATCAGGGTGACTATAGTGAATAATAGCTATACATTTAAAAATAACCTAAAGAGTGTAATGGGATTATTTGCAACTCATAGGGTAAATGCTTGGGGGGATGGATGCCCCATTCTTCATGATGTGTTTATTTCACATTGCATGCCTGTATCAAAACATCTCATGTACCCCATAAATATATACACCTATGTACCCACGAAAATACAAAATAAAAAATTTTAGAAAAGCCAATGACCACAGATGTTATTTTTTTGAGGAGAAAAACATAAGATTAGAAACTTTACAGTGGTACTCTATAGTATGTCCAGATTTGCTAGAAATATGACATTATAAATGAAATAAAAAATAATGAAATTTCTTTACATTATAAAACTATACAATATTAGAGCTTAGCTGATTTTTTTGGAAGGTATATGGTAGGCAGAATTCTAACTTGGCCCCCAAGATTCCTGCAACCTGGTGCACCCACACCTCTTCCCCATTGTTTAATTAAACATGAATGTATGGACTGCTTAGAGAGATATGTCCAGATGTAATTAAGGTCCCATATCAGCTGACCTTAAAGTGGACAGATTATCAGAGTGAGACTTACCTAACCACATGAGCTTTTTAAATCTAGATCTAGATCAAGATATAGAGGTCAGAGACAGAGGAAGACAAAGTTGTGAAGCACCAAGAGGATTCAGTGTGTGGGAATTTCTCCATTGCTGACTTGAAGAGGCAAGGGACCGTGGTGAGGAATGTGGGTGCCTTCTAGGGGTTGAGGGCAGCTCCTGGCTGACAGCCAGCACAGAAACAGAACCTCAGTCTTACAGCCACAAGGGACTGAATTATGCCACAACCATGTGAGCTTCAAAGATGTATTAGTCTGCTTGGGATTCCATAACAAGATACCATAGACTGGGTGGCCTGGACAACAGGAATTTGTTTATTCACAGTTCTGGAGGCTGGAAGTACAAAATCAAGGTGCTGGCAGTGTTGATTTCTGGTGAGGCTTCTCTTCCCGGCTTGCAGTCAGACACCGTCTCGCTATGCCCTCCTGCAGCCTTTCCTTTGCATGTAGCATGTGGGAGTGAAGGGGGAGAGATTATTTTTGGCATCGCCTCCACTTTTTATTTTTATTTCTAAAAAGTATTAATATTTATGTTTTATTTAGAGACAGAGTCTCACTCTGTCACCCAGGCTGGAGTGTAGTGGTGTGATCATAGGTCACTGTAACCTCAAAGTCTTCCTGGCCTCAAGTGATCCTCCTGCCTTAGCCTCCCAAAGTGCTGGGATTACAGACATCAGCCATCACATCTGGCCACCGCCTCTTCGTATAAGAACACCAGTCCTTTTCGTTATAGGTCCTATCTCCAAATAAAAGTTACGTTGGGAGCTGGGGTTTCAATGTATGGATTTTTGGGGAACACAATTCAGTCCATAACAGAAAAAGACCCTGAACTCTAGATTAGAATTCAGGTTGGCAGCCCAGGCTGACACCTTGATTTCAGCTCAGTGAGACTCTGAGCAGATAACCCAGCCTTGCCAAGCCCAGACTTCTGGCCACCAGAATCTGTGAGATAATATACTTTTGCTGTTTCAAGCTGATGTTGTTTGGCTGTGTCCCCACCCAAATCTCATATTGAATTGTAGCTCCATAGTCCCCACGTGTCGTGGGAGGGACCCTGTGGGAGGTAACTGAATCATGGGGGTGGGTTTTGCTGTGTTGTTCTTGTGAAAGTGAATAAGTCTCACGAGATCTGATGGTTTTATATAGGGCAGTTCCCCTGCACATGCTCTCTTGCCTGCTGCCATGTAGGACATGCCTTTGCTCCTGCTTCGCCTTCTGCCATGATTGTGAGGCCTCCTCAGCCATGTGGAACTATGAGTCCATTAAACCTCTTTTTCGTTATAAATTACCCAGTCTTTGGTGTGTCTTTACTAGCAGTGTGAGAACGGACTAATACACAAGCCATTAATTTTGTGGTAATTTGTTAGGAAGCAATAGAAAATAAAGATGGGGCACCTAAATATTGTAGGCCAATCTCATTTTATTCATGTGGAAAATCATGTCCAAAGAAACACAAATAGTACCATGATTTGTCGAAGTTTACTCTGTCAGAGTTGATGGGAGACAAGAACTCCAACAACATTATTCTTACTCTAGACCTCTTTCCAAAATAATTTTTACTTCTTGGTCTCCTGCTGATGTAGCCAATTAGGTTTTATTCTAAAAAAAAAGAGCTACTTTGAGGCTGGGTGTGGTGACTCATGCCTGTAATCCCACTGCTTTGGGAGGTCCAGGCAGGAGGATCGCTTTGGCTAGGGAGTTCAAGGCTGCGGTGAGCCGTGATGGTGCACTGCACTCCAGCCTGAGCAACAGAGCCAGACCCTGTCTCAAAAAACCAAGCCACTTTGTCTCAAATCCCCTTCCTCTGCTTTCCAGACACTGTGCAGGTCACTAGGAAAGCTCTAGAGATTTAGCTCCCAATTTCTAGAAAGTTCTTTCTGGTTCACTTATATGCAAGGTTTATGCAAACAGGGTCCACAGACCACCTCTATTTGAGTCACCTACACTGTTTGCCAAAAAATGTGAATTCCTGGGCCCCACCCTGAGAGACTGACTCCGTGGGTGATGATGATGCACATTAAGGCTGCAGAAACATGACTGCATGCCGTGTGTGCCCTTTCCTATGTGCTGGCTCCTCCGAGGAGATCAAAAACATCTGTTCATCATTCTATGCATAATAGGCCATAGCATAATTTTGATTACTTCATTCCCACAAGACTGCAGTGAGATGGATTCATCTTACCACTGGAAAGTGTCCAATGTCGGGATCCTTCCTGGTTTTCCCAGGGCATCACACCATATTTCTCCTTGTTCTGCTTGCATCAGCCAAATCCATTATTACGAAAGAAACAGGGTTATTAGGAAACACCTACCTGACCCTTAGGAGGAAGACTTTACTAGTCACCATTTGGGGTTTGTATATAAAGATCCTGATGGCTTGTTTTTATTTTTTTCTTTTATTTTTATTTATTTATTTTTAGAGACAGGGTCTCACTTTGTCACCCAGCCAGGAGTGCAGTGGTGCAATCATAGCTCACTGTAGCCTTGAACTCCTGGGCTCAAGCGATCCTCTTGTCTTAGTCTCCCCAGTAGCTAGGAATACAGGCATGCATCACCATGCCCTGCTAATTTTTTAAATTTTTTGTAGAGACGGGGGTCTGATTATGTTTCCCTGGCTGATCTGAAACTCCTCTTCTCAAATGATCCTCCCACCTTGGCCTCCTGAAGTGTTGGGATTACAGGCGTGAGCCACTGTTTGTTTTCTGAGTGCTATTCATTTCAAGAGATTTGTGTTTCAGACCATGGTCAAGGTTTTGAACTTTGTCGCTCTCTGTGATGAGGGAAGAAAACCCAACACACTTTGTTAGAGATAAAAGTAACCACAATTTTCCCTGTTCACATTAAGAAGGCTGCGTCCCAATCCCAGTCTTAAATGATGGGAATCTGTGCATGCCATTTCTTACTTGGTTACCCCGTTGTTTAGGTGTGGTTGCTCTTAACGTTTAAATTTTTCTTTTGGCAAGGTGCTTGCTGTCTATTGGAGTACATGGTCACTCAAAATTCGTTGGTCAACTGTACATATTATGCAACACAGTTATGAATCTCAGGAATCTGAATGCCGTAGCACGCTTTGCGTCCAGTGACAACCTTCTTTTCAGCAGGAGGATTGTCCTACTCCTCGTTTCATAAAGATGCTCATATTTAAAATGGAAAAGTTCTTACAACATACCTTTTAATACTAAATGGTAGAGTGGGAGATAATCTGGGGGAAATTAAAAAAAAATCTGGCCCAGAAGCCAGCATTATGGAATACAGCATAATTTCTGTTTACTACTACATTTAAAGGAGGATATTGTGGACTGTCCAAAAATGTGATCAGTTCTCTTTTAACCTTGGCATGTTGTCTCAGCCTCTGTCTGTTTACATGGTTGGCCTTTAGAGATTAGAGGTTTTAAAGAATTAGATGGATCTAAGTGTTTGCAAATTCTATTAGGGATGCTTTGCAAGCCTAGGAAATAAAAAAAATATACTCCAGGCTCTTGGCTGCTCAGTGGTACAAACTCATTGCAGCCTGAAGCTCTGCCAACTCCGATCTGTTATGCCCTGGGCAATCAAAAGAGCTTTCACCAGCAGGGACTGGCCAGCTTGGCTGGGTGCTGGCCATTGAGTATAACACTGGGGAGAGGGCAGCCTACTCCTCAATATGTACTCTTGTTGGACCAGTGTTCCTAGAGCTGCCGTTTTTCAAGAGAAATCAACAATCATATTTTAAAGATTTACTGATTTTAACTGCAACAAATTAAATTTTTAGAAAACACACTGTGTGCCAATCAAAATACATCTGTGGACATCTTTGGACTTTTAGGGCACCCAGTGTGCAATCCAAATACCCTAGTTCTTCATAAAGCTGAAGTGAAAGAATGTACCCAGAAAAGGTCCAGGAGATAGGAGAAACTAGATTGTTTTTGCTACTCTCATACTCAACACAGAGCTGGATGTGTCGGGTTTTTCTTCCACACCAACTGATTCTCTGACACTGAGTGTCCTACAGTGTAATTCAGCTCTGACGCTACCTACCTAGAGAGTCAGAAACCACAGGTTAAGGGATCTGTCCCACAAGGCTGCCTCCCACTTCTGATGCCAATTGCAAATTCTGACAACTAACTATAAATTGGAGGTTCCCATCACCCCTTCCTCGGATTTACACTTGCTAGAGTGGCTCAAAACTCAGGGAAACACACTACTTACTATTGCTGATTTATTACGAAGGATATTTTAAAGGATACAAAGGGACAGCCAGATGAAGGGATACATAGGAGAGGTTCAGAAGGTCTAGAACACAGGAGCTTCTGTCCCTGTGGAGCTGGGGTGCACCACTCTTCCGGAATATGGATATGTTCAGCAACCCAGAAGCTCTCCTGGCCCTGCCCTTTTGGGTTTTGATGGAGGCTTCATTGCATAGGCATGGTTGATTAAATCATTGGTGATTGGCGATCAACTCAACCTTCAGCTCCTCTCGTCTCCTGGGGGTAAAGGGGTGGGGCTGAAAGTTCCAAACCTCCAATCACTTGGTTGGCTCCCCTGGCAATCAACCCTCATCCCGAGGCTACCAAGGGTCACCCCCCACCATCAATCATCTCATTAACGTACGAAAAGACATGTATCACTTCTGAAATTTGGAACCTAGATGAAGATCAAATGTGTATTTCTTATTATAAATCACAATATCACAGAAAGTTTCCTGCCTTGGGAGTTATTAAATGACTACTTCGGAACTATGTGCCTAATCTCCTGAATTTGTTTATTTGTTAACTTTGTGGAAATGGCTTTAGCTGGCTTGAGCTAGAGTGTAATTCAATTTTTCTTTTAAAAAAGGCATTTCTCTGCTCTCCTACCCTCTAAAGAACTATATACATATATATGTATTTTTTTTTAACCATTCCTCAAATGTATGCTGCTGTGGTGAATGCTGGCATGCACTTTCAGATCCCCCGCTTCTGTACCAAGGCCCTCATTTTCCCAGCTGCTGGGAGTGCTGGCTGGTCACAGCTCCCAACTCCCTCTCTTTTTGGGAGTTGTGGGCTGAAGGGAGATGCTCCACCAAAAGTTACACTTTCTCCTGGGGATGTTTGTGCAGTCTGCAGTCATTGACTGGTCAATTCAGGGGTACAAAGGCATGGCCAACTTGCCTTAATCTGGGACAACCCTGAAGACTCATCCAAGGTCCAGATCACAGGATTCATCACAGGATCAGCTATGGCCTCTGTAGAGAGCATTGTACGTCAGAACTGATAGCAGGAGATGCTGTCACATCACCTGGCCTTCGTGATGGAGGCCAGGTGGCACTGCTTACCCATTGAAAGCAAAATGGGTGCAATTATTGTAATAATGGGTCTGGAGTTGGATTCAAGAATGGATCTGTGGATCTTTGTGGTGAGTGTTACAGCTGTTAAAGATGAGATGGACCCAAAGGGTGAGCAGCAGCAAGATTTATTGTGAAGAGCAAAAGAACAAAACTTCCACAGTGTGGAAGGGAACCCGAGCTGGTGGCCTGGCTGAGGTGGCCACTGCTGGCTGGGGTGGCCAGCTTTTATTCCCTTATTTGTCCCCGCCCATGTCCTGCTGTTTGGTCCATTTTACAGAGTGCTAATTGGTCCATTTTACAGAGTGCTGGTTGGTCTATTTTACAGAGTGCTGAGTGGTCCATTTTACAAACCTCTAGCTAGCCACAGAGTGTTGATTGGTGCGTTTTTACAGAGCACTGATTGGTGCATTTTACAAACCGCTTGCTAGCTACAGAGCTCTGATTGGTGCATTTTACAATCCCTTTGTAAGACAGAAAAGTTTTCCAAGTCCCCACTCCACTCAGGAAGTCCAGATGGCTTCACCTCTCAATAAGTAGCAGGCTTGGAATGGTAGCCAGGCAGGCTTGAACTTCAGAGAGTTATGGAAATGTTTAATAGCATGTGATGTACTAGGGTAAAGAGAAATGGCCATTGATAAGAGTATTGCTTCATTTGTTAATATATAAGCAAAATAAATCAGGATGAATGATCAGGGCCTGGGTGCAGTGGCTCACGCCTATAATCCTAGCACTTTGGAAAGCCAAGGTGGGCAGATCACGAGGTCAGGAATTTGAGACGATCCTGGCCAACATGGTGAAACCCCGTCTCTACTGAAAATACAAAAATTAGCTGGGCATGGTGGCGTTTACTTGTAGTCTCAGCTACTCGGGAGGCTGAGGCAGGAGAATGACCTGAGCCCAGGAGGCGGAGCTTGCAGTGAGCCGAGATCGCGCCACTGCACTCCAGCCTGGGCGACAGAGTGAGACTCTTGTCTCAAAAAAAAAAAAAAAAAAAAAAAAAAAGGTCACTATTCTTGCCCAATTTTTGGATGGAGTCACTTCCCAGACACTGACTGAAGGAGAAAGTCTTTCCTGTGAGGAAGCATGCAGAAGTGCCATGGCAGGTGTATGCATTAATTAGTTCCCAAGTTCTTTTCCAAGAAGATGATGGCTGTTTACTCAGGTAGTGTTGCACTGGGAAAACCCCACCCTGTGTAAAGCGGACCTCAACATTTTGAAGACTCTCGGACGCAGGGTCCAAGTTGACACTGATATCTGGGGACCAAAAGCATTATTATGTCTCTCAGAATGATGGCATATGGGATCTAGGTAATGAATGGAGTCTTGGCCAAGTCCAGCTCAAAAAGGATCCACAAACCCACTCAGTAGTCATTTCCCGTTTTCCAAAATAATTAATTAGAATGGGCACACTTCGAAGCAATCCATGCGTTTCAAATGAAATTACAAGGCAAGTTAGGAAATCTTTCAAATGGAATGGTAATAATAAAACTACAACATCAAAATTGTAAGATGTAATGCTTAGAGTGGAAATTCTAGCTTTCAATGATTATATTAGAAAAGAAGAAAAGTCTCTTAGAATGGACATATGTGGAAGTTGGTAGCATTCTCATATTGGTTTCTTGGCTTTTGGGTTAAGAGGAGAGGTTATACGGAGAGGCCAACTGGAAGCCTTAGAAACTGTCCTACTTCCTGGTCAAGAGAGTAAATGAAAAAAAATACTGCAAGCTAGGTATATTCCAGAGATTAACACCCCTATGCAAAGACTTAAAAAAGGTAGAAGTGGTCATCCCATCATATTTCCATTTAGTTCACCAGTTTTAATCTTACAAAAACCAAATAATTTCTGGTAGATGATGGTGGACTACCACAAATTTAATCACATAGTAGCATCATTGGTGGTTGCAATGCCTGATATACTTTTGCTAGAACACATGAACATAGTGTTGGATAAATGGTCTACAGCTATCAGTATGGTGAATGTATTCTTTCCATTATCAAGAAGAAAGTTGAGAACCAGTTTTAGTTTTTGTGGATTGAACCACAGTATGCATTTATGGTCTTTCGTCTGGAATATGCTGTCTTTCCCTCTGTTGTAATAGAGTCTGAAGGGACTCGGATTATCTGGACATTGTTTAGAACTTCATATTGGTCTATTGTATTAATGATATGTTAACCAGAGAAAATGAGAAGTACATGGCAATATAGTCTGGCTGTGTCCCCATCCAAATATCACTTTGAATTGTAATAATCCACACGTGTCAAGGGTGGGGCCAAGTGGAGATAATTGAATCACGGGGGCAGTTTCCCCCATACTGTTCTCCTGGTAGTGAATAAGTCTCACAAGATCTGATGGTTTTATAAATGGGAGTTCCCCTGCACAAGCCTTCTTGCCTGCTCCCATGTAAGACATGACTTTGCTTCTCCTTTGCCTTCTGCCATGATTGTGAGGCCTCCCCAGCCATGTGAAACTGTGAGTCCATTAAACCTCTTTCTTTTATAAATTACCCAGTCTTGGGCATGTCTTTATTAGTAGCATGAAAACAGACAAATACACATGGCAAATATATGGGAAGACACATGAGTTTCAGGGTTAGAGATAAACTGTACTTCTCTCCATTGGAGGGTGAAGCCAATAAGGAAGAAGCATAGACAAGCAGAACCGAAAGGAAAAATGAGGAGGCAGATGAAGCCGGGAGGGAGAGGAAGACTCTGCGTGTACCTGATCTCCTGTTGGGCTTCCCAGTGATTCGAGTAAATAAATTGCTTTTTTTTTTTGTCTTAAGCTGGGTTGAGTTGAAATTTTGTCACATGTAACCACTGACACTCATTGACAGTCTGCCCAGATTAATTCATTTTCATGGGAAATGTGCCCTTACAAAAAGGACACATTCTGGCCTTTCTTCTATATGGCACATGTCTCTTAGAGACTGTACCACCTTCAAACAAGGGGGACACCTGCCCTCTTCCCTGCATCTCCCCGTTAGAGAGGAGAAAAAGTTAAGCATTCTTCCTTATGCAGATTGCATGGCTTTATTATCACAGACTAGGAGAAATCTCAGTACACAACTGGCTCTGTGATCTGATCATTGGCAAAAATTATGATCCCAGGTCAACCATTTCAACTAATAATGGTTGTTTTAGTAAGTAGTATACTTTATCCAAAAGTTGATTTTTTAAATAATTGAACAAATCAACTTAATTACCTTGGGGTATATAAAGTTTATTTTAGAGGATTCACCAGAAAATTACAGCTCTTGAAGGTAGATGCATGAGGATTTTACAGAGAATTTTGTTCTCTTTTACATGAGTGAGCGTTTGCTAATAATCACTTTAAAAGTTTTTGTGGTTACAATTATTGTGGCTAATTTCTGTGGCAGTAACCAGTTAGCAGTTACAATAAAAAAAAGATTCTGTTTGCATTAGCAACAAAAAAGAGAAAATGTCTACGAATAACACTAAAACAAAAACTGTGAATCTTTATGGAGAAAATGATGAAATTTATCTGAGAGACAGAAAATAATTTGAATGATGTAGACATGTAAAATGTTTCTAAAGAGAAGAATGATTAATGTAGAAATGTCAATTCTTCCCAAATTAAAGTTTTAATGTAATTACTATAAAAATTAAATTGGATTTCTTTTTTGCTTTTGGAAATTGCCAATTTTTTTAGTATCACTTAGAAGAATAAACAGGTGAAATAAAACAACATTAAGAAAATGCTGAAAAAATATAATGAGGCAGAAACAAGCTTACTGGATTGTATTGAAAATATTTATTACTTATTATAAAGCATAGCAATTATATCTGCACAGTACTGGCAGATAAGTAGAAAGATAATTCAGAAGAAGAATGTGATTCAAATAAAATGTAATATCTGATAAATGATGTAACATAAGTAATAAAGGGTAGGATTATTTAATGATTACTTATAAAGTAATTAGAAAGTAGTCTGTTTAGAATTATTTTACTAAATGCTCACCTATTTTCTGATGGATTAAAAGACTGCATTTAAAAACAACAAAATGTAAATAAAAATGAATAGTCTTCTGATCCAGAGATTGAACAGGGTATTTAGCCCAAAGGCAATGAAAGAGAAGACTGTGGTTGATTTGATTTCTTACCTAAAGAAAATTAAAAAGTTGTTTTGACTTAAAAATTTAGAACAAAACAATACAAAGTAAAAAACCAATAACAAAGAAGGAAAGTATTTTTAACAGCTCTCTAAGGGAATATCATGTTTAGTATATAAATAAATCACACAAATCAATAAAAATATATTGAGACTCAAGTTCAGTAAAAGAGAAAAAGTTGTGAACAATTCAGAGAATTACCCAAGAAACATTAAAAATTTTACTCTCAAATGGTGGCTCATGCCTGTAATCCCAGCACTTTGGGAAGCTGAGGCAGGAGGATCACTTGAGCCCAGGAGTTTGTGACCAGCCTAGTCAAAATAGCTAGACCCCATTTCTACCAAAAAATAAAAAACGTAGCCAAGTATGGTGGCATGCCCCTGTAGTTTGAGCTGCTCAGTAGGCTGAGGCAGCAGAATAGCCTAAGCCTGGGAGGTCCAGGCTGCAGTGAGCCCTGATTGCCCCACTGCACTACATACAATCTGAGTGCTAGAGTGAGACCTTGTCCCCTGGCAAAAAAATAATAATCAGATGAATGTAAAATAAAACAATGAGATACTGTTTTAAGTATGCAGTTATCAAACAGCAAATGTCTAATGCTTGAGCATACTTGTTTAAATTTTAAATTGTAATTACATGCTTGTATGACACTTTGATTGTATATATTGAAAACTCTCAAACTGTTAATATTGTCTGATTTGGCACTTCCAGTTCTCAGAATCTATCCTAAGGAAATAATCCAAAATGCAGATTTCCACAAAACATATTAATTATAGCATCATTCATAACTGTGGAAAATAGAAACAAGTTAAATATCCACTGAACAGGAAATGAAGGTAAATTGTATTAGATCCATACAGAACAGCCATTGAAAATTATACTTAGAAAAAACTTTTATTGTTTGTATTGCAATGTTAAATTAAATTAATATTAATATTGAAATATATTTAGAATTAATATAAGTAGTTAAATATATTTTGTTTATCTCCAAGTGTTGGGGGCATGTACACCCCTTGAGGAACTCACCATTTTCCCTCCCATCCTTCCACCTCCACATCCCATGTCGACTCTTTAAGCATTCTCTATTTTCTTTTCTTTTCTTTTTCTTTTTCTTTCTTTCTTTTTTTTTTTTTTGAGACAGTCTTGCTCTGTGACCCAGGCTGGAGTGCAGTGGCGTGATCTCAGATCACTGCAGCCTCCACCTCCCAGGCTCAAGCAATTCTCCTGCCTCAGCCTCTCAAGTAGCTGGGATTACAGTCATGCGCCATCATGCCCGGTTAATTTTTGTATGTTTTGTAGAGACAGGGTTTCACCATGTTGTCCAGGCTGGTCTTGAACTCCTGACCTCAGGTAATCTGCCTGCCTTGGCCTCCCAAAGTGCTGGGATTACAGGCATGAGCCACCATATCCGGCAGCCTTTTCTATTTTCAACCATGCCTCAGAAAACCTGCTTTTGTTGTTGTTGGTGTTTTTTTGTTTTAAACAAAAGTCCCTTAGATCTACCATGGGGTCATAAAAGCCCAGACCTTCAAAACAGCCCTAAGATAGATACCTTGATGAGATGGATACCTGATGAGTCCACGACTAAGAAACCAAAATACAGTCAATTTCTCAGTCAGATGCTGGTGATATATACAGATAAAAGAACTTTAAAAAATCATTTATAATCTAATAATGAAAAGATTACCAGAGCTAAAGTTTGCTGCACTGACAGCTTGGTTTTGATTGTGTTAGGAGATACACATTAGACAACCAAGTAGAAAAGTAGAGTAGACAGTCAAATATACACATGTTGAGGCCAGGACTTTAGAAATAAATGTGTGAGCCACCAGCATAGAGATGGCATGTAAAAGCATAAATGGGATGAGGGCACCCGAGGAGTGAGTATAGATAGAGAAGATAGGCATACATGTGGGTATTTCATAGTATGTGTGCCCAAGGACCCTTTTAGAAATTTGAGCCTGCTGTATAATGGGATTAGTATAATGTCCCCAAATGAAAGTAATTTCAGTAAGAATTCCAGAAAAGTTTGCAGCTTTCAATACTCTGTTAAATGGCAACCTAAAAACAAGGGAGAACCCATGGAAATTGTTACCAGGGAGACGTCAACATTCCAGGAATAAGAACGCATTGCAGGTCAGCTGGCTGAACCTCATTGTGACCTGGGAGCCCTGCATGATGAAGGGATGATGGGTGAGCTACCAAGGCTAACTTTTTCCTGAGGACATTGAGTTAGGGAAGTGGCCTCTCCTTGAGGGAAGGAGCCAGATGACTTCTCAGAGAACAACAACCATATTCAAAATATTCTCAAGTTTCTTTTGTTTCTTCTTGTCTGCATCTGATATCCAGGACATTATTCCACAGGAAAAGGTTAACAGGAGATCAAGATCGGCCAGGTGAGGGAAGAAGGGAAGTGGGAACTTGACTACATGGGTTAGGAGGGGCACACACAGGTACATGGGTAGCTGAGAAAGGAATTGTACAGAAGAAAAGGTAACTTTGGTACAAGTTGATTAAAAAGGTAAGGATAGGAGTGCTGTTCAATGATGGACTGAAGACATTCCTCTTTCTGCCTTTCCCAATTCTCACTAAATTGACAGTAAAATAAGTCAAACCATAAGATTTTAGAGAAAGAGAAGAGGCAATAGTGGACGGGAGATGTAAACACATTTTTCCAAGATTGAAAGCAGAACAGAGGAAGATGGAAACCCAGCGCTGGCTGATGAGAATTGAGACCTTTTCAGGATTTGGTAGCAGCAGGCTCCAGGGAGGATGAGGTTAAGTCATGGGACTAAAAGCAGAGGGGGTTACCTGAAAGTTTCTGTCATACTTTCTGACGCCATCCCCCGTGCCCACCTCCCCACCTGAGAAGCCAGCCAATCACCCTTGCCCGCCTCAGGAGTCAGAAATCATTCTCTAACTACAGAGAATTTAGAATGGAGAGGGTGTAGTTTTAGAAACGTAGATTATCTGATGCATTTGACCACACAGAAAATAGTTTTGACGAGGATTTATGAACGTGTGGGAGACCCTGAGACTTTCTAATTAGAAGAAAAAAGCAAGAGGCATTAATAATTTTTCCAAATCCCAGAAAACAGGACAAGAAAGAAATGTAATTACAAGACCTTTCTTAATGCACTCCTAATGATGGAAACACTATATCATGATTTAGTTTACAGCTGGGATAGAACTACACCGCGAGGATGGTGGAGGAGAAGAAGGCTACAGACTGGTGGAGGAGAGATGCCTCTTTTCATGATTAGTTTTACATTATTTGATTTCTTAAACTTTTTTTTTTTTTTCAGATGGAATCTGGCTCTTTCTCCCAGGCTGGATTGCAGTGGGGTGATCTCGGCTCACTGCAACCTCTGCCTCCCGGGTTCAAGCAATTCTCCTGCCTCAGCTTCCTGAGTAGCTGAGATTACAGGCACCCGCCACCATGGCTGGCTAATTTTTGTATTTTTAGTAGAGATGGGGTTTCACCATGTTGGTCAGGCTGGTCTTGAACTCTTGACCTCAGATAATCTGCCCGCCTTGGCCTCCCAAAGTGCTGGGATTACAGGCGTGAGCCACCACACCTGGCCTGTTTGTGTATTGTTGTGATAACAAATTGCACTCCAGCTGGGGCAACAGAGTGAGTCTCCATCTCAAAATAATAGTAATAATAATAAAATAAAACTTCAAAATTGTAAAGAGGGGAAAGAATTGTATACTGTCTCTAGGCTCTCCCATGCCATCTCAGTTTCCTCAGCATCTCTGTATTTACTTAGCATTGTAGCCATTTTTAGAATCTCCCCCACCAAGTTTTGAGGAACTTCAAGATTTAAAAGTAGGTAGAAAAAGATGAGCAAATCAAAGAGACAGAGAAGTGGTCAGACACGTAAGATGAAACCAGGAGTGTTGAAATTAAGAAGGAAATTGTCAACAGCCAAATGCTGCAGATGGGTCGAATGAGTAACTTTCTCTGTCTTAGCTTTTCCGTAAAGATTGTTTCTCCAAAGCCTCCCACATACTGCTCACCCGCTCCCATCCCAATCTCAGGCAGGTGCCACATCATGTACTTTCATGGCAGCTGTAATCACTCTATACCTGAGTATCTCTCAGCTGCCCCTACAGTTCTAAGCCTCTTAAGGGAAGGGGCCATATTCTCTGTGTATTCATAGCTAAGCTTTACATAGATAATTCTTCTGTGTATTCAATTTCACATTCTGCTTTTCCTTAATACTTTTTTCTGATTAAAAAAGTAATATAGATTTAATTTTGAAATTTTAATATTATAGAAATATAAACTACAGAAGGTCAAAGTTCCCTTACCTCCCCACTACCTGCCTATGACTGTTGTTAAAAGTTTATCTTTTTCTCAGATAGTGTTAGGTAAAATACTTAGGTTAATATATTTTCATAAAAATGTTTAGTGTTTGTATATACATATGATCATTTGCAATACCTAAAATTCAGTGTTATTAAAAATTTAGAGCCAGGCACAGTGGTATACACCTGTGGACCCAGCTACTCGAGAGGCTGATACCTCTGGGAGCATCACTTGAGTCCAGGAGTTCTGGTCCAGCTTGGACAATATAGTGAGACCCCCATCTCTAAAAAACAAAAATAAGAAATTTAGGTTATATCTATTTCTTACCATTAGAAATGAAGTTAGATGGATATTTTGTGTTATAGGTTTGTTCCTATTTCTGATTCTTTAGATTCCTAGGAATGTAATTATTTGATCAAAATGTGTACTTTTAAGACTTTTAATTTATAGTACCAAATTAAAGTGGTGGATAGTGTTTTTCAAATTTTTTTTATCTTTAATGACATTTTGCCTAGTCATTTGATCAATTACTATAAGAGGTATATTAAGAAATAATGTTTTGAATTCTCCATTTATCCCTTTTTTTACTTTATTCCTTTCATGTATATTAAAGCTCTTAGGGGCATATAACTTTACATTTGTTATATCTCCCTGATTTATTAACCCTTTTATCATTATAAAATTTCCTTTTTGGATCTAATAATATTCCTTGTCTTAAAGTTTATTTTTTCTGATATTAATATAGCCATTCTGGCTTTCTTTTGATTAGTGTTTGTATGGTATTCTATCCTTTTACATTCAATTTATTTATGCCTTTGTGTTTGAAGTGTGTTTCCTGTAGACAGTAGGCAGTTAGGTCTTCCTTTTTAAAATTAATCTGTCTTTAGGGATATCTAGACCATTTACATTTGATGTGATTACTGTTACGGTTATACTTAGTTCCATCACTTTGCTATTTTTCTATTTGTCTTATCTGTCTTATGTCCTTTTGTTTTGTGTTAATCAGGTATTAATTCCTCTATTAGCTTTTTAGCATATATATATATATATATGCTGTATATATGTATGCTGTATATATATGTATATGCTGTATATATATATATATGCTATGTATATATATATATATATGGACAAACTATTAGCTATTTCCCAAGAAATGAGAAAGAGTCACACCTCAGACCATTTTTTTTTTCTGAATAAAGTGGGCAACAACATGCTGTTGGAAATTCTGATTTACTCTCATATAATCCAGAGCTAGCTGGTAAAGCAGGAAATAGTATTTTCCTTCTCAATCAACTTAATATAGGGCCCTCCTTCTGTTTTGATATTATATGTATCAAAATATCACTATGTACCCCAAGTTGTTGGCAACATTACATTGCAGTATGAGTATGCACACTGGAAATAGAAAGCAAACTCATATTTTGTGCCTTAACATCTATTTGAATTCAATTTCATATATTTACCTTTTCCACTTGATTATGGAGTCTTGCTGGGCACTCTGGACTTATGGCTTAGGGGATCAGCTAATACCCAATTCAGGATAGATAACTCCACTTGTATGTTCATTGGGTGTCCCATGTTGAAGCATTGACTCTACAAGGTCCAGTAGCCACCAAAAAGTTTTATTCAAAATAATAATTACAGCAAAATCCTCTAGGAGTACTCTACTGGGGCTTGCTACAATTTTCACACAGTATCCTGATTGTGCACATCTGAGAACTGCTGACTTTGCTGGGTCATAAAGTTCAAGTGGCGGAGTTGCATGCTCTGCAACGAACAATGAACAACAAGCCTTCTCTTGCTCTGAGCCCACTCATGTTTGACAGTCTTTTAGAATGCTCAATAAATAGGTCAGCATATCACACCCAAGTATGGGACATGTTTTTCTTAAAATTAAAGTGGGCCACAAAAATGATCGATACTCCGTTGGTGAGATTAATGTGCAGCAAATTGCCTTTCATGTTGAAAGGGATATTCTAGTATGACTCAGACCTTTGGACTCCTTAGAAACTTTACTGACCCAGCCTCTACATTGAATTTGTTTTTCTTTTTCTTTTTATAAATTTCAGTTCTAGGGTACATGTGCATAACGTGCAGGTTTGTTACATATATATACATGTGCCATGTTGGTGTGCTGCACCCATTAACTCGTCATTTACATTAGGTATATCTCCTAATGCTATCCCTCCCCCCTCCCCCCACCCCACGGCAGGCCCCGGTGTGTGATGTTCCCTACCCTGTGTCCAAGTGCCCTCATTTTTCAATTCCCACCTATGAGTGAGAACATGCGGCGTTTGGTTTTCTGTCCTTGTGATAGTTTGCTCAGAATGATTGTTAGTTTTACAATCTACCCATCTGACAAAGGGCTAATATCCAGAATCTACAAAGAACTTAAATTTACAAGAAAAAATCAAACAACCCCATCAAAAAGTGGGCAAAGGATATGAACAGACACTTCTCAAGACATTTACGCAGCCAACAGACACATGAAAAAATGCTCATCATCACTAGCCATCAGAGAAATGCAAATCAAAACCACAATAAGATACCATCTCACACCAGTTAGAATGGCAATCATTAAAAAGTCAGGAAACAACAGGTGCTAGAGAGGATGTGGAGAAATAGGAACACTTTTACACTGTTGGTGGGACTGTAAACTAGTTAAACCATTGTGGAAGACAGTGTGACGATTCTTCAAGAATTTGTTTTTCGTCTGTTGGCATGCATCTTGATGTCTGCTACTTCCTGCTTATCAGGTTCATTTAGCAGGATACAGTAGACCAGTGCAAGGTCATGTGGGATGTTGAAGCCTTTGGTTTTGGAGAGGTGAGATATCATTGTGTCAAATTTTTGGAAAGTTGTGCTTCTGACCCTACCAAATGAAAACAAAATGCTAAGAGCTAAGACATGGAATCAACCTAAATGTCCATCAATGACAGACTGGATAAAGAAAATGTGGTACATATACACCATGGAATACTGTGCAGGCATAAAAAATAATGAGATCATGACATTTGCAGGGACATGAAAGGAGCTGGAAGGCATTATCCTCAGCAAAGTAATGCAGGAACAGAAAGCCAAATATGATATGTTCTCACTTGTAAGTGGGAGCTAAATGATGAGACCACATGGAAATGTACTGGGGAACAACACACACTGGGGTCTATTGGAGGGTGAGGTTGGGACAAAGGAGAGGATCAGGAAAAATAACTAATGAGTACTAGGCTTAATACCTGGGTGATGAAATAATCTCTACAACAAACCCCATGACACAAGCTTACCTATGCAACAAATTGTACACATGTACCCCTGAACTTAAAAGGTTAAAAAAAGTTAAAAAAAAAAACTGATAAATGAGATGGATATACTAATTATCCTGATCTGATCACCATATATATACCAAAACATCACTATGTACCCCATGAATATGTACAATTATTATTTGTCAGTTAAAAATAAATTTTAAAAAGTAAAAAAAAACCCAAAATATTTCTGGTAATTTTTGTTTCATGGGATAGAAAAAAAGCATTTACCAGGATAATATCTGCTACTAAGTAATAGGGGTTTTGTTGCCATTTATTTATTTATTTATTTATTTACTGTGATTTGATCACAATAAAGAGACCACATCTGGAAGAGCAGCTCCAATTAAAATCATCACCTAGTTGAGTTATCAATGATTTAATTCTATCTCCCAAACTCCAGTTGTCTTCTTGCATAGACCAAATAGTGATTCAAATGGTGGTATGACAGGAGTCATTAGTCCTGTATATTTCAAATTATTTATGGTAGCATTAAATTCAGAATTTTCCATGAAGATATATTACTTTTGGTTTAATATTTTGGTAGGGAGAGGGAGATATACTGGCTCTTCTTTGCATAATAATTCTTAATGTATTAGAAAGCCAATGTGGATGTTTTGTCAGCTGCTGATTGTTTATTCCAACCATACACACAGAAACTAAAAAAATATCTGAGGACTAGGTTCAGTATCCCATTGGGCCAACTGTGTGGTGGACTTAGGTTGTAACTCCTTTTGTCACGTAGTTTCCATGAACTTCCACTGTGATCTGAAGATTGCACTAACTGTTCTAGATTCACTGGAATTAGCTTTAGGTCAGAACAAGTAGGTAAGAAGATTCAACATCATACAAATGTCAATGATGACTCGCATATGTGGTCATTTGATTGGTGACCATATTGACGGTCAAAGGTTTTTCATTGCTAATAGTGTTGGTTCAACTGGATATCAATATAGAAAAGTGTCTCTTGACTCTTGATGCACAAAAATAAATTCCAGATGAATCATAGATCTTGATAGGCAAAGTAAAACAATAAAGCTCTTAGAAAAAAATACAGACAATTTTCATCTGAGAGGGGGAAAACATTCTAAACAATTTGCCTAAGAAATCTAGGCAAAAATTTCTTAAATAGCATTCAAAATGGTACACAAAAAGATCCAATTATAAGGGGAAATTGATAAATTATTGTGTTCATCAAAATTATTGTGTTCATCAAAATTATTAAAATGAAAAGGCAAGCTTCAGAATGGGATTTGTATTCATAATATGTAAAGAACTCCTACAAGTTAATAAGAAAAAGGTAGAATGTCCAGTAGAAAATGGATAAAAGATGTGAACCCAAAAAAGTATATCCAAGGGGTAGGAAACATATAAAATGTTGGTCACGTTTACTAGGCATCAGAGAAATGCAAATTAAAACCAGAAATTGATACAAATACACACACACACACACACACACACACACACACACACACACCAATTCTAGTTTTGAAAAAGTAGCTACTCTAAAAGTCAAGTGTTGTCAAGGATGGGGGTAATTGGAACTCTCATACACTGCTGATGGGAATGCAAATTAGTACAGCCACTTTGGAAATTGTTTGACAGTATTTACTAACATCGAATGTGCATATACTCTATAACCCAGTGACTGGCTTATATCCTAAAAGTGCGTACATATTTCCACCCAAAGACATGCAAATAATAAAAATAATGAAAACTGATGAGCAGACTCCTGCATTTTCATCTGTGTCTCATTACATTTTTCATTTTCATTTCATCTATTTTTTTTTACAAATTTTTACCATTTTCATCACATTTTAAATTTCTTATTCTGGCCTGTTCTCTCCAGATAGCAGTACTCTATTATTTTATAGTAGAAAATTCAAAAATACATTTTATTGAGAATACCAAATAGTTCTCTGAAGTTTCCTGTTGGATGCTGTAGTAGATAACTTCCAGGTATTTGCTCTTCATCTGATCTTCCAGAAGGACTATATCTTTTACCGTCTTGAAATATTGTCCCCTAAAGCCTCCACATTAGTTTTTCTTTACTATTGACTGTCAAATATGCTGAATTGTTTCAAAGTCACTGTATCGCGACATAGCAGTATGTGGAGATTGTACTTGCCCCCACTGTCTGCACTTGGTTTATGGTTACATTCACCTCTAGAATCTTACATTCATGAACATGGTCCTCCTCTACCAAGGAAGCATTCAAAACCCACTGCTAAATTAATTGATATTTTGGACCAATGTGTATATGATACACTACAAGTCCCAGAATATACAGTACCACAACTGGATTTCTTTATACCCCTCCCTGCCCTGATACCTCATTTGACATAAGCATGGGATATAGCTAACAGCACTTTGAAATGCCCACATTCATGACTATCACAATATAGCATGTAGCCAATAGCTTTCTATTTTTTGGCTTTAGAAAGCTATCATTTTCTTAGCCTTCTTTACTTTTTTTTTTTTCTACTAGCACTAGCAGGTGGGTTTCCTTGGAGAACTATATTTATAATCAATTTTTCAATGTTGCTTTATGTAGAAGGTGAACTGAGAACTATCAAGCTACTTTGGGATGGGAGCACTGGGCTATCAGATATGCTTGTTCATTGCTTAAAGGACTAATTTCAGTTCACCAAGTCAACATGCAGTACCAATTTGTGCTTCAGTAAATTTTTAAATTTGAGAATTTCCAGGATACTGTTTTGAAGGTAAAAATTAATTCGGTCATTTCCTTAATCACCTGCCAGTCTAATTTAAGTTGCTACTTTCTCAGTGGAATCCCAAGATGATTCGGGAATAAAAGAGACTGAGGTATTTTGAAATACAAGTGTTGAAGACTAGATTCTCAGTAGAAAATTATAACCGTCTTTTATTTTAGGATCTGGTTTATTTATCTTAAGTGCTGTCTCTTTAAATCTGTTCTTCATTTCCTGCTTAGACCAAAGAATCAATCATGTTTTTTGTTCTTTACTTTTAGGGTCTGAATCTTAGCCCTCAGAGAAGACTTATTTTACACGGTTTCTTATTTTTTTCACAGTTTTTAATAGGAAAGAAAAAAAGGCATACAAATTTACTTGGTCATAGTTTTACGTGACATGGGAGCCTTCAGAATGAAAACCCAAAGAGACACAGAAAAGTGTCCATTTGAAGAAAAATTGATACAAAGCATTTTACATATTGATGGGCTACGTGTTGAGTATTTGCTACATGCATAGAATGTGTAGTGACCAAGTGAGGGTATTTGGAGTGTCCATCACCTTGAGTATCATTTCTATGTGTCGGTAACATAACATCTCAAGTCTTCTATTCTAGCTACTTTGAAATATACAATACACTGTTGCTAACTGTAGTCACTCTACTCTGCTATAGAATATTGGAGCTTATTTCTTCTATCTAGCTGTGTGTTTGCACCCACTAACCAGTCTCTTCAGTCCCAGCCACAAACCCTTCCTAGCCTCTGTTATCTTTCTATTCTCCATCTTCATGAGATCAGCTTTCTTTCAGCTCGCACGGGTAAGTTAGAACATGTAATATATGTCCTTCTGTGCCTGCATTATTTCACTTAATTACCTTCAGTTTCATCCGTGTTGCTGCAAAAGATATGATTTTATTTTTTATGGCAGAATAATGTTTGTGTATACATACCATATTTTTCTTATCTGTTCATCGATTGCATATATTTGCTATTGTGAATAGTGTTGGGATAAGCATAGGTGTGCAGCTATTCTTTTGATATACTGATTTCTTTTCCTTTGGATAAATACCCAGTAGTGGCATTGCTAGATAATATGGCAGTTCTATTTTAAAAAAATGTCCATGTTTATTCTTAGGTTCAACAAAGTATGGACAGCCATGTAGAAATGTGATTAGACAGAAAGGGTATGATCTAATACTAACATACTACTGAGGGGAACACCCAGCAAGACCTGTTTGTTTAGCTTCTTCTTGGCCCATTTCCACACACTTTTAAAGGGAATTACATGGCTAGGCCTAGATATTGTGATGAGATAAATACGTCTTCAGTGCCCTCAGATGTGTCTTCCATTGTGTCTGGCATCCTTTCTTTCTTTCTCTTCCCTTCTTATGTCAATAAGTACAGCTTGCTATTGTAGGATACCTCTAACAGTATTGAGGTGTTTTAATGGTAGAGTTTGAAGTTTTGTTCCTTGTTATGGGAGTGGCACTGTGACCATCTGCTAATAGAACTGATGCCATTTAGAACAGCTGATACTCTCCCCTTTCCTCCTGCTGGCCCAGTTCAGTATGTAGTCTCCGGATATCTAGTTTGCAGTTTCTTAAATGAGATACAATGGGTAACCTGATCTGAGTACTTCTGCTTTTTCCTTTAAAGATAAAATGATAAAAAAACTTACAAAAACTTCCAAAGAAGGAAGTACATTAAACTTTCCCATTCTCCATGCCTTAAGCCAGTGGTCAGCAAACTTTTTCTGTAAAGGGCCATATAATAAATATTTTAGGCTTTACGTATTTTACAATCTCTGCCATAACTACTCAACTCTGCTGTGTCCTACGAAAGCAGCCATAAACAATACACCAACAAATGGATGTGGCTGAGTTCTAATAAATCTTTATTTACTAAAACAGGCAGCAGGCAGATTGGCCCACATACTGTAGTTTGCAGACACACCTGACGTAAGCCCAAAATTCCCTATTCTTTTGGGTAGTTCTAGTTTCATCTTCCCCATGTGCTTCAGTTCCTCTAAAACGAAACACTATAAAAAAAGTGTTCCAGTGTCCAGTGATGTAACAAAATAGAACTCTGTGAAATTTTAGGCCTCTTGGGGAATAAGTTATTCTCCTGCTATCGTGCCTAAACCTTAACTTTTGAATTACTTAAAGCTATTTCTAAGGCAGCATTTCTGGTCCCGGAATATGACTTCTGGAACTAGAGAGAAGACATTCTCAAGAGGGGACAGGTGCTCCCAAATTGTACTCACCATCTGGTCAAACAGAGTGGGAATCAATTGTCTTTGAGGGCAAGGTGTGAACACCTGTTCTTTCTTTTGGATGGCAGATTTAGTATTTCAGGTAAATATCAAAAGGTGTATTTGCCCACCACTATGGAATTTAAGCCTATTTTTAAAGCATGAGCAAACACATCCTCAAGTTGGGCCATGGTCGGTTGATTTATGACTCAGGAATGCTGAATTCCCATGTTGGAAGCTGACCAACAGTTACAATGTTCTGTGTGCTGCTGGCTGCTTCCCACACAGATAATTACCAGAGGCTAATTTACAGATGCCAGTGGGAATGGAAATGGAGTGAATGGCTGCCCGCAGAGCTAGGAATTGGATTTTATCAGGAGTCATGGAGAAGCGTGTTTGTTCTCAGAGAAAAAAGTCCAGAAAAGTGACTCGTTGAGAAACATGCCAGCAAAATGAGTTATCCAAAGGGCGGTGCAGTATTTAAAGCATTGCTTTAGAGTTAGACAACCTGGGCTAAAATCCTTATTGCCCCACTTAATAGGTAGAAACCTTGAATCAGTTACTTAACCTAACTTTCCATTCCTCACCTGCAACATCAACATAATAGTAGAATCTATCTCAAAGTTGAGATGATTAAATAAAAAAATGCACATACAGCATCTACCACCATATTTAGAAAATAGTAAATGATCAATAAAAATTAGCTATTATTATATTCTAACACTTCCAGTCTTGGGGTTATCACAAATTTTGTTCTCTATTCAACAATCAGGAATACACATTTTACCTTCCTCATTTGCTCAAGGTTATTGGAGATTTTGAGAGTCTTTGATTGCTTATCTTGTAGAGTAGAAAATGCAGATTCATGAATTTAAGTGAATTCCCCAAGGTTAGAAATGGATGGAACCAGAATTAAAACTCACCCAACTGACCTGCTTTTTAATCTAGACATTTTAATCTAGACATTTGAGCTTCTCCAGAAGCTGCACTGATCCTCTTCCACTCAGCTTACTTCTCATGTTATTCTAGCAATCTTAGCACCAAAAATTGAAGCTATAAATAGAGTGACCTTTGGCAAATTATATCCCCCAATCTCAATTTTTCATTTATAAAATAAGCAGCTTGGTATATAGAGATGATCCATGTCATTTCTTCCAATTCTAGAATGTAAACCTAAAAGTTTTGTAGAGAAACTCATCACTGAGGTGAAAAACCAGAGTCATGGAAGTAGGTAGGTCATGGTTGACCAATGCCACCATCTTCATGAGGACATCGGTAATCAGAATTAAATTCAAACTCAGGATTGTGACTATTACCAAGACCAGGTTTCTTGCACCCACAAAACATCCTTGCTGTTTGCATTTGGTGGCCAGCATGGGCTACCTCTGGAATTTGCATCATGCTGTCACAAGAAGGACCAGGGATTTTAGCATTTGAGGAAAACTTAAAGTAGGTAATAAATCAACTATGCAAATAGCAAAGTATGCAAGTCTATTAGTCTGTTCTCATGCTGCTAATAAAGACATACCTGAGACTGGATAATTTACAAATGAAAGAGGTTTAATTGACTTATAGTTCAGCATGGCTGAGAGGCCTCAGGAAACTTAAAATGATGGTGGAAGGGAAAGCAAACACCTCCTTCTTCACATGGTGGCAGCAAGGAGAAGTGCTGAGCTAGAGGGGAAAGGCCCCTTATAAAGCCATCAGCTCTTGTGAGAATTAACTATCATGAGAATAGCATGAGGGTAATTGCCTCCATGATTAAATTACCTCCCACTGGATCCCTCCCATGACACATGGGGGTTATGGGAATACAAGATGAGATTTGGGTGGGGACACAGCCAAACCATATCAGCAAGTAAGTGTCTTTTTTTCCCACTGAACTTAGGCAAATTTATTTTGCCTTGGAAATTAAGGTCACATAAGTTCTTGAATTAACAATAAAATAATATTATTTAGAATTTAATCTCTCTCTCTCTCTCTCTCTCACACACACACACACACACACACTCTACTTATGTTGCCTGTTACATTTCTCAATGTGCAGGACATTTAAATTGAAGTACCTCATATTTTAGGAGGAATTAAGTAATGGAGCTAAAGAGGGATACCTAGTTTTCTATATTCTAGTATGACACTCAAAACTGTAAATTAAGATAATTAAAAAAATAGCATGGGGAAAACAATACAAATATTTAGCAAGATTATTACTATAGAGCTGTTTAGAATTGTTAATTAGATGTGGATATTGTTGATGAGTTTAAATCATAACTAAATAATTTAATAAATAAGTAGTTCTATAGCATATAAGAGTAACCAAAGTTTATATTTGGAAGAAACATTATCCTTAATATACACACTTCAAAATCAACAGAGATTTTTAGATTTAGACTTATATTTTTCTTTTTAAAAAAGATAAATAATTGTCTCAAAAGATGGGTCATTCTCTTTAATGTGAGATACACTCTTCTACAAAAGAAGATGTATGAGTAGCCTGAATTAGGCAGTTGATATTCAAGTGATAATTTTCTATGGCGGAGGCCATCACATTTAGGCTATATAGTGTTGTGGTTAAGAAAGTGGACTTTGGTATCAGACAGACTTGCATTTGATTTTGTTCTTTGTCCCTTACTGTGAGACCTTTGATAAAGTATTTGACCCATCTAAGCCTGTGTTTCTCCAGTGTGAAATATAGAGAGTGACTGTAACTAGTATTTCATGGGTGACATTGAAAGAATTGAGATAATGACATGTAACTTGCTAGGCACAGCATTTGCCAAGTGCTTCGTGCCTTTGTTACTGGCTGCCTGGCTTCGAGAAACATCTCCAGCTTCCTCTTTACAGCAGCCTTCCTGCAGGGAGGGAAAGGGGGGCTTTGGGATGCTTCTGCCCACTTTGTCATTGATGGTCAGAAGCCAGTAAGCAGTGAGCAGGTGACTGTCATAAGCCTGCAGGTGTGGTGAGTCCTTTAAATGCACTGATCTGAGCTTTTCAGTTTTGTATTTGAAATGAGATGTTTTTCATGTGGGTGTAGAATTCGCTTCTTGGGTTTGGTGGATATTTTAAACCATCTGCATTTGCCCACTTCTTTTCAATTTATCTCTCTGATTAATCTCAGTAGAGATATGTCTTAGGCAATTATATCTGATGGAAATTATGTACTTGGAATTTTAGCTATAGAGTTCCTTATAGAGTTTCAATTTTTTGGAGAAAAAATGATTACTATCTTGAAACATTAATTAGAAGTAGTATATATTTTTGTCTGTTCATATAAAGATATCCATTCTTAAATTTTCCTTTGAAAATTTGAATTCAGTAATTATATAATATTTTTAGCTCAATTGACTAACCTATTTACTATAATGGGGATAAATTACACTTTTTAATTAATTAATTTATTGAGGCACAGTCTCGCTCTGTTGCCCAGGCTGGAGTGCAGTGGGCAGTGGCACAATCTCCACTCGATGTAGCCTCTGCCTCTTGGGTTCAAGTGATTCTCATGCCTCAGCCTCCTGAGTAGCTGGGATTACAGGCATGCACCACAACACTCAGCTAATTTTTATATTTTTAGTAGAGACAGGGTTTCACCCTGTTGGCCAGGCTGGTCTCAAACTCCTGATCCACCTGCCTTGGGTTCCCAAAGTGCTAGGACTATAGGTGTGAGCCACTGCGCCCACCCACTCTTTTTATTTTTATTTTTTATTTTATTATATTTTTTTCAGGCAGAGTCTTGCTCTGTTGCCCAGGTTAGAGTGCAGTGGCACGATCTCGGCTTACTGCAACCTCCACCTCCTGGGTTCAAGCGATTCTCCTGCCTCAGCCTCCCGAGTAGCTGAAATTACAGGCACCGGCCACCATGCCCGGCTAATTTTTGTATTTTTAGTAGAGATGGGGTTTTACCATCTTAGCCAGGCTGGTCTGAAACTCCTGACCTCGTGATCCACCCACCTCGGCCTCCCAAAGTGCTGGGATTACAAGTGTGAGCCACCACGCCTAGCCTCTTTTTATTTTTATAGATAAAACTTGAAATAAACTTGGAGTTCTTTAGAGTTCTTGACATAAATATATGTCATTTCATTGTACTGGGGTGGAACTCTCTTTTTTGTCAGTCAACCAACTTGACAGTTTATTCACAGATAATGAGGACATATGCTCAATTTGCCATTTTTAAATTGTAATCATGCAATCAAGCATGTTCAGAAAAAAATCCAGTAGGCAGTGAATGCATGCTAGGTTACTTAGGCCATGGCTTTGGATAAAAGTGTTATTACTTTTGCAAACAAATGGTCCCTTTTTATTAATGTCAGTGCCACTTAACATTCTATTACCTTTTGATACATTACCTTGTGACTTTATTTTTTCCAGCTTTACTAAGGTATAATTGGTATTTAAAAAACTGCACATAATTAATTACGCCATTTGGTGAATTTGGACTATGTATGCACTCATGTTGCCATCACCACAATCCAGGTGATAAACATATCTATCACCTCCAAAAGTTTCCTGGTAAATCCTCCCTTTTTTGTGTGTAAGAATACTTAACATGAGCTCTATGCTCTTAATAAAATTTTATTTTATTTTATTTTTAGTTCTGGGGTGCATGTGCAGGATGTGCAGGTTTGTTACATAGGTAAACGTGTGCCATGGTGGTTTGCTGCACCTATCAACCCATCACCTAGGTATTAAGCCCAGCATGCATTAACTATTTTTCCTAGTACTTTCCCCCCAACTCCCCTTTCCCCCAACAGGCCCCAGTGTGTGTTGTTCCCCTCCCTGTGTCCATGTGTTCTCATTGTTCAGCTCCCACTTAGAAGTAAGAACATGAGGCGTTTGGTTTTCTGTTCCTGCATTAGTTTGCTGAAGATAATGGCTTTCAGCTTCATCCATGTCCCTGCAAAGAACATGATCTCATTCCTTTTTATGGCTTCATAGTATTCCATGGTGTATATGTACCACATTTTCTTTACGCAGTATATTATTGATAGGCATTTGGGTTGATTCCATGTCCTTGCTATTGTGAATAGTGCTGCAATGAACATAATGTGTGCGTGTATCTTTGTAATAGAATGTCTTATATTCCCCTGGGTGTATAACCAGTAATGGAATTGCTGGGTCAAATGGTATTTCTGGTCCTAGATCTCTGAGGAATTGCCACGCTGTCTTCCACGATGGTTGAACTAATTTACATTCCCACCAGTAGTGTAAAAGCGTTCCTATTTCTCCACAACCTCACCAGCATCTGTTGTTTCCTGACTTTTTAATAATGGCTGTTCTGACTGGCACGAGATGGTATCTCATTGTGGTTTTGATTTGCATTTCTCTAATGATCAGTGATGTTGAGCTTTTTTTCATGTTTGTTGGCTGCATGAATGTCTTCTTTTGAGAAGTGTCTGTTCATGTCCTTTGCCCACTTTTTGATGGTGTTGTTTTTTCCTTGTAAATTTGTTTGAGTTCCTTGTGATTCTGGATATTAGACCTTTGTCAGATGGATAGATTGCAAAATTTTTTTTCCCACTCTGTAGGTTGCCTGTTCACTCTGATGATAGTTTCTTTTGCTTTACAATAGTTCTTTAGTTTGCTTAGATCCCAATTGTAAATTTTTCTTTTGTTACAATTGCTTTTGGCAATTTCATCATAAAATCTTTGCCCATGACTATGTCCTGAAGGGTACTGCCTAGATTTTCTTCTAGGGTTTTTATAGTTTTGGGTTTTACATTTAAGTCTTCAGTCTATCTTGAGTTAATTTTGTATAAGGTGTGAGAAAGGGGTCTAGTTTCAATTTTCTGCCAATGGATAGCCAGCAAAATTTTAAGTGCACAATACCTTATTGTTAACTACAGGTACTTTGTCATACAGCAGATCTGAGGAACTTACTTATCCAGTATAACTGTAACTTTATTTATTTGTTTGTTTCTTGAGACAGAGTCTTACTCTGTTGCCCAAACTGTAGTGCAGTGGTGTCAACACAGCTCAATGCAGCCTGGATCTTCTGGGCTCGAGTATTCTTCTTGCCTCAGCTTGCCAAGTATTTGGGACCATAGGTGTGCACCACCATGCCTGACAAGTTAAAATTTTTTTTGTAGAGATAGAGTCTCCGTATGTTGCTCAGGCTGGTCCTCAATTCCTGGGCTCAAGTGATCTCCTGCCTTGGCCTCCTGAAGTGCTGGGATTACAGGTGTGAGCCAACATGTGTGGCCTAACTGTAATTTTATACCCACTGAATGACGGCTTCTCATATCCCCTTCCCCCATCTCCATGATTCTACTGTCTACTTCTTTATCTTTGATGATATTAGATATCTCCTATAAGAGGAATCATGTATTCAACGTTCCATCACTGACTTCCTTAGAATAATCCCTTCTAGGTCCATCCATGTTGTCACCAGAGGTAGGATTTCCTTTTATAAGGCTGAATAATATTCCATTGTATGGATATACCACATTTTCTTTATCTATTCATCCCTCAAATTTTGGCTATTGTGAATAATGTTGCAATAAGCATGGGTATGTAGGTATCTCTTTGAGATCCTGATTTCAATTGTTTTGGATATACCCCGAAATGGGATTGCTGGATAGTATAGTAGTTCTGTTTTTAGTTATTTGAGCATACTTGACACTGTTTTTGATAGTGGCTGCACCATTTTATATTCCACCCAACAGTGTACAAGGGTTCCAATTTCTCTGCCACCTCACCAACACTTATTATTATTATTATTATTTTTGATAATAACCATCCTAAGAGATATGAGGTAATATCTCATTGTCTTTTTTTTTTTTTGAGATGGGGTCTTGCTCTGTCACCCAGGCTGGAGTACAGTGGCATGATCTCAGCTCACTGCAGCCTCCACCTCCCAGATTCAAGCGGTTCTCCTTCCTCAGACTATCAAGTAGCTGGGACTTCCGGCATGCACCACCATACCTGGCTAATTTTTGTATTTTTAGTAGAAACAAGGTTTCACCATGTTAGCTAGGCTGGTCCCGAACTCCTGACCTCAGGTGATCTGCCTGCCTTGGTCTCCCGAAGTGCTGGGATTACAGGCACGAGCCACTGTGCCTGGCCCTCATTGTCATTTTAACTTAGATTTCCCTGATAATTAGCAATGTTGAGCATCTTTCATATACCTTTTGGTCATTTGCATGTCTTCTTTGGAGAAATGTCTATTCAAATCCTTTGCCCATTTTTAAATTTATTATTATTATTTTTGCTATTGAGTTTTAGGAATTCCTTATATATTTTGGAAATCAACCCCTTATCAGATACGTGGTTTGCAAATATTTTCCTCCATTTGGAAGGTTGCCTTATTACTCTGCTGACTGTCTCCTTTGCTGAATGGAACTCCCTTTTGATGGTAGGTGAAAACATTTCTCATTTGCTCTCAGAATGGCAAAATTGTAGACAAAATATAAAGTCATAAAAAGAAAATTATTCCAAGTTAGTTAAGATAGAAAACTGTTCACAGTTAGTACATACAATACAAATGAGTTAATATGTGTGGAAAACTTCAAATAGTTTCTGACAAATGATTTGTGCTTAGTGTGTGCCAGGTGATATGATTATGTAATAGGCGGGTGCAATTGCCAGTAACGGAATAAGGTAGGAGCAGGTCTTCCTATTTATTGAATAACATGACTTACCTTTCAACTTGATCTTTGGTAATACTTAGCAATGGATGTTATTAGAATAAAAAAGATCAAGAGGCCTAATTTATTGCTAAGAATGCAAGAATTGGCTGGGCACAGTGGCTCACGTCTATAATCCCAGCACTTTGGGAAGCCAAGGCAGGAGGATCGCTTGAGCCCAGGAATTCAAGACCATCCTGGGAAACATAGTGAAACCTTGTCTCTAAAAACAAACAAACAAACAAACAACAAAATTAGCGGGGTGTGGTGCTATGTGCCTGTACTCTCAGCTACTTAGAAGGCTGAGGTGGGAGGATCACTTGATTCCAGGAGGTTGAGGCTGCAGTGAGGCAAGATCATGTGACTGCACTTGAGACTGGGCGACAGAGTGAGAACCTGTCTCAAAAAAGAAAAAAAAAAAAAGCAAGAACTACCATACTTATGTGATTTCATATTTTTTAATTGATAAAGAAAATAAGTATGTATCTTTCAATTTTTCAGAAAACTAACAACCCCCAGGGGCCCCAAAAGGACAGAAAGTATATTCTACTTACCAATATGATAGGTTGGTTTTTTTCAAATAAATGTAATTGCAATTGATACACTTATTGAATTCATACACTGTAAATATTTTTCATGTTTAAGGATTTTGACATTTAGGAATTTCTAGAGGTTTAGGAATTTGACGTTCTACCTGGTACAAGACCAATATAAAATAGTCTGTTTCTCTACCACAACTTTGTGATTACTATTTAATTTTCAGGAAGGCAACAAAAGTTGTTGTAGTGATTCTTAACATTTAGATTGGGCTCTAGGACCAAAAGGTGCCATCACATCCGTTACCCCATTTCCACGTGAGATGGGCTGTGTGATTCTCATCTTAGCTGTGATTCAGAAGCCACTCACCTTACATTTCTGAGATCACCGCTCTTTCTACCACATCACAGCTTCTTGCAAGGTACTGTGCTTGTATTTAGATGTATCATGGCAACACCTAAAAATAAGCAATAGCATCTAACAGACTTGTGTCATTCAGCAACTTTAGGTAAGTGTATTTTTCTGTGATTACTTTGCACTTGAGAGCACAGGGTGGATCCTTTCACTTTCTTCCCTTGAATAGTTTTATCTGAGGGTTGAAGGATGAAGGCTTAGGGACATAAAGAACAGTGCCTTCCCTCCCCGGCTTTTTACAAATAGAACTTGATTGCTCTCTTGTGGGAATATACACTGGCATTCAGGTAGACTGTGAGAAAATTAAGCAAGGAGTTGGGATCCTGTGACAGCAGCAGCACCTAGGAAGCTGGCATTGAGAAGGAAGACACTGTATTTTCTTTTTCTCTTCCTTTTTCTTTTCTTTTTTTTTTGGAGACAGAGTTTCGCTTTGGTCGCCCAGGCTGCAGTGCAATGGCACAATCTTGGTTCATTGCAACCTCTGCCTTCCGGGTTAAAGCAATTCTTCTGCCTCAGCCTCCTGAGTAGCTAGAACCACAGACTGCTGTGCCCCCATGCCCGGCTAATTTTTTGTACTTTTAGTAGAGATGGGGTTTCACCAGTCTCTACTGGCCAGGCTGGTCTCAAACTCCTGACCTCAGGCTATCCACCTGCCTCGGCCTCCCAAAGTGCTGGGATTGTAGGCATGAGCAACTGCACCTGGCCAACAATATATTTTCTAATAGGATGGTCAGTTGAGAATGAAGTCTTATTTGTTTCCTCATCGTGGTGCTCCTCTGCATTAGGGGAGTATATTTGACCATTTGGACTGCTATCAGAATACCACACACTGCGTGGCTCATAAACCACAGAAATTGATTTCTCACAGTTTTGGAGGTTGGGAAGTCCAAGATCAAGGCACTAGCAGATTCAGTTGTCTAGTGAGGGCCTGCTTCCTGGTTCATAGACAGTTGTCTTTTCTGTGTCCTAACATGGTGCAGCAGGCCAGGGAGCATTTTGGGGTCTCCTTCATGAAGGAAACCAATCCCATTCATAAAGCCTCCAACCTCATGACCTCCTAGAGGCCAGGCCCTACCTTGTGGTATCATTACATAGGGAGTTAGGATTTCAGCTGAATTTTGGGGGCACAAATATTCAGGCTAGGGTAGGGAGCAACTGTGATGGAGCACTTTTTTTTTTAGTTCTTTGCAGCCCTTAGTTTTGTTTGTTTTTATTATGTATTTATTTATTTTTGAGATAGGATCTTGCTCTGTTGTCCAAGCTGGAGGGCAATGGCATGATTGTAGCTCACTGCAGCCTTGAACTCCTGGGTTCAAGCAATCCTCCCACCTCAGCCTTGCAAGTAACTGGGACTACAGGAGTGCACCATCACACCCAGCTAATTTTTTGTGTTTTGTAGAGACAGGGTCTTGTTATGTTGCCCAGGCTGGCCTCAAATTCCTGGCATGAAGCGATCCTCCCTCCTTGGCCTCCCAAATTGTTGGGATTACAGGCATGAGCCACTGTGCCCAGCCAGTTTGTTTTGAAGCTTCTCAGTCACATACAGTAACCCATTGAGGAAAGTTAGAAGAGTTGTTCTTGGCTTCTTAGCTTCTTAACAGTGAATTAGGCCACTAGTTAATTTACTCTAATAGAGTCTTATGCTCTGTTGGAGTAAACACCTGTTTTAATAACAGTCATTTAATCAATTGGGTACCCTGACAACCCTGCTTTCCCCTTATTCTACTAGCTAGCATTAGTTCTTCAAAGTCACCCGTTCAGATTACCCCAGAGGCTTATCTATTCCCGTATTTTAATTTAACAAATATCTATTAAAAGTATATATATTCAGATAATTTTCCAGGCCTCATGGGATACTTATGAAGATGAACAAGGCAGCTTCTATCCCTCAAGATGCTCATAATTTACTAGGCATGCTATATACAAAGTTGTTTTACTCTAGCTCTGATGGTGTTAGGTGCTGTGATGGAAGGGCCTATGTCAGGGCTGCCAGAGAACAGTGGAAGGAGTTACTAATTTCTCACAGATAGGATAGTGAACTCCACAGGGAATGTGGCATTTGAATTAGATCTGAAGAAGATAAATGGGTTTCACCGCCTGGAAGGAAGAGGAAGAGGAAAGGGAATTCTAGTTTGTGGATATAACTTGAAGAAAATTCAGAAGGATTTAGATTTTCAAGTGCATGATGTTTTAGCAATTTTTTTACATAAAGAATTAATGTTATAATATTCATTAAAAGAGGGGTTATAATGTTATGCACGGTAATGATATTTGAGATCTAAGGTTGGAAAAAAGCATACGGAGAAAAGGGCTGAAAGTGAAATTCTCAGTCATGTTCACAGTTGCAGAGTTGATGGAGGAGGAAATCTAGAGATAGAATCTGAGTAAGCAAGTCCTAGCAAATAGATTAGGAATCATGACAGTAAAATTGGACATTAAAATTATTGTCCCAGTTGGATAAAGAAAATATCCCAGTTGGATAAAGAACACATGGTTCATTTAGGAGTAAAGGAACATCATGCCTGTAACTTACTTACAAATGGCTCAGAAAAAAATATGCACATTAATAGAGAAAAGGATAAAGCAAGTAAACTCATAAGATTGAGGGAAACTACAGACAAGTAAACAAGAATTCTCTGTACTATTCTTGAAATTTTTCTGTAAGTCTGACATTTTTTCAAAAACAAAAAGTCGCATTTAGCAAAATATTCAGTATTGGTGATCTGGGTAAAGGTTACACGGGAATTCTT
Source organism: Pan troglodytes (assembly GCF_028858775.2). Taxonomy (NCBI): domain Eukaryota; kingdom Metazoa; phylum Chordata; class Mammalia; order Primates; family Hominidae; genus Pan; species Pan troglodytes. The sequence continues at coordinate 39,688,407 of NC_072405.2, forward strand.
TGCACTATTCTTGCAATATTTCTGTAAGTTTGAAATTCGTTCAGAATAAAAAGAAAAAAGATACTAGTGCTTATTTATACTTTTTTTTTTTTTTTTTTGGTGACAGAGTTTCGCTCTTCTTGCCCAGGCTGGAGTGCAATGGCATGATCTCGGCTCACTGCAACCTTCACCTCCTGGGTTCAAGCAATTCTCCTGCCTCAGCCTCCCAAAGAGCTAGGATTACAGGTGCCCACCACCATGCTTGGCTAATTTTTGTATTTTTAGTAGAGATGGGGTTTCGCCATGTTGGCCAGGCTGGTCTTGAACTCCTGACCTCAGGTGATCCGCCCACCTCTGCCTCCCAAAGTGCTAAGATTACAGGCATGAGCCACCACACCTGGCCCATTTATACATTTAAAAGAGCCCTGACAAAAACATTTGCTCGTGGCATGGTTGTTTCCTAATATAAATTTAAAAATTGCCATCCATCTAAAATAAAGTACTTGCTGTTAAATAGACAACAAAAATAAAAAGTCGATAAACAACAAAAAAATTGTCCAAAACGTTTGCATTATTAACAAGATTCTTGATTTTTGTATGCCTTAGATATCTGAAATCAACATGAATAAATTACATTCATGATTTTGATATCCGCCACCCTACTTCTCCTCTTATTCTTTTAGCTCAGTAGATGGCACCATGCAGTTGCTCATGGTATAAACCTCACCGTCAACCTCATTTCCTTTTCTCTAGTATCTCCCACATCCTATCAGTCACCGATCCAGATGTCCCTTCCTCCAAAATACTCCTCAGTGTATCTGACTCAGCTCCATTCCTGCAGCCACTCCTGCAGTAAAGCCACCTATTGTAGCTACTGCATCAGTCACTGAGCTGGTTTGGGGCAGTGGTTCTCAGAAAACTGGGGCTATTAGGCAAGATCTGAAGGCATTTCTGATTGTCACGACTGGGGCGAGGTGCTACTGGCATCTCGTGGGTAGAGACCGGGGATGCTGCTAAACATTCTCCAGTGCACAGGAAAGCCCCACAACAATGATCTGGCCCGAATCATGTCAACGGTGTGGCCACTGGCTAATCCTGGCAAAGGAACATCTTTTACCATCTGCCTGATAAAATTTCCCGAAAGCAGTGTGCATAATCTAGAAAATAAAAAGATGTAATTACCGTTATTTAAAAATGACAGATATTTCTATGCATCACTAAAACCCCAAATGGGCACTCATTTTATACTAGAATGACAAATTTTGTTAAATGGATCCAACAGTTGATGATTTTAATAGTTAACATCAGGATAACATTGGTTACCTTAGCATACACAAGTAAATCATTTTCTCTGCCTTAATCACTGTCATACAGTTGTGTGTCTGCTCTTGTTAATTTCTTTTATAATGGTTAAGTTCTTTTAAGAGTATGCTTACTACTGGAGCCCACATAGGATATTCGATGGTTAGCAATTTAAACTTAAAAAATCCTAACAGAACAGAAAATACCAAGGAAATAAATGCAATGCAAACAAACTGACGTTGTGGAGGGAAGACCAAATGAAATTATCACTGTTATAAACTGTGCAGCTAAAACTAGGTCAACACGAATACTGTGAAGGGAGCATTGGCAGTTACGTGGCAAGTTGTGCAATTGTGAAGTTAACTGCATCATGGCTTTCCTCTCCTGATGGGATGGCATACACTCAGACTCCCAGTAGATGGGGAAAAGCACCTCTTAAGCCAAGATGGGATTTCAAATGCAACTCCAGACACAATCAGTTTCTCCTAATGAAAATGGAACAAGTTAGAGCATGACTATTTTAAATTTGTGTTGTTTTTACATTAAGCAACAACATAACAAGGATCCTGATCATGCCATGTCTCTGCTTGACATCCTTTAGTGGTTTTCTTTGCAATTTGAATTAAGTCTAAATTCTTGGCTAAAGTTTAAAAAGCTGTGCAAGGTCTGAACTCAACACCCCTCTCTTCCCTTTTATCTCTCTGCAATTGGCCTTCCTGAACATCTTTCAGATACTTGTGCCTATAATGCTCACTCATCCTGTTACTTCTGCTACCTTGCAAGTGCTAATTTCTCTGTCTGAAACATCCTGTTTCCCCAGCCCCAACCTTCCTGGTGGGCTTCTCCATCCAACTGACCCAACTTGCCTTTTAGCTTTCGAGTGTCCATTTTGTTGTGTTGCTAGCAGTGCTAAATTCCCAGCTGTTTCTGTGAGGCTTATCTAAGTTTCCAAGAAAGTATAACCTTCCTTCCCCCAATCAGTCAATCAAACAAACAAACAAAGCTATTAGAAGCGGAAGTACTAGGTATTTCATCAATTGTTAAATGTTGTGCTCCATTAACATTGACTTTTGGTCAGTATGCAATATTCTTCCTCTGTTTTTCATTGATCTTCATCGAGTTTGGGTTTTCCATAGCACAATTATGCTAGTTTACACCTGAATAGAGCCCCCACAAACTATCTTTAGCAGTAAAAGAAATGAAACAAAATAAATGGAAACAGAAGAATGTATCTCTTGGAGGGGAGAGTTCAGAATATGAGAGTTAAAACTCCTTGAATACTTCATGTAGTATTCTTTTTTTTTTTGAGACAAGATCTCACTCTGTCTCTCAGGTTGAAGTGCAGTGGAATGATCTCAGCTCACTGCAACCTCTGCCTGCTGGGTTCAAGCCATTCTCATACTTTGGCCTCCTGAATAGCTGGGACTACAGGCGCCTGCCACCAAGTCGAGAATTTTTGTATTTTTAGTAGAGATAGGATTTCATGTTGGCCAGGCTGTTCTTGAACTCCTAGCCTCAAGTGATCTGCCTGCCTTGGCCTTCCAAAGTCCTGAGATTACACGTGTGAGCCACCGCGCCCGGTGTTGTGTAAAATTCTTGATCATCCCTGAGAACTTCCATAAAATTACTGAAGGGTTATCACTTTCTATGTGTGGTATTAGATCCCATAGTTGAGTAAGTCTATTTATGCTGTTATCACCATGTTAATTACTTCTGTATCATTTTAAAAACTAGCTTTTCGGAGGTGAAGTGTAATTTTAATCTTTAGGATAGTGCTTTGACCTTCTCTTTAGAAGAAAAACATGTAAAAATCATCTTAATGCTCAGTGATTGGGAGACTGTGTTGCAGTCTCACCCTGTGAAGTCAAGAAGTCCATTTTGGCTCAGCTTGAATTCCAGTTTCCAACAGGGCTGTGCCCTTGCTCTCTACGTCCTCTGAATTCTTAGCTGATACTATTAGGAAGTAAAATATGATAATATGTCAAACTGTCAATGAATGCTTTCCTTAAATATAATAGGAGCTTTATGACTAAGTGCCAACACTGTTTGGATTTTATTTGACCTGAACAGCAAGTCTGCATTTATGCATAAGACATTATGCTATATGTATAAATTATGGTGTCTAAATAGGTACAGAAGCATTCTAGAGGTTAGCAGCTTAGGAAGTCAAGTCTTAATGTGTTTGGAGAGGAGCATCTTAAATGAGGATTCTGAAGGATGTAGATAGTTGAAAGAGTAAAAAGCACAGCATCAGAGAGAGGGTACGTAACTCTATGTGGAAGCTAATTCTAACTGGAAAATGGCCATAGTCATGAAGGATGTTCACCAATCATTCTGCCTGCCTTCCAGACACATTCCAGGCATTGAAGTTAGACATAGATCTGTGATTCGACATGGCCAATAGAAGGATAGCTGAAGTGCTGAGGGTCTTTTCTGGCAGAAGTCTGTTGGAACAAAACTGGGAATTTCCAAGTGTCTTAATCCATGTTCCACTGACTGGCGATGTTCCCGATGGGGGAGGCCTCATCAGCCCGCACCCCTCAGTGAAGATGATGAGGGTGTGTCGAAGTAAGCCTCTATGATTTTGGGTCCTGTGATTTTGAGGTTATTACAATAGCATAAACCAGACTATCATGACCAATAGAGTGGGCTGTTGTTTCCTTACCTAGATTGAAAAAAATTCAGAATGTCAGGGTACATCTGATTCTCTGGAATTGTCACCACTTTATAGGAGGCCATGGGGAAAGTGTATGAGGAAACAGATGATGAAATATCACAGAGCTATGTTTCTATATATGACACCTTATACAATTAAGATGAATGGAAAGAGAATTAAAATTAAATAGGTTTGCCATTTACTCTACTAGATAGCTCTATTTAATTTAATAATTGCTTAGCATAATTAATTATACATTTATTTACAGACTGTAAATATCGTACCTCCTCCTGTGTTTGACTCATACATCTTGAAACTCCCAGGCTATTTGATTAGAAATATCCAAACTCGGGGTGGCACATAGAATGATTATGATGGGAATTTTAAAAAACAAACTAAGAATCACCACCTTCTCTCTAATCTTAAAGTATATGTTGTTTAAGAATTTTTCACACTCTGATTTATATTATAGATAAAAAATATACCTGGATACTCAATTAGACTTCATTGTTTTGAGAGCAAAAACCTGTCTGGTGTATTTAAGAGAGTTTCTGGTCCATAGAGTGCGCTCTGAAATGTTTTGAATATTTGAATGTTTAGAATTAAATGAATTGGCAAGTGATAATCATACCACGTGAATGGAGATCAACAAAACCGCATTAAAATTCGTGTCAAGGAACGATGATTTTGCTTTCTGGAATAGATTGAGAGATAGCATCAATCCACAGTTAGGAAGATAGCTAGTCACTGGGAGATCATTTGGAATAAGCTCTAATTTGGTCATAGAGAACATAATTCTGTTTAATATCATGATGTTTTTTAAGCTCAGAGAAGCATACGGTAGCCAAGAGGGTTGGAGAGATGTCAGAATGGAACCTACTAGGATAATTTTCTTTCATCTGTGGCAGTTGCTTAACCCAATGGAAAAAAGAGTATTTAGTCTCAAGCAAGGGACTTTGTATCATTAACATTAACATTAGGCAGACGGTGAACCTGAGAGACATGCTCAGTTGTTAGTATTTTGCCTTATGAGATAAGCCAAAGCAAATTCAATGCTAACATTGTTTTTTATTTGTTTTGAGACTGAGTCTTGCTCTGTTGTTCCAGCTGGAGTGCAGTGGCCTGGTTCAATCTTGGCTCACTGCAACTTCCGCCTCCTGGATTCAAGCGATTCTCCTGCCTCAGCCTCTCAAATAGCTGGGATTATAGGCATCCACCAGCATGCCCAGCTAATTCTTATATTTTTAGTAGAGATAGGGTTTCACTATGTTGGCCAGGCTGGTCTCAAACCCCTGACCTCAAGTGATCAACCCATCTGGGCCTCCCAAAGTGCTGGGATTACAGGTGAGAGCCACTGTGCCTGGCCATATGCTAACATATTTATGCATGAATAGCATTCGTTTAGTTTAAACTGGAGTTCAACACATAGCTGGGTGCTTTATTTTTTTTAATTTTTTTTAGCTTTATCGAGGTATAATTGACAAGAATTGTATATATTTAAGGTATACAACTTGATGTTTTGATATGTGTACACATGGTGAAATGATTATCACAATCAAGTTAATTAAGATATCCATCACCTCACATAGTTACCATTTTGTGTGTGTGTGTGTGTGTGTGTGTGTGTGTGTATTGAGAACACTTAAAATCTACCCTCTTTGCAAATTTCAGCATAGAATACGGTATTATTAACTGTAGTCACCATGCTGTACATTAGATCTCCAAAACTCATTCATCTTGCATAACTGAAATTGCATGCCGTTTGACCAGCATCTCCCCATTCCACAGTCCCTGGCAACCACCATTCTACTCTCTGCTTCTATGAGTTTGACTATTTTAGATTCCACATATAAGTGAGATCCTGAAGTGTCTTTCTGTGTCTGGATTATTTCACTTAGCATAACATCCTCCAGGTTCATGTTGTCACAAATGGTGGGATTTCATTCTTTTTAAAGGCAGAATAATATTATGTTGTGTGTACACACATGCACACACACACACACGCACACCACATTTTCTCTATCCACTCATCTGTCAACTGGCATTTAGGTTGTTTCCATATTTTGGTTATTGTGAATAATGCTTCAATGAACATGGGGTATAGATATCTCTTTGAGATCCTGATTTAATTTCCTTTGGATATATGAGGGGACTTCATAAAGTTCATGGAAAAATGAAACTAAGAGATAAAAATAAAAATGTAAACTTTTTTTCTCAATATACGCACTATCAAGTTCAAGACATTTTTGTAAGTGATGATGCCAGCTGTTTAGTCCATCCCTAAAGAACTGAGGGTCCTGGGAATTTAACCATGTCAATGTGGATTTTTAGATTATTAACTAAAGAAAATAGGTGCTTTTTATAGATTTGCTTTAAGATTAGGAAGCAAAAGAATTCAGAAGGACTTTGGCTAAATCAGGACTGTAAGGTAGCTGCCTAATATTTCTCACAGAAATGCTTGTAAAATTGTCCTTGTTTGATGAGAGGAATGAGCAGGAGCATTGCCATGGTGGAGAAGGACTCTGGTGAAGCTTTCTGGGTGTTTTACTGCTAAAACTTTGGCTAACTTTCTCAAAACACTCTCATAATAAGCAAGTGTTGCCATTCTTTGGCCCTCTGGAAAGTCAACCAGCAAAATGCTTTGAGCGTCCCAAAAAAACCGTTGCCATGACCTTTGCTCTTGACTGGTCCTTTTGCTTTCGCGGGACCGACCACATCTACCTCTTGGTAGCATTGCTTTGATTGTGCTTTGCCTTCAAGATTGTACTAGTAAAGCCATGGTTCATTTACTGTTATAACTTTTCAAATAAATGTTTAAGAATGTTGACACCACTTGTTTAAAATTTCCATTGGAAAGTCTGCTCTTGTCTGCAGCTGATCTGGGTACAACAGTTGGTTTTGACACTCATTAAGTGGAAAGTTTAATTTAAATGTTTCAGTCAGAATTGTGTAAGCTGAACCAGTTGAGATGTCTCTGGTGTTGGCTATTGTTTCTACTGTTAATCATCAGTCATCTTCAGTTAAGGCATGAACAGGATGAATTTTTTCCTCAAAAATTGAAGTGGATGGTTTGCTGAGAGCAACCATTCACTTCAACAACAATTAATCCCTTCTTAAAACAAGGTACCCATTTGTAAACTGCTGATTTCTTTGGGGAATTGATCCCATAAACTTTTCATAAAGCCGCAGTGATTTTACCATTCTCCCACCAAAACTTCACCATAAACTTGATGTTTGTTCTGGTTAGATTTTAGCAGAAATCATGTTGCTGTCATAGGGGCTGTTTTCAAACTGATGTATTATCCTTCTTAGTGTCTCAAATGAGATCCTGTTCAGATATGTTATAACGAGCTAGTACAAGTTTATTTTGGTGCAAAACAATTTTGAAATCCTTGCGTAATTTTTTCAAAATATGCATTTCCCATGAACTTTTTGAAGAATCCTTATACACCCAGAAGTGGGATTGCTGGATCATATGGTAGTTGTATTTTTAATTTTTTGAAGAATCTCCACACAGCTTTTTGTGTAACTACTGGCTATTGGTATGTCTTCTTCAGAAAAATGTCTAGTTAGACCTTTTGCTCATTTTAAAATTAGTTTTTTTTTGTTTTTTTTGCTATTGAGTTGTATGAATTCCTTATATATTTTGAGTATTAACTCTTGTCAGATATATGGTCTGCAAATACTTTCTCCCATTAAGTTGCCTTTAACTCTGTTAATTAATTATTTATTTATTTTTAGTTTATTTGTTTATTTATTTTTTTGCTGTGCAGAAGCTTTTTAGTTTGATGGAATCCCACTTGTCTATTTTTGCTTTGTTGCCTGTACTTTGGTGTCATGGCCAAAAAAATCTTTGCCAAGACCAATGTCAAGAAGCTTTTCTCCTATGTTTTCTTCTAGTAGTTTTATAGTTTCAGGTCTTACATTTAAGTCTTTTATACATT